>NC_081418.1:155956686-156279453 GCF_949786415.1 Peromyscus eremicus | reverse complement strand
GTTAGGACAGGAGTTCAGATCCAGAGGACCTACTGGAATGCTGGGTGTGTTTGGCGGTTGCCTGTAATTCCAGCCATGGGAGGCTGATACCTGATTCTCAGAGCAGGCTGCCTGGAAAGACTAGCCGGATCGGCGAGCTCCGGGTGTGATTGAGAAGCCCTGCCTCCATGAAGAGCTGATGCCTCAGGCTTCCACAGGCATGCGCACTAGGATGCTGGTGTTTGCGCAAAAACAAAAAACAAAAAAACCAAAACAAACAAACAAAAAACCGCACACACATGCATACGTAAGAGGGGGAAAAAAAAAAAAGCTGTGATTCCCAGTGTCCTGGTCCGTGAACTTTATAAAGTTTTTAGTTAGAAAACACGGGGCCCGTACTACAACGCCTTTGTCCCCAGCACTCGGGAGGCAGAGGCAGGTGGATCTCCGAGTTAGAGGCCAGCCTGGTCCACACAGCAAGACCCTCTCTCCAAACCATTCGGAGTCCAGCACTGTATGTGTTATTTGAGTAAAGATACCCTTGGGACCCAGGTTTGGGTGCTAATTTATTTTTCTCTAATTTAATGAGGCTTGAAGGTCATGTTCCAGGGCAGCCAGGACAGCGCCACTTTGTTTACCTCCAGTCCTGCCAATCCAGTTTGGGACTGCCTGCTATCAATCCTTTAGGATTCTAATCCCCGATAGCCCATAAAAATGACCTTTCCTACAGTTGAATTAAGTACATTTACAAGAACTTTAAGTACATTTTTGTAGCAGGAAGTTTCTCTGGTCCTGCCGGCCCCGCGGTCCAGACGAATCTCTCCCATCTGTGGTCTCCAGCAGCCGTTTATAAAATAATCGTTCGGAGGCGAATGTTACCATTCTAGGCCTAGTTTTTTTTACCCCTCAGTGCTGGGAATTGAACCTAGTATCTTGCATGTGCTAGGCAAGCACTCTTAAGAAACTGAGCTATATCTCCAGTCCCTAACTGTAAATTCTAAAATGTCGTTTATGAGCTAGAGATGTAGTTATGTTGATAAAGTGCTTGTTTAGTGTTCAGGAAGCCCTGGATTCAATCTTCAGAACCACACAAACCTAGCCTGGTGGAAATAAGCCCATAATCCCAAGCACCAAGGAGACAGAGAATCATTTCAAGGCTATATTTGGCTACACAGAGAATTTAAAACCTTTGAGAGCTAGGGAGATTGTCTAAAAAAATAAGAATAGGTTAAGTTTTATGGAACAAAGAATAGCGTGTCTGAACCAGGCTTTTCTATGCTACTATTGAGTTAGAAAAAAGTCTATGTATCACTACAATCATTTGTAGTGACTGTTAGAATACAGCTGTGTGCACATGCGCATGTATGCCTATTTTGTGCTGTGTTCCTATTCTTGCTACAACCGGCAGCTCATACCTAGGCGGAAGCAGCCAGTATTTAAATCCAGGTCTGTCTGCCTCTAGAGATTATTTTCCATAGTGCTAGCAATTGAAGTGATCTAGGATGGGGCTGGCAGGATGGCTCAGCAGATAAAGGCAACTTCGGCCAGACTAATGACTTGAGCTCGATCCCCAGGACCCCCACTTGGTGGACACAGAACTGACTCCCACGTTTTCCTCTGATCTCCACTTGTGAGAGTTGACCCAAGCTTCCCCCTAGTAAATAACTGAAATCCAGAGCTGGAGAAATTGTTCGGTATTTAAGAGCACTTGTGAGCTGGCGGTGGTGGCACACACCTTTAATCCCAGCACTCGGGGGGAGGCAGAGCCAGGCGGATCTCTGTGAGTTCCAGGCCAGCCTGGGCTACCAAGTGAGTTCCAGGAAAGGCGCAAAGCTACACAGAGAAACCCTGTCTCGAAAAAACCAAAAAGAAAAAAGAAAAAAAAAAAAAAGCACTTGTGGTTTTTGCAGAGGACCCAGGTTCATTTCCTAGCAACCATCTGTAGCTCCAGTTCCAGGAACTGTCTTTTGGTCTTCCAGGACACCAGGCATACATGCAGGCAAACGTTCACATATATTTAAAAAACAAACAAAAAACAAAACCACCCAACTATGTTGTGTCTGCTAATATAAGTACTCTCCCAACAAGCTGCCCAAAACCCAGACCTCATCTCTTCACACCAAAGCTGATCAGTGTATCTTCAGCAAGAAAAAGAAATATTTAACCATGACCTTAGTTTTAACACTGGCAAACTAATCAGCTCTAATTTTAGCACTGAAAAGCAAAAGCCATCTTTTGTAAAGGAAATCCTTATCTTTGGTGCTAGAGATGGCCCAGTGGTTAAGAGAAACACTGCTCTTTGCAGGAGACCCAAGTTTGTCCTCAGCACTCAGATCCGGTAGCTCACAACTGCTTATAATCCATCTTGAGGGGTTTTCCAACCTCCGACCACTGTGGGCACCTGCCCACGCACAAATCTGTAAAAGTCTCATCTTTGGATGCGTATAGTATCATAAATAGCTTCTAAAATGGAAAAAAATTAGTTTCCTTTAATTGGGAGTTCACAAACATCTGAAATTCAAGTATTCTTTCTCTAATCATTATCAGCAGAACTGTCCTGGAAATCTTGTTTGAGCCCAGCAAAGGGGCAAAATTGTAAAACTATTTTTCTGGCTCACTGGCATTAAAGTGCTAAGAAATAAATTATTTTACGTATAAGCTGCTGTTATGAAGACGACTGAACTCTCTTATAATTACTTTGCAAGCCTTGCTTTATTGGTGTTTTTTGTTTTGGATCTGCCACTTCTATAAACTTGGGTTTTTTGAAAGAGAAAATTATAGCTACACTTTGTGTTGTAAATACTCTGGCAACAGAAAGCTTGACTTAATGCTCATGTCATATACAGCTGGCTACAGGTTCCTAAGTTAGGGTGTGACATTTCACCATATTCTCTAAATTACTTGCCCGGAGGTTAGAATAACAGGCCCTTTAATTCCCACCCCCCCACCCCCCACGTTTTTTCTTTTTGGTTTGTTTTCTGAGACATGATTTCTCTGTGTGTAGTCCTGGCTGAACAATCCCATTTTTAGACCTCATAACTTTTGGGTTTCTCTATTTCCAGATGCTTTGGGGAGAGATGATTGATGTTAAAGAGGCTTACCTAAAAAAGTCTAAAGTTTCTACTGATTTTATCGGCCTCTAGGCATTAAATCCCAACCCTGGAATATTAACGGAACAATGAAATAACATTAGTTGTCAGCAACGGTAACCAAACCCTGCATGTACCCATCTCTTTTTCAAAATGAGGTGACCACACCTCCAGGTGGTTCCCCCATGACGAGGAAGTGTGGCAAGGGAAAAAACACCCACACCAGAATGAAGTTTGCTTCCTTTTTAATTCAACATGCTGTTTAAAACTTGAAGTAAAAACCAATATAAACGTCTCCCACCGCCCCGATGTCCCTCGGAGTCCACTTCACCCGCTCTGCTTGGCCGCCAGCCTCTTGTCTCTCTCTTCGGCGATGGTGAGGCGTATTCCTTTTCCTCGGGGAAGAGAAATCCACGGCTTGTTGCCCTTGCCGATCACGAAGATGTTGGAGAGGCGGGTGGCGAAGCCGTTGCCGTTGGCATCCTTCACGTGGACCACATCGAACGAGCCGGGGTGGCGCTCCCGGTTGGTGATGACGCCGATGCGCCCCAGGTTGGCGCCTCCGGTCACCATACACAGGTTGCCGGTATCGAACTTGATGGCGTCGGTGATCTTGCCGGTGTCCAGCGAGATCTGCACGGTGTCGTTGACCTTGATGAGCGGGTCGGGGTAGCGGATGGTGCGCGCGTCGTGCGTCACGAGGTGCGGGATGCCCTTGGTACCCACGAAGACCTTGCGCACCTTGCACAGCTTGTACTTGGCCTCCTCGGGCGTGATGCGGTGCACGGCGAAGCGGCCCTTGGTGTCGTAGACCAGGCGGAAGTTCTCCCCGCTCTTGTCGATGCTGATGACATCCATGAAGCCCGCTGGGTAGGCCACGTCGGTTCTGACCTTGCCGTCGACCTTGATGAGGCGCTGCATGCAGATTTTCTTCACCTCGTCGCCCGTGAGGGCGTACTTGAGTCTGTTCCTGAGGAAGATGCTCAGCGGCAGGCACTCGCGCAGGCGGTGCGGGCCGGCGGACGGCCGGGGCGCGAACACGCCCGTCAGCTTGTCCAGCATCCAGTGACGCGGGGCAGCCACGCGCTTCAGGTGCTTCTTCGGACCGCGGGCCATGGCGGAGGAGCGAACGGAAACGCGGCCTTCTCCTTCCCAGAGCACAAGCGGAGTGAGCGGCTGCGCGCGCAGCGGCAGGAACTCCGCCCATCCGGGTCTTTTCCGGTGGGCGGGACCGCCTAGCGTCACCTGCTGGCGGGAGGCCGGAGGAGCGGGGCTGAGCGAGGCCTGTGAGGTAATGGGACCTTTCCCTCAGTGCCTGAGCTTCGCGTGGGCTGGGCAGGAAATACCGAGAGTGCCGAGATGGAGGAGATAAGCTGGCTGCCTTCTGGGAAAGTGCAGCTGGCCGTACAGGGAAGTACGAGTCAACAAAGCTCACTTGAATCCTTTTTTGTGTGTGGTTTTTCGAGACAGGGTTGGAACTCTGTAGCCTCAAAACTCACATCCGCCTGCCTCTGCTTCCCGAGTGCTGGCATTAAAGGCCTATGCCACCACTGCCCGGCTTTAGATACATATTCTATTCTATTCTTTTTATTACATTTGGGTTTTTTTAGTATGTTAGTGTGGAAATCAGAGGGTGAGTCCTGGGAGTCCATTCTTGCCTTCTACCATGTGAGGCCTGGGCATTGCACTCAGGTCCTCAAGTTTAGAGGCAACATGCCTATACCGTTATAAGCCATCTCACCAGCCCTTACTATTTCTTAAACGTGTTTTGTCTGCGTCATCCTTCAGACACCCTGTGGTCGGTCAGCCAACCCCTTACTAAGTGATGGAAAGGTCCAACAAACCTATTTCTCATCTTCTGTGCAGACAGTGGAGGGCATGGGCTATAGTGAGGGCAGAGATGTAAGGTCTTTGCGCAAATATTAACACCTTGCCCTTTGCTTCCTGTGTGATATGCCTGTGACACCTGCCACGAAGTCTCAGGGAAGAGGGAACTTGACAGAGCATCGGGTTGTCCAGCAATGTAGATCTGGATATTCTGTATTCCTGCCTGAAAGCTGCCATTGATCCTCTACTTCCTGCTCAGAGGGAGCCCAGCTCTCTCTTACTTATGGCTTCTCTGAGATGATGACCCTTGCCTATCCCAAACCTCTAAGCTATAGTCACTCCAAACTGCAATGAGGGTTCAACGTCTCCTTCCTTCCATTCCCCCACTTAGTTTTTTTTTTTTTTTTCTTTTCATTTAAGGCAGGGCTTTCTCATATAGCACAGGCTGTCTTCAAACTCGTGATCATTTTTCTTGTGATGGACTTTTTTATGGCTGTCAGTCTGCAGTATTCTCTATACTATTAGTGTGGCTGCCGTGTGAGAGACAGTGTAAGTGTCATAGTGATGGGACCCAGGATATTGGAGCCTTCATGTGTAAGAAGAATGATTTTAGATAACCCTGAAGTAATTAAATTTTGGATTCCTGGGAAACATGACAAAAGAAAGAGTGTCTGTGAGGTCCATTGCCCAAAGCCAGGAAAGAAGAGGGAAGATCCTAGGAGGCTGGGAGGTTAAAGAGATTTCAGGGAATCATGGGCAGATAAAACATAATTTATTTACCAATACACAGTCTGCTAGGCAGGCAGCTGCTGGCAAGAACCCTGGCACAGGCCAGCACACATGAAGTGCGTGTAGGAAGGCACAGGCATGTAGGTTACTCAAAGGTAGGCATCTAGGCCTACAGACAGACATGCCAGGGGCTGGCTGGCGAAGGCTTAGGCTTGGGCCTCTGACCTCAAGGCTACATTTATTACACATAAAAGTAGCTCTCTCCCAAAAATATATAGCAGATTACATCACTGTTTACTTGGGGGTTCCCTGGACAGCCAGTGTCAGCCATGTTTTAGCTGACTTTTGCTGGGTATCCATAATAGCACTGAGTTATCTAAACATAAACTGGTCCATATGGCCCTTTATTCCCAACAGTAGCTTATGGGAAAACTTCCATGAACTTTAAGTATTACCAGTATTTCAAAATGAAAGTGAGTATCTGACACCTGTGTTCACTGACATACACAGGTAAATGTGTCAAAGTTCCAAGTTTGGGGATTTTAGTGTTGATAATGTTTGGGTTTGGTTGTCTATAGATACGATTGATTATTTAGGTACCATTATGTTTATCATTTATGCATGTGGTGTGTTTTAAAATCTAGACTTCAGACTCCTTGTAATTAAGGAGTAAGCTTGATGCAAACGGGTTTTGAAGTATCAACCCCATCAGCTTTGTAGTGCACTAGATCAGACCATTCTGTTTCTTGTGTAGAGGGAACCTGTGCCACCCCGGTGTCTGTTGAACCCTTGTCCCTCTCTTCCCTCCTTTCCTTTTTGCTACTTAAACAAAAATGATGCTGACAAAGAATGCTTTATATTAGCTCATCAGGTTAAGTGCAAAGATCTGCCAGACAGCAGAAAAGCAGAGATGAGAAAACTCTAGTTTGCATCTGTTGAGAATTAATAAGTTGAACCTATTAATAGGTGGCTCCCACCAGAGAAGCACTTGTTGTTTTTTTAAACTCTTACAAGGAATAGGAAGAGAAGGAAGGGGGAGAAGAGAAGGAGGGACAGAAGAGAACAGAAAAGGAAGAGAAAGAAGAACAACTAATGTGAATACCAGAGTCCAGAAAAAAACAAACTCATTTCTTTGAATTTTTGGGAATTAAGATTTGGCTTCCTCCTTTACACTTTACTTCACTGCCCTGTACCAGCTGTGTATGATGTCATTAGTGGTGACACTCCCTCCTAAGTTTCCCAGGACTTTCCAGCTTAGCATTGAAAGCCAAGTGCTAGGCAGATTGGACTGGTTGCCATTCTTGAGGACAGTCCAGCCTCATATATAAAAACTTCTTGTATATGGAAACATTACACTGGATGATGTTCAGAAGACATTTAGTTGGATGAAATTTAGGATAGGGAGAATACATTTTGTTAAAGTCAGACCTTCCAATCAGTGGGGTATAACTGTAAAAGGCAGTGTAACAACTTAAATGCTTAGGGATTTAAAATTTCAGTGTGGTGCAGTAAATCCCACCATTCAAAGCATTGAGCTGGCTAGGTACAATGGCTCATGCCTTTAATCTCAGTACCCAGGAGGCAGAGGCAACGTGGATCTCTATGACTTCAAGGTTAGTCTGATCTACATAATGAGCTCCAGGACAGCCAGACCTATATGATAGAGAGATCCTGTCTCCCCACCCCACCCCACCCCCCTAAAAAAAAGAAAAGAGGGAAAAAAAGAAAACATTGAGCTGAATTTGTATGGAAATACCTCTGGTGGAGGAAAAAAACAGTGTTATTTGTTGTTTGGTAACTTTACCGATGGCCCAGTGACTAGAAATCCAGCAACATGTGAGACTGCCAGTGAGCAAATGCAAGCTGCTACCAAGAAGATAGAATTATCAAACTAAACAAGTCTCCAGAAGAGCCTTGATTACAGCAGGAGTATTAACCAATAAGAAATCAGGGCTGCTGCTCCACACAGGGATCTCTTCATGAAGGAGCAAGCTGCAAGCATGAGGCCCCGGGGGCAGCATAATGTTTTAGGTCCAAGGCACCTTTTGCTTTTTTGAGTGCATTAGGAAAAGGTTCCCCTTCCTTACAAAAGTAAATGGCCATTGGAGTACAAATTGATGAAGAAGCTTGGGCCACCTCAGTACCTCAGTAGCTCCTCCTCAGCCAGCATCCTTGCATGTGTACAGTCTAGTCACTGCATGCCCTGTGTGTCCGTGGTGAATTCACAACACCATGAAAATGAATTAAATCTTTAACTTATAGGAAAACACTTTGTTTCTCTCTCCTTCCAGGAGGGCTGTAAATGACAAACCTCAACAGACAATGAATCCTTTCGGTATTTGCCCATTGAATTGGGGTTGAGGGTGGGATCAAGCTGGCTAATTCCACATTGATAGCTTCTGTAAGTAGTGTGGGCTTCTTAAGACATCATGTTGCTACAGACCATGTAGATCACATGTAGCAAGGGCATGTATTACTCAGGGAAGGCCAGGCTGCCAAATGTCCTGCTTGGCCTACTGGTGAACTCAACACACGAAGCCAGGGTATGTGAGAGGCTTTGAGTTATGTAGGTTGAGGTGAGAAGGGCTTGGAGTGGCTCTAACGGAAAGCACACCTGTAAAAGGTGGCTTGATCGTGGTCGGGTGAGACTTTCTCCTCTCTCTGCCTTAAATGTCAGCAGACTAGATCTGTAGCACAGACCCCAGACCCGTGTCAACTATAAAAGTGGGCTGGAGAAAGACAGACAAAACAGACCATCCTGACCTTCATCTGTATAGACACAACAAATGGACAAGACATCACAGATACTGATGGGAACAGTGACCTCTCCCACCACCAGTGTGGTTAGGCAGTGTTTGGGGTATTGATCATGTCATCTTCTGGGGAGCCATCAGCATCAGGTACATGGGAAACAGAGGATGAGTTTATTCTCTAACCTGCTGCAGGTTCTGAATGGGTACAGTGCTCAGGTGACACCAGTCAAGAACTAGACAGGCCTAGGAGACAAAAAGCTTCCAGGCAAGTTCACCTTGCCTCAAAAGAAGCTGAGCAAAATGGAGCCAGAATCAACACAATCATGTATGGTGTGTCACTTCTATCCCACTGTCAGGACTTGAACCTCCCTTTTACCATCCTTTTATTCTGATTTGAGGCTCAGCTTTGAGACCCTTACAGGAGTGTGCTGAGTGCTATTGCCTTACTGAGCTAGCAGGGAGCTTGTTGTTGCTCATCCTCAACCCTGAACTGTTGTTGCCCGGGCACTTCCTCTTGGCCCCTCACCTTCCATATGCTTATGTCTTCAGTATCTCTCCAGCCTCAGGCCAAGCATCACCTCTCCTTTGTAGCTTCTTTTCCTTTCCTGGCTCATATCCATTCCTTCTCTGATCTGTAGCCCTTCATCTTGTGCTGCCTTCCTGGGGCAGGGTGGCCCTTCAGTATAGTAAGCTGGGGGTGGCTAGGAGACAATACACAGATTCACACCCTGATTCTGCTGATGATTGGTTCACTTTTGAATGCCTCAGTTTCCCTAGTACCACTTGATTCCTAATTATATGAATGTAGATAAAGAATGAAGTGTTTGGAGCAGTTTCTGGCCCCTGCTGTGTGCTCAGTAAACATTAACGCTTATTTAAATGTTAGATTATCCATTTATTCCTTTCATGTAATACTTTTAGGGCCTGGCTCTGTTCCTGGAATTTTTCCTGTCAAACTGAATATCGTTATGTAAGTAACTTGTCATTTTTCATAGTGATGAAGTTGTATTAGATGTTCTTCTCACTTCCTGAATTGATCAGGTATGTCTTGGTACTCTGAGCTTGAATCTGTCTCAGCATGTGTACCTGATACGCTTGTAATCCAGAGGGATGTATCCCAACTTCAGGTATCTTAGGAAGATGGAGACAATTTTGCTGACAGTAATTGGAAAGGCAGCAGAACGTGTGTAGCAAAGGTACAGGCTGGATTTGTGTTCTGCCTCCAATCTCTTCCGTTCATATCTTAGGACAAAGTACTGGGTCATTAATGCCACAATTTCCCCTCTTGCAGAAAGGAAATATTAATAGTGAACATGATCAGGGCCATATGTATTAGCTTAGGATACACAGTAGGCAGTCACTAAATGGTAACCTAAAGTGTACTTTGTTGGTTTGCCCAGACAGTGCTAATATTGTATACTCCCTCTCACTAGCTTGGTTGTATCCAGTCCAAATTTCCTAATAAGGTTCAGAAATATTATAGCATTGTTAGCTATCTTTGGATTTTTCTTAGTGCTAAGGTTTGTCTGTAAGGTGGTATATATTTGCAAGTTACCATGATCTTATTGCACAGATCCCTTAATACAGCTGGTATGTTACAAGTGTGGGTGGGTGAAAATGAGGGGAAACGGAGTACACGGTGAGAGAAAAAGTGCGTGGTCAGAGAAGGGAATGTATAATCTCAATGAAAGGCATTGAACTGTCTGTCATACAACTCCACTCTGGTCTGAGACTGTTCATGTGGTTTGGATCTGTCACCTGGAGTGGTGGTCTCTGTTCTGGCAACCTCGAGGATCTCTCAGGGGCTAAGGGCTAGGATGGACAGCCACAAGCTCCTTGACACATAAGTGCTATACTACAAATACACATTATAGCCATTTCACAAAAGATACTTAATTTTTAAGATTCTTTTTATTTGTGTGTGTGTGTGTGTGTCTGTCTGTGTGTCTGTCTGTCTGTGTCTATGTCTGGGTTTTTTTTTGGGGGGGTGTATTTGTATACAGGTGCCCACAGAGGCTAGAAAAGAGGTTTCAGTCTCCTGAAGCTGGAGTTACAAGTGGTTGTGAACTGCCTGATGTAGATACAGGGATTCAGGTCCTCTTCAAGACCAAAACATGCTCTTAACTACTAAACCATCTCTCTACCCTCCAAAAGTTCATATTTGGGTAAATTTAATATTCTAATCAGTAAAAAGCTGTTATGTTTTCAAATTAATATCTGATTCATTAAAGATTCAAACTCATTAAAAAGATATTTAACACCCAAATCTTATTTTCACCCTTGTCTCGCTGGTTCTTGTAGTAATGTGTCTCCACTGGCTTGGACGTAAACATTTTATCTGTTTATGAGTCCGTGTTGCACAATTTCCAAACCAACTCTGGTCTGCTCTCTGGTCCTCGTCGTCTCTCCTCTAGGGTTGTAGGACTGTTGTTTGTGATCAACCTCAGAATGGGTCTGTGTCAGCATCTAGCAGTGCTAAGGCTGGGCTGCTGAAGGTAATCAGTTGTCTCTGCCAAAGTTCCTCTGTGACTGTTTTCTGTGTAAACATAGACCCTACATGGTTTCTCTCACCTGTAATCTTAGCACTCAGGAGCCAGGGGCAGGAGAATCAGTAGTTCAGGGCCAGCCCTGGCTACATCATAAGCTTGAGGCTAGCCTGGGCTACTTGAGACCATGTCTCATTTTCCCCAACCTACACCCCTCCAACTCAAAACCTTTGACAACAAACCCAGACACCACTCTGGTCTCCTCAGCCTGTGCTCTCAGTACTCTGTCAGCACTACCCTCTAGACATGGCTGACTTCTACCCTCTTCCTCTGGGTTTGTTCTCTCCCAGTCCTAGGCTTTTTGTGTACTTCTTGTATTTTCCCTCTTCAACATTTTCTCTCCTCCCAGGTGTCAGCTATATTTTCCAATTGTGTACCCTAATCTACTCTGCTGCTGGCTGCTCATCTCTGTGAGGCTGGCTGGTTGGACATCTCATGGCTCAGTGATGCTGCCAGCCCAGCCTCCTTTCCTGCCACTGCTTCCCACATGGATGTTCTGAGTCACCTCTGTACATAAGGAAATTATAAATCTTCAACCTCAGCACCCTTCATACATTGGCCTTTGAGGGATGCTTATTAAAAAGCATTTCAGAACTTATGCTCACATGTATGAAAAACCTTGGTAGACCTCTATAAACTGATAAGCTGTATCAATTAATTAGTATTTGAGTCCCAGCACCCAATTTCAGGTGAGCCTTATCCTGTAGAAGCATTAAGAGATGAAAGTTTAGGGAGATTGGCTGACTCCTGAGGCAGAGTGTTCAGGAGTTGTTGAAGCTTCTTAGACAGGTTTCATAGCATAGCTCAGACTCACATCCATCTTCCTGCCTCAGCTTCCTGAGTGCTGGGATTACAGGTGTGAGACACTGCATCCAGCTGTTGATGCCTTTGTGAAGAGGCTCTGGTGAGCTCACCTTTCTTGCCTTTTCTGCCACTGTAGACAGAGCACAAAGAATGTCACCAGACACCAGTGTTGGCACTGATCTTGGTCTTTGCAGGCTCCATGACTGTAAAAATAGGTTTTTGTTCTTCACAAACTATCCAATCTTTCACATACAGACTAAGACTAAAAGTATGATGTCATTAACATCCATAAATGCCTTTTAATAATATAAATGTTCTGGAACTTACAACACGGTCCCAGTTAAACCTGCAATGACTCTTGATGTCTTCAATTTTGAAGAGGGAGAAGGAAAGCCTAGTAAAAGTTAGGGATAAAAAACTTCATTAAACTGTTTCCATGTTGGAACATGGTTTTTGGAGTAAACAAATGTGTTTCCTGGCCAAGGTCACTCATATTTGTCTTCCAGAATAAACCATCTCTTATTCCTTTTGAGGTGAGCACTGTGATTTTGTGTCTATAACAGATGCTCCTTATGTGATTACTGTGTCTATATTCATAGCTGAGTTGCTAACATTTAAGGAAGCAAAGTTACAGATCAAAAAGAATGACAGAGAAGTCATGTTCTCCATCTGTTTTAAGCTATGCATTGGATCTCTGCAGGCCCAAGTGAAGGGTCCATGCTTTTTAGCAAGAACAACTCCTGGTTCTGTCACAGCATGGCTAACATGGGAAGAAGATGGGAGTACTCAGTACAGTGACTGACACCTATCAAGTGCACTTGTGGGACTGTGGCTGAAAGACAAGACTAATGTCACCAAAATGGAATTTTACCATTCCCTGTAGAAAGAATTAAAAGCCAGGGATTCTGACTAAATTGTTTGTGGAGGAAGTATAAAATGGATTATCTAACTAAATTAATGAAGCCCAATTTCATTGATCTTTGACATAGAAAGACCATGACTTTCTTCAAATCAGTTCACGTTTTTTGACGCGTGCGTGTGCGTGCGCGTGCGCGTGCGCGTGCGCGTGCGCGTGCGTGTGCGTGTGTGTGTGTGTGTGTGTACAGAGGCCAGATATAAATATAACATGTCTTCTTCCGTTCTCCTCTACCTTATTTTTTGAGTCAGGGTCTCTCACTAAACCTGGAGCTTGTCTATTTGGATAGATTCTTTGGCTAATGAGCCCCAGAACCTTCCATCTCTGAAGCCCCAGCACTGAGATTACACACAAGTGCTGCTGTCCTCAGCCTTTTTTATATGTGTTAGAAACTGAACTCAGGTCTTCATACTTGTACAGCCTGCACCCTATAAAACTATAAAACTTCCTGAGTGTTTTGTTCCCTTCTAGTTTCGGGTTTGGTATTCAGAATGGTTAAGAGAACAGAAAACTATGCTCCCTTGTAGTCTCCAGTTTCATTTCCACCATTCTGTGTGATAATCTAAGTAAAGGGTCCTTTAGGAAATTTTAGGGTTTGAAGTTTCTGGAAGATACATTCACCAGAGCTGCAGAGTTGGGCATGGAAGGTGGATTTGGGTTTCTGAACGCGCCACTGAATTCTCAGAACAGTTCCATCTCCCATCAGAATCATGGTGCTGGCAAGGGCAGCATGCAAACCTGACTCTGTGGAGAGCATTTGCTGCTGACACAACTTAGAGGAGAATCTTCTGGGGTCCAAGGCAGTGCGTTAAAGAAGGATCTTGCTTTCTTTGGTGTGTGGTTAGCTGATAATCTTTTCTAATGTGAGTTGTGTCTTCGCTATCTTTTAGCAAAGTGAGAACGTTTTCTTCTTGTCTTTCAAAGAAAAGTATTTTGGGATTTTTATTCCAAAAGATCTGAATTTAACTTCTTTCTCCCCTCTGAGTATATAATTCTTTACCAATATCCTTTATTGTTTTAAATTCAAAACAGGAAATTAAGTTAGTGTGGTTGGTACTCTAGAAGGGTTTCTGATAGCTGTGTATGTGATTGGTGTGCTGCTGAGCAGTGACAGTTCGCTGCTGGTTTCACCATCTGCAGTTGACACTTAGGCACAAATTATGTGGTATACAGATTCCAAGAAGAGCTGGAGAATCTAATATAATGTCCATTCCAGCCGTCAGGATTTATGAAAAAGGGAAACAGTGCTATCCAGACGGTTGTCATCCTCCACCCTGCTGTCCACATCCCAAATCAAACATTTTATACACCAGCCTCGTGCTGAGGAATAAGAAAAGCACAAGAGAAGAGGTCGAGAGGTGGAAAAGGAAGGACATTTAGAATTCTGCTTAGGTTACTGGGGTTTATTGATCTTCTTGATGTGCATATGAAAGAAAATCTATTCAGATAGTGCTTGTGAAGGAAGACTATCTTCAAGGTGGAGCAGGCCTGTTGAGGCATGTTCAGGAATTACTGGGAAGGTATTCTGTAGTAAGAAAGAGAGTTTGGGTTTAACCCTGACTATAGCTGTGAGTGGAAGTCTATAGCCAAGAACAGGGTTGGCAGTGAGGGTAAGGGTTAGAAAATTCCTGAAAGAAAACATTGTGCATAAAGAATTCTGTCTAAATGAAATAACTAAAGACTGGCCAGGGTGGTCAGACATTACCTGGTGGAGAATGACAAACATCCACCAGGTTACAAGGGCAAGTAAATATACTCAGGGTGGTCTAGTTAGTTTCCTATTGCTGTGGTAAAAACACTGACCCAAACCAACTTGTAGCCAGAGGCTTTTCGGTCCAGCTCGGTTCCGTAGCTGCTTTTAAAATAATCACTCAGAGGCTTAATATTAATTACAAACTGTTTGGCCTATTGCTCAGGCTTGTTACTAACTAGCTCTTACAACTTAACCCTTTTCTAGTAATCTATGCTTTGCCACATGTCTGGTGCTCTCAAGCTTACAGACAGCGACTGAAAGAAACCTATTCACTGTAGCCTGTGTAAGAGGTTTCGGGAACCCGCCATGCAGCTTAGCTCATGGCGGTTGGTGGTTCACTCCATCTCATAGGCAGTTGTCTGGAGAGGCGTCTCTGTACTGTGGCCAGCATGAGAGACTGGGAAGCCCAGTGTAGCTCCATTTCTTCATGCTTAGGACCTTTTAAAAAGCTTTTTTAGGTCATATGTAGACCCATGCCCAGCTAGCTCACTCAGTAGAGCATGGGACTCTTAATCCCAGGGTATAGGTTTGAGCTCCACATTGGGCACCCTATGTAGACAGAGGCTTTTCTGTCCCACCTGGTCCTGCAGCCGCTTTTTAAAGTAACCACTCAGAGGCTTAATATTAATTACGAACTGTTTGGCCTATTGCTCAGGCTTATTACTAACTAGATCTTACAACTTAAATTAACCCATTTCTATTAATCTATATTTTGCCATGTGTCTCGTGGCTTTACCATCTGGCAGCTGGCTGGCATCTACCCGACTCCGCCTTTCTTCTGTATCTCTGCTCTATCTTGACTCTATCCTGCCTTGCTATAGACAAAAGCATCATCTTTATTAACCAATAGCAATAAAACATATTCACAGCATACAGAGGGGTTATCCCACAACACCAACTTGAAGAGAAAAGGGTTTATTTGGTTTATAGCTTAGAGTCCAACATCAGGAAGACCAGCGCATAAACCTAAAGGCAGGAACTGAAGCAGAGACCATGGAGGAATGCTGATTACTGGCTTGTTCTTCATGGCTTTCTCAGCTACCTTTCTTATGCCTTCCAGGACTCCCTGTCTAGGAATGGCACCATCCATTGTGGAATGTGCCCTCTCACATCAATAATCAACACCCCACAGACGTGCTCATAGGCTAATCTAATGGAGGCACTTCCCTAACTGAGGCTCCCTCCTCCAAGGTAACTAATTTGTGTCAGCTGACAATAATAACTAACCAGCACACGGCGGGGGGGGGGGGGGGGGGTTGTCTTAGAAAATTGACATAGCAGGGTTCTTGCTGAAAATGAAATTTACAAGAAAGTACCCAGACAGACCTAGAAGAAAGTTCTGACTCTGGAGTCTTCCTGGATAGTTATCACCTGTATTAATATCTATGAACATGGTGACTGCATTAACAAATGTCAGTGACGCACAGACCCTGGGTGGGTGATTTGGTGTCGCTGTTGTTTTGGTCTCTACTAAAGTCTCTCCACAGGGTATGAGGGCTAAGCAACTGAAGGATGAGTTTCAGTTTTAACACTGAGTATTTAACACAACCAACTGAGACAGTGGATGTGTAACTGAACACAATGGGTCTGAGTCTTAGTGAATATAAAGCCAAATGGAGAACAGACACAAAATAAAAGATGAAAAAAGATCATCATGTGCTGCAGGCAAGGGAAGCAAGAGAATCATTTACAAAGCAACATTCTCTCTAAATGGGAAACATGGGGATTTCATCGGGAGCCTGTATGTACATATTCACACAGAAGTGAGCACATTCCTGAGAAGTGAGGACTATAGAGACATTTTTGAAGCATGCTAAATTGAAGGTCTTCAAAGTCAACATGGCAGACAGAAACAAAAGAAATGCCACCTGGACATGCAGTGGTGTACTAGCCTGCCTGCTTCACTTATCAGAAAACCTGCAGTGTAGGGGAGCAAAACTTGGGGGAATCACTTTGGATAATCTTGATCTTTTGTTTTTATGTGGTGAAAGTTGAAGGTGGTTAAAATGCTTCATTTGACAATACCAGTCTCCTACGTTGGTGCTAAATCATCATGTACAACTAAGTGTTCTAATTATCTCTTCAAAGTAGTGTTTCCTCATGGATGCCATGACATCCTTTTTTCTTGAAATTTGGTTTCTCTGTGTTTCTTCAGTGATTTCTGATGTCATCAATTGATGAAAACATCCAGCAATTGCAATCTTTTAGGCGCCCCCAAGGCTACTTTAGTAGCTCTTGGATAAAGGAAGAAAACTGGGAGCCTGCAGTCTTGATGTAAGTTGAGAACACAAAGGGACAGAAGCCTCAATCCATGGTTCTTATTCTTGTGCTTTCATAGTGGCTTGGAATTGGTTGTTGTTGGTACTTTCTGTAGTTTTATAAGGAATGTGCAAATTCCGTGGAGAATTTGCTAAAATTAAAGTGTCCCTAGCCAGGCTTGGTGGCACACATCTGTACTCTTAGGATAATAGAGTCTAGGGTAGGAGGATTGCCATAAGTTTGAGGCCAGCCTGGGCTACCTAGCGAGTCCCAGCACAACAGACAACTTAGTGAGACCCTGTCTAAAAAAATAAGTAAACACAAAGATAAATGAAGTGTAGTTTTAGCATGTTTTTCTTACGATTGAAATGAATAGCTGAGAAATCAGGTTTAAAAATTGTCGCTTCTAATTTTTTGATCTTGTGGAATTATTCTAAATGGTAGATAAGCTGTCATATTTAAATCAAAATACATGTCTGACATGTACTGTTAGTTGTTACTTTTACTAATGCTATTGTTATTCTTGGTCATTATTCAGGTCTGTTCCATAGTACATAAGAAGTGAATCAAGGGGGAAATCCCACTGTCCAGCTCTGAGGTGGAGTGGAGGAGGAAATGTACAGAACAGAGCCCATGGCACACTCTCCACCTAGCTAGTGCTTCTCCAGACATGGCACCATGCCATATGTATCACTTTGCCATTCACTGTGGGCCCACAGCTTCAAATAGAAATCTTGACATCTTGTTTTTCCATCAAGAATCCCTGTACCATTTCAAACTTGTGTGACCTTAGGATGTTATATAGAGTAAATTATCTGCTACTCTTATCCTAACTTCTTGTGGAAATAGAATTTCACCAAGACTCACTGAACTGGGGGAAGCATTATAAATACAGTTACTAAAATAGCCATTGTATCAAACCGTCAGAAGTGATGTATGACAGCTTCGTCTAAGTTTAACTTCAAGAAAAACCCCTAACTGTGTGGCTTGCTCTATAGAAAGGAAAGCCACATGTAATTTTTCCAGTGTTAAACAAGTTGGAGAGGGAGCTTGAGAAATGAAGTCTCCAAGAGCAACTACCTGGAAAGTTCAGACACATTCCCACCCATTGCCCTCTTGGGCACCCTTTGTCCTGCATCCTTGGAGAAACAGAAGTGCCAAGGTCTGGTCTTGGTTTAATTTACTTGAGACTTATAGTCAGAAGGAGGCAGAGACCAGAGAAGGATGTGTGTTTTTGTACTACTACTGTGAGAATCATAGACCCAGCTGCCCAAACACAAAAGCCGAGGACTACCTCAGTAAAACATCCAGATGCACACACACACACACACACACACACACACACACACACACACACATACACACACACACACACCTGTACCACTCCAGATTCTCTAGAGCCCATTCAGGGACAGCCTCTGTGCACCCTCCTAAGGCAGCTGCAGTGACCCTGGCCTAGCCTCATGCCAAACTTTCTGCTGTGGTCTCAGAAGGGAAGGAAGGGCTCAGAGGTGCTCTAGAAGGTGGGCCTATGCAGAACTTGTTAGCAGCAAACTTCATTTGTGGCTTCACCCCTGCTCATTTTCTCTGATCATCAAGTACTTGGCTAGCCAGTTCTGAGCATCATCACTTCCAGATATTCTTAAGAGCCAGAAAGAGAAGTCTTGAGGAAGAGACCTGCTTTTGAGTAAAGCTGTCACTTCCTTGCAGTTACAAAATACTTGCTACACTACAGGGCAGGGGCCACACATCTTCTGTAAGCAGACTCAAGGTAGACCTATCTCTGCAGGACACTAGCCCACTTGGGTTTTACTGAAGAGGCACTGTCTGGACCAAAGTTTCTCTCCAAGGAAGAGCCCTCATTCAAATGCAGACTTCAGTAGAGAAATCCTGAGGGAATAAACAGATTAAATGGAGTGAAAGAACTAATGAAAAGGGCTAGGGAAAATAAGGAGGGGAATGCCAGAGGGATTATATGATTCAGTTCAACTTCTTTTCTCTGCTTTGACTAAAGTATGCAAGCCTGCGTGGAGGATAAGATGGACCCTTTATGCTTTCACAGGGGGCTTGTTAACCGCAGCTCTCTCTTGTTTCTATGTCACAGAAGCCAGCCAGTCCCATTCATAAAGCTGCAGCTCCTACTTTGAACCAGTGGGGACTGTGGCAGATGCAGGGTGCCCATTAACCTTTCACCTGTGAAGCTGACATTCCTGCAATCTAATTTGTTCCCTAGGACAGAGGACAGTAAGCAAGTGAGAAAACTCTTGAGTGTGTGTGAGAGCTCGGTCTTTGATCCACCCCAGAAGTATAGTCTATTTCACTTCACAGAATCTTGGCATCCTTGTTCTTCAGGGACAAGACAATTGTGAGATACTTTGAAGACATTGTGCCCCTAAATTGTACAAAGCAGGTAAATGTAAACTCATGCTATCAGTGTATAGGTTAATCAGGGGCAAATGGCAATATTTATAGCTAACAATGCTAGGTCCTGTTCTATTTATTATTTCACTTATTCCTAACAATGTTCCCACAAAGTAGATATTATTGCCATTTAAATGAGCAAAATAGATGTGCAGAGAAATGAAGACACCTGTTCCCACTCCCCAAGCTGCAAGCGGCAGAATGGGGTGTTGAAACCCACATGCTCCAAAGCTCTTGGTGTCTTCTCAGAACTCAGCGTCTTCACAGACAGGAGCATTGTGCTGTAGATGGTCGCTCTTAGATGTTCATCTTTCCTTTCCTGTTTCAGGTGTCTGACAGGAAGCAGCAACGGGAATTTCCTGCTTACCCTGAGACCGTTTTTAAAACGGGCCATTTTGGTCATCAGTTATGTAAGTATATAGTGTATACTTTAAATATAGCTGGTAAGGGTATTTTCACCTAGTCTCCACTCAGAGACATGCTCCACATTACTTAATAAACTCACTATCAACATCATCTCTTAAGGAAGGTTTACAGGTGGTAAATGTTGCTTTTTAGCAAAGGTGTGTGTGAAAGCGTACACGGGAACCTGATGGCATAGTGTGAACAGCACAGGGTTTTAAAGTCCCTTTCAAAGTGTTTTCAAAGTGACCTGGATATATCAGTTGTCTGCTGCTTGACACAGCATCCAGTCCCAGTACCCAGCTACTGCTGCTTGTCCAGGAGGTTTTAGTTTGGAAGCTCAGCTGAATGGTTCCCCATGTCATGATTTGGGGCTGGGGTTACACAGGCAGGCTTAGCTATCAGCTATAAGGGGAGGGGACAGCCGACTCCACTTCTTGATAGAGGATCAGAATACATGAACAAAGATGGAAGAGGTGTAGGTGGACATTTCATCAGGTCTTCTTGTTCCTCCAAGGTGACTGTCATTTTGTATTTCCGCCTGTGGATAATGGGAGGAACTATGCCCCTCTTCTCAGAGCAGGACAACCCAGCTTCGTTTTCACCTTACATCCTTACAAGGTCAGTGGACGTACATTATGTAAACTTTATTTGGTACTTAGTAGTTTTGTTGGATATTTTTATTGCCTTAAATCATTTTTACAAAAGAACAAGTCTCATTGCACTGAGTTCATACATACTGGATCCTGGTCAATAATATTAAATCACAAGCCAGCTATGCATTTCAAGGAAATAATGATCATGAACTATCCAGTATGAGGACAGGAAGGGAAGCGCTATTTATATATATGGAATTCTTTTTAACCCATGTGACCATCTGGGCAAGATTGTGGCTATGATTCTCACTGTCATATATTTGTTTATTCGACAAGTATTTTATTAGATGCTTATTGTCTGTGATATACATATCTATTGAGTGGCTTTTAAAACAAGCATTACAGAGCAGAGAACAGAGTTGTGGGCAGAGATTGGTTAGACAGCACAACCTAAAATCCAGGGAGTCTCAGAACAACAAACAGGAACAGTATTTGCAACGATAGTGCTAATGGCGCTTTATGCGTCCTCAGAAGCTCTAGAGATGCTGAGTTGGAAAGTGGTGTTGATGTATGTTCCTGTGCTCGGGGAAGATGTTTGACTGCTTATCTGCTGTGTTGTACTGCTAAAGTTTTAAGATACAATCACATCTGCCAATTTTAATAGCTTCATATCATATTCTCCATAGTGTTTTAAACATTAAGATGACATGTTCAACTATTTTCATAGTCATACATGCTATACATATCTTATAATGCTATATCATTTTAATAATAAATTTATGATAGTAACCTTTACTGTTTTGGTGTTTATATTTTTATAATATGTTATAAGACATGGTAAATCTTTTGTTTTCAGATAGGGTCTCACTATATAACATTGGTTGACCTTGAACTCAAGATCCTCCTACCTCAACCTCCTAAATGCTAGGATGACAGACAAGTGCCACCACCCTTGACTTATGATAAATCTTATACTGAACTTGATAAGTAACTGATTTATAGTTGGGCTTATTTGTATTTCTTAGAGATAACAGAATTTTGACCTTAGTTTTATGTCAAACAGCAGTTTTTGCCCCATCAGTTTAGTGTACATGTTTTAATCAATATGCTTCATTACTTGTTTTTGTCTGCATGGTTCTTCTTAGGTTTTGTGAGATTTTCCTCTTTTTATTTTTAAATTTTTAATCCATAGATTTTTATCTCTTGGTGCTGAGGATCAGTTTGGTGCAAGTCAGTGCTCTCCTGAACTATACAGCCTGCCCCTCTTTTCTCATGTAGACTTTTTATTTTAGTATTCAAAAAAAATCTTCCAATCTGACTACTGACATATTTTTATAATAAAGACTCTGTCAAAATTGCTTTCACTACTTTGACACGTTGGTGTTCATGGTCTCAAATACTGTTTCCTAAATCTCTGACGTTAGCTTACCTCTTAAGTAGTATAAGAACTTTGTAATGTTGTTAGTTTTGTACATTTTCAAAATGTTGTTCAGTCTTAAAGCTTGCCATCTCCAATTCAGCTCTCTGGTAATGTTGCCTGTCCTTTTTAGATCTCTCTCACTGACATTCAGTCTCTGGGCTCTTTGGGTATTTTTAGATGTGACAGTTCGTGGATGAACAGTTCTGGTCTGTGGCTTCTTCAACAGCTACTTTCCACATTTAAGAGAAAGGACATCAGGTCTGTTTTTGCTTGGTGGGCCCACTGTCTTAATTAGAGTTATTATTGGCATGAAGAGACACCATGACCACAGCAACTCTTATAAAGGAAAACATTTAACTGGGGCTTGCTTAAAGGTTTAGTGGTTTAGTCCAATGTCATCATGGTGGGAAGCATGGTGACATGCAGGCAGACATGGTGCTGGAAATGTAGCTAAGAGTTCTACATTTAGATAGGCAGACAGCAGGAAGAGAGAGTGAGCCACTGGGCCTAGTTTGAGCTTCTGAAACCTCGAAGCCCATCTCCAGTGACACACCACTCCAATAAGGCCACACCTCCTAATAGTGCCACTCCCTGGTGACTAAGCATTCAAATCGATGAGTGTATGGGGGCCATTCTTATTCGAACCACCATACTTATCCTTCAGCTTTGGGATAATGTCCTTTAATTTTGGGATGATTCTTATTCTTATTCGAACCACCATACTTATCCTTCAGCTTTAGGGTGATGTTATTTGTCTTTGGGGTGATCTCCTACCAAGCTTTCTGTCTATGAGTTGAGGCAACCACTCTCGGCTTCGAAGTTAAATATAGCCTACTCCATGAACTAAGCCAGAATGGAGAGATGGAACAAATGTTCCTTCCTGTTTTTTGTTTGTCTTTTCCTTCATCTCTCTTTTTTTTTTTTTGGTTTTTCGAGACAGGGTTTCTCTGTGTAGCTTTGCGCCTTTCCTGGAACTCACTTTGGTGACCAGGCTGGCCTTGAACTCACAGAGATCCGCCTGGCTCTGCCTCCCGAGTAGTGGGATTAAAGGCGTGCGCCGCCGCCACCACCACCCGGCTCCTTCATCTCTTTAAGGGAGTTTTTTATTTCCTTTTTGAGGGCCTCTGTCATCTTCATAAATGATATAAAAATTTGTTTAAAAATGTTATTTTTAAGGTCGTTTTCTTGTGCTTCAGCTGCATTGGACTGTTCAGGTCTTGATGTCATAGGGTCACTAGGTTCTGTGGTGCTTATTTACCGTTCGTTATTGATTGTGTTCTTGCACTGGTGTTTAGGCATCTGGATTTGGGATGGTTATTGGTCTAAGTATTGATTGCTGTGTTTGACTTTTTTGGATGGGTGTTTTGTTCCTTTATTTTATGTTTCCTCTCTGGTCTTCTGGCCTAAGTGGCCAAGGGTTCTAGCGACTGGCAAGTCTTCGGGTCCAGTTGGGTGTCTCCATTGGGGCTTGGGGGCCTTGGGTCCCTAGGTCCAGCCTGGCCTCTGATAAAAGTCCTCATCTGAAGTTGTAGACCATAATATGGATTCCAGGGGAGGAGGTTCTGGCCTTCTGTGTGGCGTGGACTGTACCTGGGCCGATGGGGTCTGCTGGAGTTGTGAAGAAGGGCTGGCCTCCAGGGGGATGATGAGGTGGGAAGAATACTGGGGCATCAGAATCCAGAGGATGGTGGTAGTCCAGCTGGTAGGTGGGTCAGTTACCTGCTCGTTGACTGATGAGGACTGCACCAGAGCTGAAACAAATACACCTAAGGGACTTAAAGACTTTCAAGGAGCACCTAAGCCTGGATAGAGATGGAACAAATACTCAGGAGACATGGAAAGGGAATATGCTGCTTCAACTCACCATCTGAGTATGTCATTTGTGTCCTATGAACCAGCAAACCCCAGGGCCTGGTTCAGGGTCCTAGTGTCTGGATAAGGTACTTGATCTCTGATCATGGCCTTCCTAGCTGTACCATCCCTGCCAACAAAATGGTGAGGTTGTAATTTTTTTTCTGGTTGGTGGCCTAATGACAACAATCTCTGGTGGAATCCCTGGTAAACTTAGGATTTTGGCTAAATATTTGCCAGGTCTTGCTAGTTACTCACAAGATACAAATAATTTTTCAGTGAGGTCTGATATACATTGCCAGCAGCACTTTCCATCTAAGTCAGGTAATTCAGTCCACACAAAGGGATAGACCAGAATGTCTCAATTACTCTACCTTTATCTCTTTCTTCTTCTTTTGGAGTTTTGAAACAGGCTCTCACTCTGTAGTCCAGGCTAGATTCAAACCTATAGCAATCCTCCTGCCTCAGTCTTCCTGGTACTGGGATTGCAAGCATGTACCACCATGCCTGGTTATATTCTTCTTTATCTTAAATAATATGTTTCCATTCTTGAGTTTCAGACTTCAAATATGTAGGTCCTGGGGTTGCAGGGACCAGTGACAACAGTGTCCACACTCTTCTTAGGTGACAGCATTAGAAGAGTCCTATCATGCCTCCATCACACCACCTAGGAGCACACACTTTGCTGCTGGCATGCTGATGCTTCTCTAGCGAACTTTCTTATTTTGTTTCCTGCTTTTGCTAAGCTAGCTCCTGATCACCTGACTTAGCTGTGAAGTCTGTCTCTACTGGTGCCAATTTGCCATTTGCTTTGTCTGTCTGCCTTACTGAAAAATTCTTCTGCATTCATCTGCCAGGACTGACAGAAGAATATACTTAGACTGTGTGGCCTGAGCCACAGACGTAAGCCCCTCTTAGTTCTTCAGGCTGGAAGTCCCAAATCAAGATGCAGTCAGAATTGGTGTGTGGTGAGGTATCTGTTCCTGCGTGGCCGACAGCTGCTTACTCACTGCGTCATTCTTTCCAAGTTCTGGAGTGCGTGCATGCGTGCATGCATGTGTGTGTCTGTGTAGGAGCACATGCATGTGGAGGAGGCCTTTAGGTGTCTTTCTTCAGGTGCTGTCCACATTGTTTTTTTGAGGCAGGGCCTCCAACTGACTTGAATTGGACAAGTAAGCTAGGCTAAGAATGACACAAATTGCTAAGCAGTCTTTTAATAGAAAACCCGGAGCCAGATATTGGGGTAAAAGCTGAAATATCAGAGAAGCAGAACAAGCCACAGCCAACCTCACCTTGCCAACTCCTCAGCCGATCCTGTTTCCACAAATCCTCAGACTGAAAGCCTCTGAGTCCTCACCCCTGAGGGTCTCAGTTGAACTGCTAACTAACTAGTTCCTGTCTCCTTGCCTCTTATATACCGTTCTCCAACACCACTGTCACTTCCTGTGATAAAAGGCATGTGTGCTTCCCAAGCAAAGGCATGAGACCTCAAGTGCTGGGATTAAAGGTGTGTGCTACCATGCCTGGCTCTGTTCCCAGTGTGGCCTTGAACTCACAGAGATCCAGACAGATCTCTGCCTCCCAAGTGATAGGATTAAAGGAGTGCGCCACTACTGCCTGACTTCTGTGCCTAATTTAGTGGCTGACTCTGTCCTCTGATCCCCAGATAAGTTTATTAGGGTATACAATATATTGGGGTACACAATATATCATCACAGCTAGGCTGACTGGCAAGCAATCCCCAAGGGTCTACCTGTTTCTGCCTCTCCAGCAGTGGGATTATAAGAATGCACCACCATACCCAGCCTTTTTTTTTTTTTTTTTTTTTTTTGGTTTTTCGAGACAGGGTTTTTCTGTGTAGCTTTGTGCCTTTCCTGGATCTTGCTCTGTAGACCAGGCTGTTCTCAAACTCACAAAGATCAGCCTGCCTCTGCCTCCCAAGTGCTGGGATTAAAGGCGTGCGCCACTACCACCCGGCCATACCCAGCCTTTTTACCCAGGCTCTGGAGATCTGACACAGGTCTTCCTGTTTGCATGGTTAGCATTTTACTGGCTTGATATCTATTTTTTCAGGGAACCACTCTTGATGAATTAGAGTCCCTCCCATATTAGTTACTTTTCTTGACATTGAGACCAAAAATCCTGACAGAAACAGCTTAAAGGAAGAAAGGTTTATCTTGGCTCATGTTTTCAGAGGAAGGCTTGGTGGGGTAGCTTAATCCATGGCTCTGCGAACAAGTGGTAGTTGGCTGTTCTAGGGAGTGGAGGAAGAGGCCAGAAACTAGGCCAAGCTGTGAGTGGCGAAGGCTCACCCCTAGTAACCCACCTCTTAGTGATTCCACAACTTCCCAAAACAGCACTAGTATCTGGGAACCAAGGATGAAAGCATATGGGCCTGTGGGCGACACAGCTCTTGTGACCTCACTTGACCTATCTTCCTGGTAAGCTCATCTCCAGTAGTTGCACTGGAAAGTAGAGCTCGCTTCCGAAGATGCGGTTTTCCTGGCCTGATTCAGTCCAAAGCCACTTCCTGTACTAGATTTGTAAACTCTGTATGACTTTCACAATTATCTTTGCTTCCATCTCAGAAGTATTTTCTCTTTTAAAGCAGGTATAAAAGTTACTCCCTCGTCCAATGACACTGACCAGTGTCTCTCCATTGTAGTGGCTGTAGTTACTTATTGCATGTTGTCTTTGAACAGTTCCTGTGGCTCTAGAGATGGTGTGTTTCCCATGTATTCAGCTCTCCCTGTTTGACTGATCTGAGACAAAATGCCACCATGGAATGATCATGAGAAAATGAAAAGGAAACTTACCTAAGGTATAAGAACATGACAGAGGTCTCCAGGGTGACCCTGGCTCACTATGGTCCATGTCATCACTGCTGCCTCTGTACTACAGCTGTCATCTTAGAACCCTACTGGAGGGACACCGGAGAAGTGTGGTTTCCTTCCCCTTGTGTACTGTTCTAAATTTGCTTCTCTGCTGTTGTGATAAAACACCTTTACCTAAAGCAACTTGGGCAGGAATGATTTATTTCGTCTTACAGTTTACAATCAGTCATTGAGGGAAACCAAGGCGGGGACTCAAGGCAGGAGCTTGAAGCAGACATCCTGGAGAAATGCTGCTATTGGTGAAATTACTAAGGCCACTCCACATAGTTAAAAGGGAGATTTATTTAGTGGCGTAACTTACAAATTAAGGGATAGGTAGGTTCTGGGAAAGACGCAGCGCAGTCCGGCAGTGTTCTCTAGAGAACTCTCCTCCGTCTACCTCTAGTGTCCAGGGTCCAGGAAACAAGAGAAGCAGCCCATCAGGATCTTCAGAGTCCTCTCTTGGCCCCGCCTTGTAGGCGTGACAGTTACCGAAGCCTCAATGTGTGTTGGAACTTCCAGATCAAAGCTGGAATGGCTACCCACTACATGCTGCTTAGCGTCTTGCCTCCCCTGGCTTGCTCAATGTAATTTCTTATATAACCTAGACCTACTTTTCTATGGCAGATACTGTCTACAGTGGGCTGGGTTCCCCTACATCAATCAGCAGTCGAGAAAATGCCCCCACAGATATGCTCACGTATCAGTTCAATAGAGGCAGTTCCTCAGATCGTTCATTTGCTCAGTCTCCAATGAGACCATCTTCACTGTGGCCTCGTGGTCTGCCACCTGTGCCACTGATACAGCTTCCCTCTGTGCGTCTCTCTCACAGTTAGCACTCAGGCTGTGATGCTCCATGCTGTGCCCAGTTGACATTTCTAGTACTCCTAGTATTTAGAAGGTCGGTGGTTTACTAATGTTTTTAGGATAAGGAGTCAGGGTTCTGTCCACTGCTGCACTCCTGACATTCTTCTCATCAACCTGAAAGGAGACTATCTCCTGTCTCCTCCTGCCTTATATTTCTCTCTCTGCCCAGCCATATCACTTCCTGCTTCCTCCTCCCAAGTACTGGGATCAAAGGTGTATGTCTCCCAAGTACTAGGATCAAAGGCATGAGATCCCAAGTGCTGGGATTAAAGGTGTGTGCCACCACTGCCTGGCCTCTATGGTTAACTAGTAGCTAGCTCCACACTCTGATCTCCAGGCAAGCTTTATTTGTTAGAGCATGAACAAAATATCACCACACTCCTGTTTCAGCTTTCAGAAGCCATCACCTCTGCCCACACCAGTTGTTATTTGCCCCACCCAATTGCTAGAGGGCTGGAAGTACAATGTTTCCAATGTGCCTGGCAGAATACCTATCAAATATGAATACCTACCAGATATGCCTGATAGGGCCCATGATGGTGTTTGCTTTTAAAATGATGATGGATAACACAGTTAAAAGAATTGTTTTATTCAGCTTGAGGTCTAACTTTTTTAGAAACAAACTCTTCCCTGGTATTTTGTTGTTAGTAAATATTCTTAGTTGCATGAGTCATGAGAACAGAACCCTTCAGTCTGGTAGGATCCTCACAGACCCCCATCCATTTTGTTAACCCACAGTATACATTGAGTCTAGGGCCCAGTTGTCCCCGGCTCAGACACATACACCCTTCTTATTGAAATTTGGTATTAAAATACCACCATTCAACCATATAATCCATGACTGTCTTTTGACCACGAGTGCAGTATAAAGACCCTGGTGAGAGTCAGGGCCAGAGCTTATCATCTTCAGCACCTAAGATACACACAGAAAATGAGTTAATATTTACTGAATCTTTTTTTTTTTTTTCCAGAGCTAAGGACCGGGCCTTGCACTTGCTAGGCAAGCGCTCAACCACTGAGCTAAATCCCCAACCCCTTTACTGAATCTTTGAGAGAAGATTTCTTGTGGATTGAAAAAGGCCATATAGGAAGAGGCTTTCTTAGGATGTTCTGGAAAAGGTTTTGGAGATGATATTGAGCAGGTTGTGTCTGCAGAGCCTTATCATTCCTGGGGCCTAGGGACCTGAGGCAATCTATTGAAGCAAGAATGGAGCTATTAGGAGCTGAAAGGGTGACAGTGAGCAGCTGCTGCAGAGGGACAGAAAAGATCACCAAAACCCACAACCCTAAACCCCAAATCCAGTGGGTCCAACAGGGCTAAATGCCCAGTGGCTAGGTGATATTAGCATCTAATTTCATCAGAGTTCATAGTAGTACTATCCTTAACAGTCAAGACAAAGCCAACCCAGAAATCCACTTATTGGAGATTCAGTGCCTTGGTTGGAGGGAGGTTGTTTAACAGGGAGAATGGGTGAAGGTCCATAGGTGAAGAAGAGGATGATTCCAGCAGCAATGTTCATTACATAAAACAAGCAAGAGCTACTGCTTGTAGTATGGTTTTGTTCCTATGTCCCAGTCACAGGCATCTGTCTCAATAAGGAGTGTGGTGGGTCCATCCTCTTTCTTCACTCAAAGGCAAAGGCACAAGCTATGTGTATTTCTGCCTTTAAATCACTTTAATTTTTTTCCTCATAAAAATGAAGAGTTTGGTTCCAGAGCTACACACAGTTTCAGTAGGGGTGGTTTGGTGGGTGCTCTTCTCCAAGAAGCTTATCCTTCCTATGCATTTCTGTAACGATCTCTTTCTGTCATTATGTGTTTTTGACAGGGCCTCTCACTCTAGCCCTGGCTGGCCTGGTGCTCACAGTTGACTGGGTCCTGTTCTATCAACCAGGAGTCAAGATAATCCCTCATAGTTAACGTTCAAAGACCGTCCTGATCTAGGCAATTCCTCAGCTGAGGCTTCTCCTTTTCAGATGACTCTAGATGGTGTCAAATTGGCAGTTAAGGTTAACCATGACAGTCGTGCAGGCTGGTCTTAAAGTCACAGTGACCCTCCTGCCTCAGCTTCCCAAATTCTGGGATTATAAGCATGAGCTGCTCACTTCTGAGTATGAAACCCTCCTTCAATCATTGCTGGGTTCTCAATAAAAATGAATCATTAAATTGTTTACATTGAATTTCCAGTTCTCTGAGTTGGCAAGACATTTTTGTGGTTTCCACCGTTAATGGGATTTATAGTAGAAACTTGGTAAATAATTCATTTTGTTTTTGTTCTTGCTTTTTTTAAAAAAAATAAGAACCCAGCAGGGCAGGAATATTGCACAGGCTATTTCATTTCTGAATTTTTAGCAGTTTGAATGTAATTCACAGAGAAGGAGTTAAAAAGAAAGTCTGTAATTGTTGATCACAGTTAGCTCAAATAGCCCTCCCTAAAAGATAATTAGCTTTTGGAGTGATTCCAAATGGCTTCTTTGTTGCTTATATTTGCAAAACATTTTTCCACTGCTATGTCCGTATCTCAGAGAGTACTTAAAGAGTTTCCTAGCTACATGATCAGAATCCGTACAAATTGGAAATCAGTGACTGCTTCTCATCTGTGATTTACTCTGTTCTCATTAAGATTATAATTTAAAACAACATGAATCTTAATTTTCCTCCAGTTGGTAACATTGCATTCCTAGAAGACAAGCAAGGAGGGGGAACTCGCAGGGCAAAGCAAACGTGGACTTCAAGTAAGAAGCCCTCCGTAGTTAGCAAACATCCTGTGGGCCAAAGGGGGCTGGAAATAAGATGTTTGAGCAGTTCTTTCACCTCCCTCTATTTAAGGTTTTTATCATGAAAGATATCAGATACACACCAAAGTGGAGAAGGTGGTATGCCAACACCCACATAGTGGTCAGTTGGCGCACTCACAGTCCTCAGCCGTCTGGTCCATTAGCATCCACCCTTTCTTCTCTTCTGTGCCTGGTCAGTTATATTGAAGCAAATCCTAAACCATGACTTTGATAAACTCAACTAGTTTATTTCTCATGGTGTTTCCCATCATATAACATTATCACACTTTAAAACCTAATGGTGAGTCTCTGTATCCAGCACTATTATCCATTAATATTATAGTTTTTTTCCCAATTATATGACAAAAGCTTAGTTTAATAGTGGTTTCCTTGAACAAGCTTCTTTCTCAGTTACTTTTCCTAGTACTGTGTTAAAATTCCCTTACAAAAGCAACTTAAGGGAGAAAGTTTGTTTCCGCTCCGAGTTCCAGCATACAGTCCATTATGGTGAGGAAGCAACAGTGACTGGAGCTTGGGGCAGCTGATCAACCTGGGACCGGGAAGTGGAGAGCTGTGACTGCTCAGCTTCAGTTCTCCTTCATATTTAGTCCAAGTCTGAGGCCGAGGGAATGCTGATACTCACTATTAGATTGGTTCTTCCCACTTCAGTTCACCTTATCAGGTAATCGCATAAGGTACACCAAAGGGCTAACCTAATTTAAATAATGCCTCACAGATATGCCTGGAGGCCTCTCTCAGGTGATTTTAGATCCTGTCAAATTGGCAATCAGCCATCATAGTACATAAATAGATTCTGTCCTCTGGGAGGTCTCTTTGGCCATTCTTAATTTATGTGTGCCCCCCATTACCATATGCTTGTTTAAGAAACTAGCTCATTGGTGCAGTGATTTCTCCCACATCCTCGGCATTCTGTCCCCAACATGTCATGTAATGTGTTCTGATGGTTCTTGTATGTATTCTGTATTAGTAGTTGGCTTTAGAACTGGTTCAAATTCAAGATTTTGTTTCTGTCGTGTTTTTTTTTTTTAACAAGATTATTTCATCATGGGTCTGTATAAGCTTTCTCTCTCTCTTTAAGACATTAAAATTAATTAGTGAGCTCTATGTACCTGATTTGTTTTATTGTTGTTTGAGACAGGGTCTCACTCAGTAGATACCCTAGCATGGCCTCTGACTCAGAGCTATTTTTCTGCCTCAACCTCTTGAGTGCTGGGGCTGTAGGCACTTACCTGATCCCTCCATCATATAGTGCCACTAACTTAATATGTTTAGCAGTCGTTGATGGCTATTCTATATATATTTATTTCAAGTGGAAAATATTTTAAGCAGTTTTTAAGAGGAGGGTGTAAATGACAACTGCTTTGTCTGTGAAATGTGTGGCTCAGCATCCACCAGTCAAGCCATGCAGAGACTTTCCACTGAACTGGAGGGAGGAGCATTGTGCTCCCATGCAGAGAAAGCAGTACACAGTAATGCTGCTGGTTTGTTGTGAGATAGCATTCTCAGGTAACAGCACATAGGCCCAAGACTTAAGTGGCTTCGGTCTTTACTATTTGTTTATTAGCATTTCATTAAGAATCACAGGGGAGGGAAGGAGTGGGAACTACTGTTGAGGCCATCCCACTCCCCCCTGTTCCTGTGTAAGAGTCTGAGAGTGGTTTTCCTCATTGATGTGGGGGATTTCTCACTGCAAAAGGAGGGATGGAAGAGGTGGTGGGAGAGTGACTGGAGTGACTGGGTTGATGGGTTTCACACTAAAGTGACACAGCCATGGAACTTGTGTTAGCTGCTTTTCCTGTTGCTGTGAGGAAAGTACTCGACAAGAAAAACTTGAGGAATGAAAGAAGGAAGGGTTTGTTTTGGTTCACACTTTGAGGGAATAGTCCATCATGGTTGGAAGGATGTGGTGGCAGGATTGTTAGGCAGCTGGTAAGCCTGCAGTCATCATCAGGAAGCAGAGAGAGATGCATGCTGGTGCTCAGTGCAATTTTTCCCTTTTACTCAGTCTGGTACCCAAGCCCATAGAATGATACATCCCAAATTCAAGAAGCATCTTACTACCTCATTTAAATTCCTGTAGAAATGTCCTTCACACACATCCATGAGCATGACTCCCCAGGGAGTCTAAATCCTGTCAAGTTCACAGAAGGTAACACAGAAACTCTGCTCTAACCTCTGTGCCACTCCAAGAATCCCTTCTGTGGGGAGGGCTTCTCTTTGGGCCCTGTACTCTTATGACATTCGTCTTACTTTTCCCTGTTCTTTCAGGGTATATAATTTGCATTATTGTATTTATAGTCCTTTGAGAAAAGGTGTTTGTTACCTGTTTCTATTTAATTGCATATGGGTGTCATAAGCAAACTCGGTTCTCCATCACTTACAGTGGTAAGAACAGGTTTTATTTAGTAACTGTTGACAATAGGGGGACGATCTGAGTCCATTCTGATTTGTATGAAGGTGTCATCTTTATCTGCTTGCTGGCAGTTACTAAGTGAGAAGCCTGTCCCCCACTGCACTGGAGACAGATGCCTTGGCCTTCCTCATTGGTTGGAGTTTCAAGCGTGGCTCTTAGGTCCTAGAGAATGATAATTCTGGGTTTGTTTGTTTGTTTAATACAGGCATGTGTGCATGTGTATATGCCTGTGGGTATAGGAATAAATGTGTGTTTGGAGGCCAGAGGTCACCTTCTACCTTAGAAACATTGTCTACCTCCATTGAGATGGGGGTCTCTCACTGAACTCATTAGGTTTTGCTGGCTGTATATAGAGCTCTGGTGATTGCCCTGTTTCCACCACACCAGCACTGGTATTAACTATGCCTGACTTTTTAAAGTGGATTTTGGGGATCAAATTCGGGTCTTCATGCTTGTGTGTCAAGGATTCTGCCTGCTAAGCTGTCTTCTTCACTCCAGTATTTAAGGTCTACACAGTCAAAATCCTAGACCCCTTTTATACAAAGTCTGTGAGGGATGCTTAGAGAGGCCTGTTGGGTGTTGACTAGAACAAAGAACAAATTCTCTGCTCAGCCATGCAGAAACTCAGGCAAGCATTTTAATGGAGATTGGGGTGGTCTGACGTCTCTGGGTGTGGCTTTGTGGAGCTAGAAGCCATGTGGCAGTTGCTCACCTCCTCCTGCAGAGGTTTGAATATATCTGTGCTGAGAGCCCTGAAGTTCTCAAGAACCTTGGGTGCCGCTTAATGACTGTGTAGGCTAAGTGAATTTGGGTAAACTCACTTTCCTCTAACCCCAAAGAAGATGTTCAAGTAGAATGCCATCTATTTCACCTCAGAGCCTTGTCCTAGGCAGGAAGTGGGGGTAAGAACCTACCCAGTGTCTCCCTGGCCCTATATCCCTTACCCTACCAACTGTGAATAAGAGATTTAATATCTCTACCACAAATACTTTACTTTATGAAATAGTCTAATGTGGATCAATCTACTATCAAGATGATGAGATATTTTCAAATATATTATAAGATTCTGGACAATAACAAGATGAGATGATCTAAGAGACAGGGTTTCCTACAAAGCAAGAATGTGTTTGCCATTTACCTTCATCAGGGTTTCCTATTGCATTTATCCCATGTTTTGTGTATTTACTTGTGTGATAAGTTTAAATATCTTCCATGGGAACTATGTCTTGTTTGCATTCTGTTGAAGTCAGCACCCAACACAGTGGCTAGAAGCTGTGAGACAAGTTCCCAGATAATCAGTTTGGTAGACAGTTTGATGTCTTTCCCTGTCTTCCTCTACCACAAACAATGAGAGAACAGACATGCTATTTCCTAGAACTGTGGTAAACAAGTGTTTGCAAAATGTGGGAAGTTGTATTTCACAACTGTTCTCTTCATAGGTTCCTTACCTATTCCTACCTCCTGGCCTTCAATGTATGGCTTCTGCTGGCACCCATCACCTTGTGCTACGACTGGCAAGTGGGAAGTATTCCTCTGGTGGAGACCATATGGGATGTGAGGAACCTTGCTACTATCCTTCTGGCAGTGGTGATGGCCTTACTGAGCCTACACTGCATGGCAGCCTTCAAGGTAATCTCTAAGAGCAAATGGATTCTCATATTGAAAACAGACCATCTCTGTCACTACTGCTTCTTTTTGTAATGGGGGTCTGGGTCAAAATCATAAGGTTACTCACAAAACTTTGCAAATTAAGTTTTCCTAATAGGTAATAAGTATTTAAAAGTCTTTAGCAGGGCTAAAGAAGATGCCCATCTTAATTTTATCATGTCTTTATTTAAAAGATTTATTTTTATTTATGCGTATATGTATGTGTCTCTATGTAGGTATACCATGTGTGTATAGGGCCTGTGTCGGCCAGAAAAAGGTGTCAGATCCCCTGGAGCTGGAGGTATAGGTGGTTGTGAGCTGGCTGACTGGGTGCTGAGAACCAAACTCTACTCCTCTGGCAGAATAGCAGTTATTCTTAGCCACTGAGCCATTTCTCTAGCTCTGTATAATTTCTTTCATTATGTCTAGATACTTTGTAACAGTAAAAATTTCCTCCTGGTATGGTTAGCTAATATTTGAAGGAATTTATTTGATATAATGTCATAATAAATAATATACTTATAAATGTTTAAGGTATGATTGAGACTCCATATCCACTTAAATTTGATGGTTCCTTCTTCAATCAGAAAAAAAATATAAAACTGGACAAAATTATTAACTTCAATCATTTAAAAAATGATCAAAACTAGAAAATATTGATTGATGGGAAATTACCACTACGTTGATGACATGCCTCTCATCTGGGTTATTCTCATTTTCCTAGACCTGGTGGTAAAAATTCACAAGTCTCCTGGTTGGAAGTAGCTGAACTATAGAAAAAAAGCAAAAGCACCTAGAATTTTTGTTTGTTCAATGCTTTGAGACAGTGACTCATGTCGCTCAAACTGACCTTGAACTCTGTTTTGTCTGTGGATGACCTTGAGCTCCTGATCCTCCTGCCTCCATATCCTAAATCCTGGGATTACAGGCAAGTATTACCATGACTGGCTAGCAGCTAGGATTTAAGGGGGAGGTTGTATAAGTGAGAAAGCTGCAGAATGCTATCCAAAAGCCTCTCCATGCCTTTATGGTGACTGCTAGGTCATTATATGCAAATATGAAACTCTGGAAAGAGACTTGTTTGGGGCAATTCTGAATGAACTCTTCCCACGCACATAGGTTCAGCAGTGGAGAGCAAACATTCACTAATCTGATTTATCTCTATATAATTTTTGTTCAAATCATTGGCTGCCACAAAACCAGCCAGGCACAGCAGAGATGATATCCAGAGATACACACAGAAACCAAAACCAAAACAAAGAAACAATAGCAACAATTTTAAAATTCTGACCAAAAATCTCAGCATTCTCAAAACATGCAGGACTGGGAGATGACTCAGGTGTTACAGTGCCTTTGGTGCAAGTATGAAGACCTGAGCTTAGATTCCAGGGCTGCTGTGGCATGTGTCTGTTGTATTGTCACTAGGGAAATGGAGACAGGAGGATCCCTGGATTTCCTGGTCAGACATGCTAGTCAACCAGTGACATATGTTTTATTTCTCTTGAGCATATTGCTGATTCATGTAAAAGTTTGATTTTTAACTTTGTGCAGACTGTCCCTGACCGTGCAATGGCTGCCCTGTGTCATATCCCACCAGTTAGGTAGAGCTGGTTCAGTGTCTCCTCCTTCAGTGCTGTGTCTCCCTCCTCCCTCTCCTCTTCTCCCTTTCTTCTCTCCCCATCTTCCCTTTCCCCCTCTTCTTCCTCCTCCTCTGTATTTGTATTCTCCAGGTAGACATTCAAGCTTCTGTTACAGAATATGGAGAACAGTCTAGAATTTTTTCATTGGCTCAAGGTCTTTCCAACCAAAATTTAAAGTAAAATGGTTTCCTCAACAACAAATTTTAAAGTTATTAATTTTCCCTCACATGGTGAGATAGTCCCTCTGAAGGTATGTCTGTACAGGAGAGATGAAGGGTGTTCCATCCATGAAGGAATTTACCCCAGGAGAATCATGGGCTTTTCTTTGTGGCTGGTACAAACTTTACATCGTCAGGAAAGCACCCTTCTGACATGGTGTGTTTGGGGGGCTTCTTTCCACTGGACCTCCTCCCAATAACTTCCTTCCTATGACCTGTCCTCTAAAATGGCCTCACTGAGTGATGGGAAATGCTGCCCAGTGGTTTTCGGGAGTGATGTGTTTGATATGGGCTCTTCATGTCATTCTCACAGGTCTTCTTGAGATTTTAAGGACTTAATGAGTTCAAGTCACAGCTGCAGCTCTGAGACCTGGAAAACAAACCTAGTCCTCAGGTCCTTAGGGAGGCGACACTGTAGCTGCAGCCCTGTAGCAGTGAAAGTGCCTGCAGTGAGGACTGGAAGAGGCAGACTGGGGAGGGAAGCCCTGCACCCCTCACCTGAAGAGGTGCCTGCAGTCACTCCTGGGACTTCCTTTAGTGTCCGTTCCTAGCCTTTCTTTGCTTCTTGCTAGTCCACATCACAGTCCTCACCTCTCTACTCCCCAGAGAGTAGTCACCTGGTGTGCAGAGGTTCCCACCTAATGTCTCTGAGCAAGGCCCCCATTCTCAACCAGGAGGCAAAGCTAGAGTATGAGCAACTGTTGGAAAGTGGTTATCTGCACATGGACATCCCAACCTCATTGAGAACAGGATTCAGAGCAGTCAAGTGGACACACACACAGACCAAAGAAGGCACATCTTGCTGTTGCTTTTTCCTATTTTAAGGAACAAGATATTTGAAGTGTTGCTGCCCATGTGATCTGTCACAACTCTATCCTTGAAGCATAAATTAGCCAACCCTGCGGCATAAAATTGTTATACCATAGACCCATACAGTTGAACTAGGCATAATTCCAGATGGCTAGAAATTATTTTGCATTTTGCTCATCAAAATAATAGACTATCATATTATAGTGACACACGGAAGACTGGGTTCTAGAATGTTCCTTACAAAACCTGATGAATTGAGCATCGTGTTTTAATACAGTGAGTGGCAAAATAGCAGTGAGCTTGGAGGATGATGACGGCGTTAACAGTGAGTGGTCTGCGCCCATGCTGCTTTTTCCTTCCCCTCCGCTGACTTGTATCTGTTTAGTTCCCATTCTCTGCACGCAGCACTTCCCATTCACGTTTTCTTAATTCATAGAAAGTCCTCACAGGATAACAGGGACTCCGTCTTTCTAGTGTGTTTGGGGCCTCTTGGTAGTTGAGGCTCTAAACTGTGCTGCCAAGGTCCCATGTGTGAGGTCAGCTCCAAAGTGGTCACAGCCAGGGCAGCTTTCCGGCCTCTGTCTCTGCTGGCTCCTCCTTCTGCCGCCATGTTACCATGGCCACACTGACCTTGGGCTGCAGGTTTCTACCTCAGTAGCTATCTTCCAGATTTGCCCTGGACCAGTACTACAGAACTGGAGTTTCATTTGTAACCTTTTTCTGAGATGAATTTGAAAGTAAACTTACCCTCTCCTCTCATCCAGTGTGGGGAGAGACGTGTTGCTGTGGAACTTAATCGAAGACCCTCTGCTGCTCTCCCGCCTCATTTCATGTTGTTGCGTTGCCGTTGTCGTATGTGATAAAGATGTGGCTTATCTTCTGTGATTCTAATTTTATATGGTAATCACACTTTAAATTCATGGCCACACAGCCCAAGTGAAGCCTGGCCCCTCTGTGCTGGAGGTGTAAGAGGAGAGCTACCTCAAGTCCTAGGCCAGGGCTAGTGATGAGCTTTGCTGCTCCTCACCTGTGTCTGTTCCCCTCCCCTCCTGCACCATGCTGTGAGGTCAGACCAGGGCACCCAGGGCCTCTGACACAGCACAGTAGCCCTCACAGGGGAACAATGAATACATTGCAGCCATTTGCAGAGTCTGGTCATTGTCATGGTCACCATCATCCTGAAAGTGTTGCAGCTCAACTCCAGGAGTACAAAAGGGCTCCTGTGTATAAATAGCAGAATTAATAACAAAGAAAACCACTGACCCATGCTTGCTCAAACAGTGAGAATGTATATAAAGTTATTGTTATTTATGAACATCAACCCTCTCCCTCTTGCCCAGCTCCCTTCATCCCCAGTGAAAGAGAACATCTTTAAATTCTAACAACCGCTCTCTGTCCTTTAATGTTACAAGGGTTACTTTTCTCATCACACTGACAAACTTAAGGGAGGAAAAATTTCTTTGGCCCCACAGTTTGGATATACAGTCCATTATGGCCCAGCTGTGGCAGCAAGGCAAGGCTGCCTGCTCACATCTGGACAGATCAAGGGGCAGAGATGGGATAAGAAGATTAGCCAAAGTCCTCCACCCAGCAAAGCACTTCCTCCAGCTGGACTCTGCCTTCTAAAGTCTCAGCTTCCCAGAATAGCTGAGTTGGAACCCTTGAACCTGTGGGTGACATTCCCAATTCAGATCGTATGACAGGACCACCACAGATGTGTATAGAGTCTGTATGTTCAGATGTCACAGAAGGGCAGGAGCGAGATCACTAGTTTAACTGTATGTGAGGTGGCACTGTAAAGAAACTGCCAAATGACCATCCCATGGTATGATTAAGGGAAAGGTTTTTGTTGTGCATAAGAGAAAAAATATTCAGAGGCATCTGGAAGAGTCCAGAGTAAAGAAAAAAGAAAGCAGACTAGACATGGTCAGGGCTGTATTCGAGAGAAAAGGGAGAATAGCAGAAAGAGAGCATATCACAATTGGGGGCGGGGAGACTAGTGAGAACAGCGTGTATAGCCAAGGACAGAGGGTATAAAGAGAGTAAGATCTGAGGTGAGAAGGGCCAGGATGAGATCATGGACTTTGGGGAAAAATTGTATAACAAGTACTTGTGAGTAGGAGCTAAGGAAGCCTGGAGGCCAGCATGGGCTTTGATATGCAGCCACAGGTACATATCAATGGAACCATATGTCCCTTCTGCCAGAGGTAAGATAAATGACTCCTGGCAGATGGGAACTGGTTTCACAAGTTCCTGAGGAATGCTGGCTTTTATCTATTCACCAGAAGTCCTCCTATAGCCCAGTTGGAGCTCATTTCTAGACATATGGACAGCCTGAAAGACCTAACATTAACCAGCTAACCCTGGTAGTTATAGCTGAATGCTAACAAAGAGTTGGAAGAGAACAGCTAGCATCAGGGAATAGGTGGACACTGGAGTCACATCTTTATGGTCTTTAAACTTGAGAGATGTAATGAATGTCTTTAAAGGTACTTGAAATTTTATCAAAAATTAATTTTCTTTTAAGAAAGTGTCTTTTAAGGGTGCTGAGACTGAGTCCAGGGTCTCCTGGGGCCTGGTCTCCAGCCCAGCCCTCATTTTCCTTTTGCTTCTCAGTCCTCTAGAGGCTGTGGCTGCTGACTTCCTTCTACTCCTCTGTGGTAAACAGTGGAGCAGAAAACACACTAGAAATGCATCTTTTTATTCAGTGACTACCTGAAAACCAGAGGCCAATAGCCAAGCCTTTCCCACGGCTTTCTGTTTGTGGGTGATGGCTATGCCACTTGTGAAACCCCTCTGCTCTCCTTCCTCTGGAGTTGAAACCTACAAATCACGTTTCCAGGTGTCCTGTGTGATGTGGTCTGCCTGTTCCTGGCGCTCTCTGCTCTGCCTTTGATCTGGGCCCACAGGAGTTTTTCCACATCATTAAATAATTTTCTTTATTCTTTGCCTTCACAGGGCAATCACATTCGCACAAGTCATACTACTTAATAGGCAAACGGCCTGCCTACCGCTCTGATGTTTATGCCTCAGCTGGAGGACTCACCAAGTGTCTTAATAGAAGAATTAAAGTGTTGTGTATTACTAACAGAAGTTTTCATGCATCGCTAACAGCTTGATTTGCTTTTCTTGATTTGTATGTTGTGTGATTCTCAGTGAACTTTAGTGTCCACAGTCAATGCCCTGACTTAGTGTTCGAAAGGTAATGACTGCGCAGTCTCCCTAGCCCCGTCATCTTCTTTTTTAACACTTGTTATTACTCTTACTTCAATGAATGACCAGTCTATGGAACTAACGTTACCGTGTAGCGGTAAGACACTTCCTATAATTTTAAACTTAAAATGTCAAATATATTTTTGTAACTCCTTGGGACATTCAGTCCTTTCTGTTTCTATCAGAACATAAAGTTTTATTTAAAGGAGCACATTATTTTTATCTGTTCTCAGCCACAAAATATGAAATTATGAGTTTCAGAGTTAAAAGTAGTAGAAACAGGAAGCTGGGAACAAAAAGCCTGTTGTGTTGCTTATTGAATTGGGAAATATGAGACAGGGATGGATTATCAGGCTCTTTAGAAGGTGGGGGGTCATAGTACTCATGGGATAGATGAGTACAGCATGGGAACAGCTACCCCTCATTAAAAGGGAAATATGCATTTTATGTGTACATTGCTTAAAGAGCAGAGGGCACTGGAAAGCAAGTTTGTAATAGGAGTCTTAGTGTTTCTATCTCTGTTCTTACACATGGTACATTCTATGGAACTTCTTTCTCACTTACAATGTATTAAGGATAAATGAAATCATGTTTAGGGCATCTCACTATCATAAGCTAATAGAAGAAAGGGCTGTCTGTGTGTGCATCTCGTCTCAAGTCCACCATCCCTGAGTAACTGCTGAATGAACTCATCAGTCCATTTCCTCAACAGCCTTTTCCATCCCAGAGCATTCTACGGTTGGCCTGAGCCAAAATTCTTGAAGCTTCCTCTCTGTGTTTTTTTTCTTTCCCTCCTCTTCCCTGACTGCAGCATTTCTGCTTAATTCATGTCAGCCATACTGTGAGCACTTTTCCTCCCCCTTCCTGCCATAACCTGGTTCAAGGGGTAAGCCCTAAGTTATTGCCCTGGCCTGACTGGCCTCCTCACTTCTGCCTTGTGGTTCAGCCTTTTCTCAATACAGAATTTTGTTTTTCATTCTGTAGAGACTGTTACCATTCACCTCCTTTCCTCCCCACCCCAGTGTGGGGGTGGGGTGGGGGGTGTTGGTCACAGTGTTGCTGTGATTGTGGGGTCAGGATATGCCCAGGCTAACAAAGCCATCTGTTAAATACTAGTCCAGGGAAGCAATGTCAACTACAATATCAGTTCCACTCTTTATGAGCGGCTGTTTCCGAAGTGTGAGCAAAGGGACACCACACCCAGAACAAGGAACTGTTTCTCCTGCTTCACTGCTGCTTTAAGAGCATATCTGGAGGGTCCCCAGTGCCCTGCTGCATGGTCACTACAGAGGGCACCTTTCCTGGAAAACTCTTATTTTTTGAGACGTGGTTTTATGTAGCCCAGGCTATCCTGGAGCTAAGGTTTTTCTAATTTTAGGCCCTCACATGCTAAGATTACAAATGAGTTACCAGCCCTGGATGATGGAAGATTCTGGTAGGAGAGCTAGAGGGCAGAGGAGGGAGTCCCTGGAGCTTCCTGAAGCCAGCATGTTCCAGTAAGTGATTGCATTCGGGCAGAGTCTTGCCAAAGGCATACTTTCTTTTCTGTAACCCATCTGGCTCTGATTGCCAGAGGCCTCTAGTGTTTGCAAGAGGATCTGGCCAGTTCAAGTGGCCAAACTGGCTATGGGCTTGTAACCCAGGAGTCTGGCATTTGGTATTGAACAATGATTAATTGGGAAAAAACAGCATTTACTAATGTTGCCCTCCTTGGCACTGCCCTGAAAATTCCCTGTTTCAGGCACCACCGCTTGTTTGGATTTGGGTAACTGGCAAGTAAACTTGAGTTTTTATATATTTAGTCTTTCATCATATCAGCATCTTGAAAATAATTGAACACCAACATTTGCTAAAGAAACACATTACTCTTGGTTTTTTTGTGGAGAATATTTTTCTCTTAGAACATCACAAGCATTCTCCAAGAAAAGCATGACTCCCACCTCATGACTGTGGGTCTGTTTTGTTCTTTGATGTCAGATTTTACTTTTTATAAAGTGTCCTCTCATTAAACAGTCGAGTGTTTGACAGAAACAGGCCTTTTGATGGGTGCCTCTTCCTTGCTTTGAAACAAAGAAAGTTGGTATGTACGTGGCTGGATTTGGAAAATTACAGGTGTTTGAAACCAATTTAAATTATAAAGCCTGTTTTCCATCCTTTGCCCCATGTTATTAGTCCAGTAAATTTAAGCTGTGGTGAGTTGAACCCATAGTGAAAAATGAGGGAAGAATGCCAGGCCAGTAATTTGTGAAAAGAGCACTTTAACTGCCTCTGTGAGAAAAGAATTATCCACCAGGCTTTCACTATCACATACCTCAGAAACAGAAAAATAGGACATATCCCCTGAATTGTAACACATTTTGGTAGAGAAGATATTTTGATTCTAGATGAGGACACTGACTGGAGACAGAAACCAAATCTACCTGATGATGCCTAAATCTCAGTGTCCTTTTCCTTTAGTGCTTAGGAAAGAGGATTCCTAATCTTGTCATCCACTTACAGAGTGACCTGAAGTAAGCCAGACCCTTCTCTGCAGTTTGTCTGATAAAGCAGGGTGAGTTATTGCTAAGAGATGCTCCTGAAAGCCAGGCAGGTCTTCACTAGAACAGCCATGTGCCCCTTATGTCTCCTCCTTCTCATAAATCGAAGAGCACAGGACAAGTGTTCATCCTCTGAGGCAGTTCCATGTGGGTAGATGAAACACAGCTCTCGGCAAGGCAAGTGAGACAAGAAAAGCTTCTTGTCACTGAAAGATGTTGACAGCATCCTGCATTGGGGGGGGGGGGCTGCTTAGTAGAAGTCCCCGCACAAGTGTGGTAGGTAAGAAAACATTTCTGCCAGCCACACCCATCCACAGGACAAAGTGATTTAGAGCACATCTGACTCCTCTTTTGCCTGCCTCCTCAGCCCCAGCAGAGGCAGATCCAGTCATCACTTTGCTGTATTTAAATCCATCCTTGATCCTCAATGAGTCCTTACAAAGGGAAGAATGATTGACTGTTCTCCCCTTCCCTCCGTTCCTGAGACACTCTTGTGAGCTAAGTTTGTTGACGTTGGATTCTGTGGTTACCCGAGTTCGGATCTGAATGTTCTCCAAAGGTCATGTATTAACGACACGGTCCCTGCCTGAAGTGCTAATGGAACCTAGTTGAGCTTTTAGGTAGGAGGTTAGAGGAAGGAAGTTAGGTCACTAGGGGTGTGCCCACTGGAGCTTTGGCTCCACTTGTTCTTCTTTTTGCTTTTTGGTCACTCTGATGGGCTTAGACCTTTCAGTGATGGGCTACCTTCCCATAGGACCAAAAGTAGCAATCCATCCAATGATGGACTAAAGCTTCCAAAACTGTGAGTAAAATAAACTTTTTATCTTTTCCATTATTATCTCTGGGACATTTTGTTACAGTAGCAAATATCTGACTAACATAATAGCACTCCTTGTATCATGGGTCATTGCTATTCTACCAAACAAGCCTAGGCACATGTGACCCACTTCCTGAAGTCTAGGTGTCTGATGAGGTCCTACGGTACTTCTCCAAATTCCTCCTCATTCCTGAGTCCCTTCTGTCTGAGTGAACCCTGAGTGTCAACCACATTACATTCCTGGATGAACCATGCTCAGCAGTTTGTAAATTGTTTAGAGCAAGATCAAGATTTAGATTTAAGAAGACCATTGTCCCTCAGCTTACTCTGTATCTCTGTGGTCCCTAAAATTAATTTCTTTTACTTGATTTGCTAAGGACAATTCCATCATAGTGTTTAGTTTGTCATGCCAAAAGTAATCATTATCTCCCCTACAGTCCTTTTCAGATATAACAATAATTTGTTATTCAGTAACCAAAGTCTGTGAAATCTGCCTTTAAAAAAATTTTGTGTATATGTGTGTGTGTGTGTGTGTGTGTGTGTGTGTGTGTGTGTGTACATGTGCGTGAGCTCGTACCTGTGGGCATGCATGTGTGTGGAAGTCAGAGGATAACTTGTAGGAGTCAGTGTGCTTCTTCTACCACATGGATCCTAGCTATCAAACTCAGGTTGTCAGGCATGGTGGAGGCACCTTTATTCATGGAGCCGTCTCATTGGCCCCAAATGTTACGTCTTAACTGGCTTCAGTCAGTGAGCATGTATATGTTAGGTGTCTGGTCTCGGATGTTGGGTTTCAGGAGAGTAATGGCCATCTCAAACCATTCCTTGATTCCCTCGAGCAGGACATGAGACAAGGAACAGTGCTGTGTAGACTCTAGGACACCTGGGCTTGTGTTCTTCTGGTGCCCTCTGTTAGATGCCGGAAGGGGTGGGATTTTGTAGACCATGCAGCACCTCATCTGGCTTCCTCCACGGGAAAGCGCCTGACCGTTGTAGGTGTTCCTGCCCTGACATTTCTACCTACACTTGAAGTTGGCTGTAAAAAAAAAGGACAGGCTTTGGAGTCAGTCAGATCTCAGGTGTTTTGTTTTGTTTTGTTGTGGTTAGGATTAGGAGTCCCTCAGGCTGGAAAGATGGCTGGGTGGGTCAAGTGCTTATGAAGACTTGAATTTGAACTCCCAGAATCTACATAAAAGTCCAGCATGGTGGCATGTGTTGGTAACCCCCGTGCTGGGAGGCAGAACTAGGTAGAGCCTGTGGGCTCACTGGACATCTGCATAATCCAAGCATTCAGCTTCAAGTTCCCTGAACGACTGCCTCAAAAGAAGTGAACTGTAGAGAAAGACATCCATTGTGACCTCTGGACTCCATACACGCTCTTACTGATGAGCACACACTTCCTCACATACCTGCGCGCGCACACACACACACACACACACACACACACACACACACACACACACACACACACGGGGGGGGGGGGGGAACGCGGCGGGATTCACTATGTAGCCCAGGTTGGACTTCCCAAGTGCTGGGATGGCAGGTGTGCACAGCCATGCCTAGCTTTCAGCCTGAGTTTGAAACCTTCACTTCCCACTGGTTGGATTGACAGGTAACTGCCAAAAGCCATATCCTGAAATTTAATGGCAGCTTTCCCCCAGCATATGTTCCTGCCTCTTCCTGTCCTCCACTAATGCCGATTAGCAGGTCACAGAGGGATTTGTAAATTGAGTAGACCCTTAGAAGATGGCTCTTCTTGCCACTTCCTTCCAGTCTAACCCTTTCTAAAACAAAAATATGTAGGTTTTACTCCCTGTTTTCATGTTTGCTCAGAACCAAAGCTAGCGATGAAGACTGTTATTTCTGACTCCCCCATGCCTCCCTAAATTACTGAAATATTTTCATTCTAATTGGGTGAAGATTTATTTAGCAGCATTTTCTACTTTGCTGACTTCTCTGAACTCCTTTTGGGTGCTTACCTAGCTTAAAGCAAATGCATGTTTTTATACTCATTATCCTGTAAGTTACCTTTGAAGATGTCTGCCTTGATTTTTCTTTAAACATTTAACAACACGTTTAAGTAAAAATCTGACTTTACATTTCCAAGTAAAGTTATAAATTAGCTTATGCTCAGAGTAAGGTAGTCTGAGCACTTCAGCATTCCACCTCATTTAACCCTGCAGTGTAATTGTATAATTGTACACTTGAATGAGATAAGAAGTAGAAATCTCGGGAACCAGTGTTGGCAAGAAAGTTCAGACCATTAATTAAGTACAAATCAAACACAAAGCTTTGTTCAGAAAAAACAACCAAGATTCAAAATCAAAGACCAGAAATCCAAAATGTCGGTTTTGAATGCTGTGATTCAACCTGCCTTCGGCTCTGTTCATTAGAGAATCTGGCAGTGCCTCTTGGCCAGGAGTCTGGGCTGGGAAAAAGCAGTGTTTAAATTGGCTGAGAGAAGGCGTGGAGTTATGCTTTCTCTCCTTTTGTCTCAGAGCGAGTATAATCTCTCCATTCGTTTCCCCCTTTAAATTTTCACTCTGTGAGCATTTACCAGGAAATCTCAGCACTCAAGAAAGTCAGGAAATGACACCACCAGCCTGAGCCAGGCAGAGTACAGGGCAGCCACACTGGTGTTGAACCCATTCTGCTACAGTTGAATTCGTCCCTCCAATATCAGTCTAGGAGAATAAACAGTAGTCCAACCTGAGATATGGAATATGCTCATCTCCTAGGAGACTATCCTTGACCCATCTTCTTAGAACTTTGTCAGGGGTCCTGACTGAGTGTGCAGAGTGAGGAGTGAGGCAACTGTAACCAGCCCCCAGGAATCGGCTTTGAATTTTGTGTTTGTGTGTGTGTGAGCATGTGGAGGCCAAGGAACAAGTTTGACTGTCATTCTTCTGGCAACTCACCTTGGTTTTTGAGACAGGGTCTCTTACTGACCTAACATTCATCGAGTAGGTCAGGCAGGCTGTCTAGTGAACCCCAGGGGTCTACTCATTTCCACTCCCCCTGCGTTGAGATTACAGGACACTATTACATCTGGCTTTTCACATGGGTGTTAGGATCCAACTCAGGTTCTCATGCTTACAAGGCAAGCATTTTATCAACTAAGCTATCTTTCCAGACCCCATCCTTCGGGTTTTTAGATGCTATGTTTATAGCTTCACTAATCTTAAAATAAGAGGTTTTCCAAAGGGCTGAAGCCTAACAGGAAAGCAGTGATCAACACTATATGGAGACAGGAACATGTCTGGGTGTTCTGGAGCCAGCCTCACCAGCTCACCTGGGCCAGACATCTGATCTTCCTTAAAACTGCTTTCTCTTCTATCCCTGCAGCCTTCTCTCTGCTGCCCTGAGTCCCAGCAGGACACCTAGGGTGAGAGTGGCAGCTTAGAGAATGAATTCATCTGTTTTTTGTTGACATAACGAAATATCTGAGGCTAACTCCTTTTAAAAGAGGTTTGTTTGGCTTACAGTTTTGAAAGCTCAAAGTCCACACAGCATGACACAGACTTTGGTGAGGGTCCCCCTTTGCCTGTATCATAATCATGGAGGAAGTATGCATATAATGCTCATTTGTGTGGTCTTCTTCATAAGGTCTAAAGGATTCACTCATGCTAATGACTACATCAAATCTAATCACTTTACAGGACTCTACCTCTGAATGCCATTATCAAGTTAAGTTTTCATACTCTTAATACTTTGAACATGAGCCTTGGGATTAAGTCCTGCGTGAGCCTGGAGGAACAATCAGTATTCAGAGACTAACATAGAAATTCTAGGCAGGAGCTGTGCCATAGATAGGCAAGCTAGTCACTGCCAGAGAAAAGCAGAGGCTAGAAAGGCTGCTAGGGTAAGAATGTAAACAGCCACCCAGAATGTGACTGTCAGTGGCTTCACTGGGGAATGGATTCAAGGTCCTTTGTGCAGAGCAGATGGACTCTCTGATCCATCTTCCTCAGCATGGTCTATTGCAGTCTGGAACAGTGTTCTTGGTTTCTGAAGTAGAGTGCTGAGGGTAAGGTCAGTCTTTCAGCCACCTGGCTCAGTCTATTATCTCCATCCATAAAAGCATTGCTACACATAACAGCTTTCGTGATGTTTTGAATGAACCATAGAGTTAGATCTATTAAAATGGAGAATCAGAGATTGATTTCTTCTGGACGTTAGCTTTCAAAGAGCTGAAAGTGAAAGTCAACAATCTCTACAAACTAAAACTGAATAAAAAGATTATTTTCAAGGTACTCAGTATAGATTCAAGGATAATGAGGAGCTGAGAATAGAGAAGGCACTCACTCTGGGCTTTATCTTCAGTGTTTGCTAGTGAGAAATCCCTGACCTGGTACAACAGGATTCTGAGGTGGGTGTTTGTTGTTTGCTATGTGTCCAGGTCCTTGAACTGAAATACCTTTGGCAACCTTAGACTGTTGCCTGAATTAGAAGGACAGTGTCCTGATTAACTGTCTGGAATTATCCAAGAAGAGAATCCTAATTAAGGAATTTCTGAGGTCAGGTTGGCCTGTGGGCATGTCTGTGAGGGGTTGTCTTGATTATTAACTGATGTAGGGAGACCCAACTCACTGTAGGTGACACCATTCCCTAGGCAAGTGGTCCTAAACTGCATAAGAAAGCTACCTGAGCATAAGCCTACCTTCCGACCACCAAGCCGCACCCTGGTTCCTGTCTCACTTCTTTGGTTGTGAACCAAGTTCCTTGGATAGAGGTAATGGTATGTAGAATAGCAATCAGGCCTGCCTTCAAATTCCTGCCCTGACTTCCTCCAGTGATGGACTGTGACTTGGATGTGTAAGCCCAATAAACCCGTTCTTCCTCTAGGTTGCTTTTGGTCAGAGTGTTTAATCACAGCAACAGAAAGAAAACTAAAACAGACAGCTTGTAGCTTTTAAACACAGTCAACTGGCTCCTCGTTTTCTTCTTCTTTTTCACATTTTTATTTGGCAATCTGGGGAGATCCTAGAAATATATACATATGTATGTATATGTGCATGATGCATACACACATAACATTCCTCTGTGCCTACCTGATTTGGAAGCCACTAAAATGGCATTTATCCCCTTTCTTCTGAGGAGTTTGGTTCCTGTAGGTCATTACTAACAGAAAGAAATCATTTGAGAGAAACTGTTCAAATCGTAGGGAATCTCTCCAAGAAATTTCATTACTCTGCACATGGTAGTTAATAAGACAAAGATTTTAATAAAGTCCTGGTGACAAATCTTTTACTTTGCATATTTAGAGTATTTGTAGTTCCTGGTAGGGAATTTTATTTATGTTTTTTGATATTATCTTATTCTTTTCTAGTTATTAAAAGTGATATAGTACTTTAAATATTTATGGGAATCATTAAAGATGCAGTATGTGACATGGAAAGTTCTACTTGGTTTCCTTCTTTGTTTTTTATTAGCATGTGTTAATTATACATAGTAATGGGTTTCATTACAGCATTTTCATACATTATATAATGTATTTTTAGCACTTTGCCCTCCATTATCCTTTCCCGGTTCCCTCTACTGATCTTCCCACCTTGTACTCTTCTGTTTTCATGCTTTAAAAAAAAATTTATCTCATTCAGTTTCCTTATAAGATCCTGGGTTAGTGTTTATTTACAGGAGTAGAGGCTGCTTACCTGTGGCCAATACCAGCAATGGAAATGCCTCTTCCTCCCCTAGCAACCATTAGCTGCCTGTAGACCAAGTTCTACTCTGAAGCTTTTGTTTGTTTCTGAAACAGTCTCCCTCTGCAGCACAGGCTAGCCTGGGACTGGCAGCAGTCCTCCTACCTCTGCCTTGTGAGTGCTGGGATTACAGGGTCTACCACTAAACTAACAACATTCAATATCCTCAAGTGTATTTTAACTAAAATTCTTCAAGCACATCTGTTGCATATAAACACACGGAAGTACAGTTCCACCAAAGTGTCTATTACAACATGTAAATATAAAAAGCCACTTTTCTTTTTTAAAATTATTATTATTTTATTTATTTATTTATTATTTATTTATTTATTTATTTATTTATTTATTTATTTATTTATTTATTTATTGGTTTTTCGAGACAGGGTTTCTCTGTGTAGCTTTGCGCCTTTCCTGGAACTCACTTGGTAGCCCAGGCTGGCCTCGAACTCACAGAGATCCGCCTGGCTCTGCCTCCCGAGTGCTGGGATTAAAGGTGTGCGCCACCACCGCCCGGCTAAAATTATTTTTATTATTTAAAACTATTTTTAAGTTTATGTGTATTTTGATCGTATTCTTCCCCTCCCCCAAGTCTGTCCAGATCTTCTCCTCCTTCCTACCGCCCAGCTTTAGTTGTGCCACTCCACTGGAGAAAGTTGATTTCTCTTTCCTAGCAGGTATAGACAACAGTGCTGTTGTTAACCTTCACCCTAGTGCTAGGTTTACGGTCGTTCATTCATTTTTAAAAAATATACAAAATAAAATATAATAAGACAAAACAAAACTATCTCAGACAAGACAAACCAACATAAGGAAAAGAGCCCACTTGCTCACACACTCAGGAATCCTATAGAAACACTAAACCAGAAGCCGTAATATAAGCACAGAGGGCCTGGTGCAGACCCATGCAGGCCCTGTGCTTGCTGCTTCAGTCTCTATGAATTCATATTAGGTTTGCTCATGCTGATTAAGAGGGCCTTGTTTTTTTGGTGTCCTCCAACTTCTCTGGATCTTACACTCTGTCTCCTCTTTCTCCTACGGAGAAATCTCTGCGGAGAGAGATTTTAGTTAATAGAACCATTACAAGTTAATTTTCACTAATTTTAGTTACACAAAGACTAAGAAATATCTTTACAAATACTAAGAAAAGGTCCTTTACCAATTTAGTGAGTTTTCTTTTCTTCTTTTTTTTTTCTGTTAGTTTTTTGAGACAGGGTTTCCCTGTGTATCCCTGGCTGTCCTAGAACTCACTCTGTAGACCAGGCTGGCCTCAAAATCACAGACATCCACCTGCCTCTGCCTCCTGAGTGCTGTGATTAAAAGTGTGTGCCACTACCACCAACCTCATAGTGGTTTTTTAATTTAAAAAGTTTTGCAGCCAGTCCTGGTAGCCATGCCTAGGATCTCAGTACTGGGAAGGCTTTGGGAGAAGGATTGTTGTATGTCAAGGCCAACCAGGACTACAGAGAGATCTTGTCTCTAAATAAATTAAATAAATAAATAATAAATAAAAGTCCGCTTTACCTTAGTTTGAGAGGTACCAGGAACCCTGCAATTCAGCTGACCCTCATGGGCACCCTCAATTTTGCCATCAGAACAGCATCTCTTTTATGCAAAACTTGGCTCTTGCTAGTGACCTTTTGGCTTCTTCTTTAAGAGAGGGTACCACTCAATGCCTGGCTCTGCCCAGCTGCTTTGCTCTCTGTACAGTCCTGAGGCCATGGAAGAGGGGTGGGGACAGACTGAGCAGTAAAGTTCTCAGGCTTCCCAGAGTGGTGGGCAGTGATCACCACCAACTGTGCCCATGTCAGATGTCTCTGGTGACAGGTGTGTATTGGGCACAGATGGGTGTGTGACAAGCCAGCACCTCTAACTGGGTTTTCCTGTGGTCAGTTCAGCTCTAGGATGTCAGTTATCAACTGAGAACCTGAGGGTTCTGGTGACATGCTGTCTGAGACAAAGTTGAACAGAGATCCACATGTCCTTTCCCTGTTGTGTGTTTCAGAGGCTGGAGCACAAGGAAGTGTTGGCCGGCTTGCTGTTCCTCGTGTTCCCGTTCATTCCAGCCAGCAACCTCTTCTTCAGGGTGGGCTTTGTGGTGGCCGAGAGAGTCCTGTACATGCCTAGGTAATTACCTTCATCTATCACAGGAACCCTGAGAGCTCCAGGGAGACAGTCCTTTGTAAGGTAGTGGATCCTTCTGAGCCCTGCTGTCATCTCCAGGGACCAGGCTTGCTCATGTGCCCTGACTCACAGGCTTAGAGGTACAAGCTTTACAGTGAGACAGGAATTATAGTTTCCAATATTAGGGATATACGCAGCAGTTGCTTACCAAACTGCCATTGTCCAAATATGTTTTATAATTATACTTGTGATATTTCTAAATACTTGTTGATTTACCCAATATTACTATATTCAGTTTATTTTTATCTTTCCTCCCCTTTTAATTTAGAAAGTAGGAATTAAACTTAAAAAAATTATCTTTGGAGAAAATGGTTCAAAAATGACAAAAAAATATTTAGCTGTGGCTTCCAGGTTGCTTAGCTTTGCACATCTCCCCTTTGTTTTAGCTTGTCATGTGCTGTCTTATTTGATGTCATTGTCCCAGGGCCACTTTCCTGGAAATGTCACTGAGTCAGGGGACAGTCTTGTTCTGACATTTGCTAGTTATGTGACCTTGAGCAAGGTATGAAGCTTGTTTACATCAAAGGGAGAAATTGGTGATACACATCTATAATCCCGGCACTTGGGAAGTGAGCAGGAGAATCGGGAGTTCGTGGTCATCCTTGACCAGCGTCAGTCCAAGGGCAGCCAGTGCTACACAAGACAAAACAAACTGCCCTGTGCTGTTGTGTCCTGAACAGGGCTTCAGAGTTCCCAGTTACTTTAGGCTCATCTGATTCGGGTGAAAATAAAACTGCGCTATAAAGAAAATGTCAGTATTTTCCAGAGCAAGTGCCTGCCTCGGGGAGTCAGCCTGGGTTTGCTTATGTCAGACTCAGCCAAGAGTCTTACACCAGTGTCAGTACCTAGCCTTGGTCCCAAAGATGACCATCCTTTCCTCTCGGAGGCCCTGCCTGGGTACCTTGCAGCACTCCTTCCTATCAACGACTGCTGGACCCTGCCCATGCCACCATTGTGCTCAGCATGGCTACTGGCCCTGCAGAGGGATGGTCTCGGCAGATGCCAAAGCCTCTTGATCAGAGGTTTGTTGACTTCCTGCCCTTGAGCCATGTTCCTGAGGCTGATAGAAGGCCGGGTGACTCCAGCCCTCCCTTGAGTTCTTAGTCTTCATAACTTCATATGTGAGTTGAGCTGATGAGGACGTGAGGTGGAGAGATCTGGCAGCTTTAGTGCAGGGACTCAGAACACAGCAGCACCTTTCACGTCCCTGGCCAGAGGTGAGGACTGTTATGCGGGGACTCTGGCTTCTTGCTATCTTTCTTCTCCTAAATGAGCACTGGAGGTATGAGGGTCCAGATACTTGAATCCTTTCTGATGAACAGCTTTGGGTTTTCACAATGGAGCTAAGTTATATCTAGTTTCCATCCAGTTTCAACACATCTCCTGAATGATCTTAGGGTCTCAACTCCTTTTTTTTGTTGTTGAGACAGGGTCTCATTATGTAGCACTGCCTGGCCTAGAACTTAACATGTAGCCCAAACTGGCCTTGAACTCAGAAAAATCTGCCTGGTTCTACTTTCCCAAGTACTGGGGATAAAGGCATGTAGCATCATACCCAGAGAGGGTCTCAGCTCTTGAAGACCTGTTACAATCTTAAGAGTCTTTGTAGATGGATTCCAGGGGTTTATTGAGGCCCAGGAAGGGAAAACCATTAACTCCTGGTTAAAAGAATGGAATATACCTCTGGCCCTCAAGGAGACATAACATTCTGATCTGCTCCAAAGATTACATTACACATTATTGTGTCCTCCCTTTAGAGATAATACAGCATTTAAAAAAAAAAAAAAAAAAAGTTAATGTAGCTGGGCCTGTCAGTCACCTCACCAAGATACCACCCCTCAGAAAGAATGTGACACCTAAAGCCATGGTGAGGAGATGGAAGGAATAATTATCCCGTTAATGAGATAAAGTATTAATCCTTCCCTGAAACTGTAGCCCTATGCAGTCACTCACAAGAACCCTGACATATAGCTCTGCTAAATTTACCTCTTTTTTTGAGTTACTCAGAGAAGTATAACTTCCTCTTTTCCTTTTTTCTATCCTTCTTCCCTTCCCAAAGCCTACACACACTTTCACCAGTTTAATCTTTGGCTTTTGAAAATGCTAATTTAGAATGCAAAAAGATAATTGCACCCTTAAAGGTCAGGTCAGCACCCATAGAAGAATGGATCCAACACATAGTTAATATTGAGTCTCATAACTATAGTGATGGCACTTTGGGCTTTCTCACTTTGTCTGAAGCCTCCCACATCATCTACCATATGACTGCTTTCAAATGACATGATTTTCTCTCTCTTTTCTTTTTCCCTCCTTCTGGCAACTGCTGAAATTTAAGGTTATTTACCCCCTTGTTTTCTTCCAAACTCCAATAAAATTGTTCTCAAGTTTCCTTCCAAGTTCTATGGACTAAGGACCCACAAAAGGAAACTCTGTAACTACAAGTAGGGAGGGAAGGAGAAAGAGAAGAAAAAAGAAAGGAGAAGGCAGAGAAGGAAGAAGGAAGGAAGGAAGGAAGGAAACTTAGCTGTCAGTGTTCCTGGAGAAATTGAGCTTCCTACCCAGTATACATCACAGAGAAATCCAACCAGCCTCCTAGAAACCTGCCTGGGTCCAGCAGCCTGGAGGGACTGATCTGGCTACGTTACTAGAAAAAGCCAGATTGAGTCTGACTCAGAGTGTGCCCTTTTATCTTCTTCCTTTGTGATTAACAATGCATACGCCACTCAAGCCTTCTGGCTTCTGTTCTCCTTCCAGCCTAACCCAGAAAAGGCCCTTATCTTATTTGCTGCCAGAAATCTTTGGATAAAAGAGAGAGAACTTGGCTATTTGCTTGGCTTCTGGGGTCAAAGTTTTACCATCAAAACACATAGAATAGAATAACATTTTCTTGCTCTGATAAATGTCACTTTTGTGCATGTCATATTTGTGCAGGCAAGGGAGTCTGGGGATAAAATCATTCTTTCAACGAAAATTTTCTCTTTTATCCTGACTCCAAGAGAAGCATATAATTTTATGGCTATCTCTCTTGCATTTTATATAAAAAAAAAACACACTGGAAGGGGAAAAAACAAAAACAACTAAACTCTGTAGAATTGATGAAGCAAAAATAGTTGATGAAAGCTCTAGGTAATTTAGAGAAAACAGTTGAGTATTCACCCTCATGCCAATTGAGATCTTTTCACTCTGGGGGCAGAAAGTACACCCCCAGCGGCTGCAGGAGAGCCTATATGAGCAGAAAGGAGGACAGACTCCACAGGAGTCAGAGAAGGCAGAAGTTTAGTGGTATGAGTCTGAGTGGAAGAAAAAGATCACACCACACTCTTAGAGAGTATTCAAATGTGCACTTGTGGGAATGGTTTATATCCAAATCAAAATGGGTGTGAGGGAAGAATTGCTTATGTGTTTGTTTCTGAGGTATGTAAATACCAGTAAGTACATGACCACATGCATCCACATATTACCTGTCTATCTTACACTGTATGACATTTGCACCATAAAACATCATAGATAAACACAGTACTTGAAGTAAATACTACTGTACAAGTGAGCTTGTAGTTTCAAGAATATTTTTCATGAGTGTTTTTTAAATGCTTGGAATTGTCTTGTTCAAGCAGGACTTTGATAAACTGGGTTATTTATAGCTCTAATCACATGCTTTATCCATGTTCCAAGAGTAACACAGCACTCATGAACACAAAAACACTCTGCATGGCAACATGGCTTCTCCCATTTTACTCAGTTCATGAAACATGCTCACATACACTCTTTCATGCAACCGTTTGAAACCAGTTTGCAAGCAATATTAGTCTTGTAATGCACACAGTTAAGCCTCCAAGAGGTTAAAGGACTCATCTCTGACCACAGAACTGCTGAATTCTCATGACTGTTTCTGATTCTTGAATCTCTCAAGAGTTCCCTTTCCTTCATCCTGAAGCTCCAGACAGTCTGCACCTAGGACTCCTGCACTCCCTCTACTTGCTAATGGCCTGAGATCTTAGGACACTGGTGCAAAGATAACTGTTTTGACCTGGAAAGTATACAAATGTTATAGATTCCCTGCCTACCCCTCTGTTCAGCAGAAACTACCTACCTACTCCTAATATTATTACAGCACAAGAATCTTAATGTTATTATTTATTATAGTGGAGGATGCTCTTAAGTGTTGGCTCACAGCAGCCTGCAGCTTCTGAATAGTCGCCACTGGCTTGGGGCACAACCGCCACCAGCTCTCAGCTGAGTGTCCTGGGCTTTACTTCTGAACCATCTGGGGATAACACCCAGAAAACTGGAATAAAAGCTTACTGTGAGATAACTTGTGAGAAGAAGCCTCAGCAGAGCAAAGTGAAGTCAAAGGACACATTCCTTCAGACCCTTGAGAGAGAGTGCTTAAAAGTGATCAAAGTAAAGGGTTTTGTCCGGCTCGTAATATTAGTTTTATTTTTAGATAATCTCAGTGGATTGTTGGAGCTTGTTCACATATTAGGTATACTTTCAGCTGTGCTTGGTGGTATGGGACTGTGATCCTAGCTATCCCCCCCCCAAGTCTTTCTTCCTAGTATTGCCACATTAATTAAATCTCTTTCTTCTGCTTTTTACTTACTTAGCTCTTTTAATTGGCTTGTTGAAGATGAGTGGTCAAACCTGACTGTGACCCTAAGTCTGATGACTTGATTTTGATTCCTGGAAATCACGTGGTAGAAGGAGAGAACCTACCCCCACAAGAACCTACTCTCTCTCTCTCTCTTTCTGTTTCTGCTTCTGTCTCTGTCTCTCTGTCTCTGTCTCTGTCTCTCTCTCTCTCTCTCTCTCTCTCTGTCTCTCTCTCTCTCTCTCTCTCTCTCTGTGTGTGTGTGTCTCTGTCTCAAGACAAAAAGAAGGAAGGGACAGAGGGAGGAAATGAATCCTAGTGATGACTAGAGCTATTCACTAATGGCTCAGCAGGTTCAGACGCTGTCTGGTGCTAGGCATGAAAGGGCACAGGAGTGCTCTGTGTGGAAATCTCTGATCATCAGCCCAGAGGTTCCTTAACCAGAGTAACCAGAGCAAGGTAGTCTCAGGTTCCATCTCCCTGGAGAAAAAAGCATGTAGTTCCTCATTTGCTTGATTTTCCACTTTCTCTGCAAGGCCTCATCTTGCCCCTGGCGATAGAAAGAACATGTTTCTTTTGCGTGCTACTGGGAATGCACTAAAACAGATGTTGAAGGATGAAGTTTCAGAATGGAGGAGTGTGCCACTTGCTGCAGTATTTGTATCTGAAAGAACTTAATGGTTCCCAAGAAACTGCAAACCCAGCAGAGGGTGCTTTCTGTGGCTTAACATTTCTGAAGCCATGTGTCAATTCAAGGACTTTGGAAAAAACAATTAATCATGTTATTTGATACAAAAATCGATGCCAAATGGTAAGGAGAGGTTCTCCTTCATTCTCACAGAGCAGGGGCCAGCAAATTGTGTGACCCATGAGTCAGGTCTAGCCCTCTACTGTTTACAAATAAATTTTGTTGGAGCACAGACGTGCTCATGCATTTACATGGTGTGTGCTTGCTCTCACACAAACAGAGTGAAGGAGAGATGACAGAGGCATTGTGGCCTACATAGAGGTGAAGGAACTTAACCTCTACTCTCCAATGGTCTGGATATTTATGTCTGATAAAAGGAATTGACAGTAAATAGATTAACAGGAGTAAAGGCAAACAGATGTATCAATGTTCACGGACAGCACATTAACGCAGAAGCTCAGAGAAGGCTAAAGCCTCTGTACTCTCCTCTTAGGAAAGAGGCCAGTGGGGCACAGAGGTGGGTCTAGAAAGGAGATGAGAGGCCCAAAGAATGGACAGTGGGCTGACACTGTGCTCTGAGTGTAGACGCTGATACAGTGCTCTGGGTGCAGATGGTGGTCTCTAGGTAGAGACCGTGAGCTGACACAGTGTTCTGGGTGTGGACAGTGACACAGTGCTCTGGGTGTGGACAGTGACACAGTGCTCTGGGTGTGGACAGTGGGCTGACACAGTGCTCTGAGTGAGGTGATTGGTTTTCAGTCTCTTCTTCTGGTAAGAGTTTAATCTTTCTCAGTTGATGTCATTTCCCTAAGGAGCTTACAGGCAATTGCATTTCCCCTTGGCTGATCCAGTCTTTAGGTAGATATGGGAACTCAAAGAAAGCCCTTCCATGTGTTTCTGTGAAAATAGGATTGAGAGACATGAAGAAGGGAGGCTGGGATGGGGAAGGTCGGAGAGGCCTTGAGGCTGCTGCTCCAGTCTAGCAGGTAAATGGGGGCACTTGGGGGATGTTTTGTGAGCCCCAATATAGAAAACATTGGCACTATTTACTGCCTAGCCTTTTAGAGAAGGAGTTTGCAAGCCTCTCAATTTTAGCATTCTGTCCGAGTCTGCATATCTGGCTTGTTGAGTGCTAGCTTTGGGGCTGTCGGTGGACTCTTGAACTCATCTGAGTTTTTAGTTTCTTCGCTTAGGACGTGGATGACACAGGATTTGAAGTTCAAGTTAGAAGACATATGCAGAGTGCTATCCTTGCCCTGCAAATGCTGTTGAGAGCTCAGATGATGCTCTTAGCACAGTGCCTGGCACACAGGAAGTACCTGTGAACACCTGGATATACAAACCGTAATGGTTTCAGATATTGTCCTCATTATTCTTGTCTGCTGACACTGCTGTGCACTGCCAGCAGCTCCTGGGATCCCACCCTCTTCCTTCCTGCTGTTCTGTCACAGGCAGCTCTGGTTCCTATAGCCAGGAAGGTCTCATGAATACAGAGCTAAGATGAACATAGGTGATATAGTGGGTGGGACAGAATCCAGCCTGTCACATCAAAAACCCTACAGCAGGGCAGCATGTGGGGCAAGGTGCTGGGTCTGAGTTCCTGGGCTAGTCTCACTGGCCCTTTGTGCACTAGATAGAGCCTATGGCTCCTGTAGCTCTGTGAGAAGCCATGGTGCCGAGTCAAATATAGACAGTGCTGACCGCACAAGATACCCTACCCCTTAGCAATCTTTATGTAGAGGAGAGTAAGCTTGGGAATGCAAATGTCTGCATGGCATGTTCTCCGTGCATTTCAGGTCTTCACTCACATGTCTGCAGGTTCTTATTTGACCATCCATGTTGAAATACCCATCTTTCCATTGCTTGATTTCTTCATGCAGCATATTATAACACACATGCTCTGTATTTAATCTACTTAATTCATTTACTGTTCTTCCCCGTGTTCTAGGATTATGATTATAGGCTTGTTTTTCACTGATAAGTTCTTGGTGTCTGTAATAGTCTTATATACATAGTATTCAGTAAATTATAATGAAAGAGGGCTGGCCCTCAAGTGAGCTTGATCCCCAGCATCCATGGAAAGACAGAGTGTGTGAGTGGCGAAAGGTACTTTCAGAGATGTGATGCTATGCCAAAACTTGGAAAAGCTGGGGCAGAGCCAGTGAGAAAACCTTGCTAGTCCAGCTCAGGAGGCAGCCTGTGGGTGGATTTGGAAAATGGAGGGACCTTAGCTGGTCCATTGGGAGGCCTTGTAGGTGGCACATCTCTGGTTCTTGATGACTGCTATCCCTCCCAGACATCCTCTAGGCTGCTGGGGTAGGACCTGCAGTGGACCAGGCTCTGAATTCAGACACACCTTGCTACATCTTGTGATGGAGGCATGAGGAAGCCTGGGCCAGAGAATCCCCTCAGATCCCATGTAGGACTTCCATGCCTGATGCTTGGAGCCTGTGGCTTCACATCATTGCTGGAGAAGTACTGAGCCATCCTGTGAGAGCCAGTGCCTTAGACAACCTGTCTGTGACAGGGGAATTCATACGTGTTCCTCTAGCACAGGACAAGCCCGCTTGTCTTAAGAGCATGCTTGGGGAACTACCCATCCATAATGAGCCCCAACCCACAGTGACGGTCTTAGTCATTGTTCTGTTGCTGTAAAGTGACACCATGACCAAGAAAACTCTTATGAAACAAAACACTTAATTGGGAGCTTGCTTACAGTTTTGGAGGTTTTGTCCATTACCATCATGGTGGGGAGCGTGGATGCTAAAGCAGTAGCCAAGAGCTACACCCCGAAATGTTTGCAGAGAGAGAGACTAGGCTGGGCATGGGCTTTTGAAAACTCACACCCCCTCCCCCAGTGGCACACTTTCCCAACCTCCTAATCCTTCTAATCCTTTCAAATAGTGCCACTCTCTGGTGACAAAGCATTCAAATACATGAGCCTATGGGGACCATGCTTATTCAAACCACCACAGTGACCTGTAGCACGAATCTTAAAAGGTCTTATTAATAAAAATAAACCCAGGGGTGAACGCTGAATGATCAGAGAAACAGAATAAGCCACAGCCACCTCACCTTGCCAACTCCTCAGCTGATCCTGTTTCCTCAGACTGGAAGCCTTTGAATCCTGAATCCTCATCTGAATGGGTCTCAGCTGAACTGTTGCTCAAAAGTCTAAAAGCTTAGCCAGCCAAAAGCTTCTAGTTTCTGGTCTTCACACCTTATATACCTTTCTACTTTCTGCCATCACTCCCTGGGATTAAAGACTCACTTTCTGGGATTAAAGGCGTGAGTCACCATGCTTGGCTGTATCCTTGAACACACAGAGATCCAGGTAGATCTCTGCCTCTGGAATGCAGGATTAAAGTGCTACCACTGCCTATCCTCTATGTTTAATATTGTGGCTGTTCTGTTCTGTGACCCCAGATAAGTTTATTAGCGTGCACAATATTTCAAGGAACACAATACCACCACAATGACCTTCTACCCATAGCCACCCCCAGACAGTGACTCACCAACCTACAATGACCTCTTACCTGCAGTGACCCTGCTCTTTTGCTGTGTTCCAGCATGGGCTACTGCATTCTCTTCGTGCATGGACTGAACAAGCTATGCACTGGGCTGAGCCGGTGTGGAGCCACCTCCCTGATGGCATCTACTGTGTTGTTGCTACTGCTTTTTTCCTGGAAAACTGTGAAGCAGAATGAAATTTGGTTGTCGAGAGAGTCCTTATTCAGGTATGATTAAGCAGGTAAATGTATATCTCTTCCCACTCTTTTACTGATGACAGATTTGTTTCCAAATGAAGTAACATGGGTGTGGTAGTTTGTATTAACCTGGAAAATTGCTTTTAATAAATTTGAAATGAACGATATTAATTTTATTTGGGGGTTTAATTTTAGGTTTTTCAAAGTGATATATAAAATCTGACATAAACTCACTCTAAGTGGATTTGTGAGAGTAAGAAGATTCTGGGTCTATGAATTTGGGTGGAAATATCCACTGATGAGCTGGGCTGTAAAATCAGTCACCAAATAAAATCTACACACCACATTTCATCACTCAGCCAGGTGCAAGGGGAAGGTAAGCACACAGCAGGAGAGCAAGACAGACGGCAAATCTCTCTGGAATATTCCAGAGCATTGTCGTGGTCTATGTTCTCATTGTTTATTTTAAACATTAATTTTAGGTGACAAAACAAAAGACTTCCATTTTCTGGTGGTTTTTTTTTTTTTTTCCTCTGTGATGGAATTTTTTTCTGAATACAAGCATTGTTGCTGGCTTGGTATTAGCAGCTCAGGGGTAGTGAGCGCACTTGCCAAGCACACTAGGTTAGATCCCTACATCATTCATATGTGAGTGTGTGTATTGATGTGCATATGTATATATGTTATATGTATATATACATATATGTGAATGTGTGTGTACATATTTACAAATATGTAAACCCATCTTATATATACATAAACACATACATATATGCACATATGTGTATATATGTATGCACATGTACATATGTGCATGTGGGTGTGTTTGTGCATATTTACATAGACATATATATGTATATGTGTTAATCTATAGCTTCCAGCCTGTCCCAAAGTATGAATATTAGTATTTGTTGTGAAGAAGTGAATGAATGCATGAATGAATGAACAAATAAGGCAAATGCTCACTGGACTCTGCTACTTTTTGAAAATAATTATGTCTGAGGCTGGGTATGGTGGTGCATGTCTTTAATCCCAGCACTTGGGAGGCAGAGGCAGGCAGATCTCTGAGTTGGAGGCTATCCTGGTCTACAGAAAATTCCAGGACAGCCAGGGCTACACAGTGAAACCCTGTATCAAAAGAGAAAATAGAAAAGAATGTGTTTAATCTTACTACCCTACAATATAAACATTTTAATGTAGTTAACTTGGTGTGCCTGTCTGGGTGTCATTTATCAACATGGTGTCATTGCAGCCCGGGTTCCTGTAGAGGGACTGCTGCAGGAAAAGGCTTTTTGTTTATCAGATGTAATAATGGGTCTCATGTTGACACTCTGTGTGAACATAAGGGATTTTGACCACAATCACTCTCCATTCAGTCTTTTGTCTTGGGTCCACTGATCACCTTCTTCCAAACTAATACCTGTCTACTTCCATTTCTTTTTTAAAACAAGTTTTAAGTTATTTATTTTATTTTATGTGTATGAGTATTTTGTCTGCATGTATCTCTACACACTACTTACATGTCTGGTGCCCATAGAGGCCAGAAGAAGGCATCAGATCCTTGAGAACTGGAGTTACAGATGGTTGTGAGCCATCATGTGGGTGCTGGGAATCAAACACAGGTCCTCTGTAAGAGCAGCTGTGCTCTTAACTGCAGAGCCTCTCCAGCTCCCCCTTTGGTGACACAGTGAGTTCCATTAGGACTGTTAACAGCTGAAGGTTTGTTTATAGGGTCGTAAATCCAATGCTACACCACTGAAGACAGAGTCTCTCCCTACCTTCTGGAACTCTCGGGGTTTGCTCCAGCCCTCCTCATTCACTGTGGTCCTTACAGAACACAGGGGCCCCTCCCTCCCCATGCCTCAGGCTGGAAGCATTGAAGTTCAGACACAGAACTTCCTCCTGGTCTCTTGGTTTAATCTTTCTCTCACTTTCAGTGGTTGATTTTTTATGAAACACTTCCCAACCATTCTGCTATTGTGTTGAACACTTTTCCTGGACAAAGCCATACACTGGGAATGGCATCTGCTAATGATGTTTACTGCTTAATCAAAACAACTTACATGGTGGGGGTAGGAGGCAGCATTTGCTCCAAGGATAATAAGCTAGAGTTCAAACTCTCTGCAAATAATACCAGTAGTTAAAAAATAAGTGAAAACAGCAACAACAATAAAACTGGAAAGCACACTGACTTTGCATCCCGAACCTTCTGTCCCTTTTGGTGGAAGTGTGTTGGAAGTTGGTTACTAAGATACAACCATCCCACATCTGTGCTGGAAGGGACTTTGGCCTGGGAGGCCTTTGAAGATTGGGTGAATTTTTGTGTCAGGTGCAATCAAAATAGCTTATAGTTTAAATAAAACTTTGACTGTGTCTAAGTCCTGGGAGAAGCTAGAGGCTTGTAGAGTCTTTTTTTCTTAAAGGCTAGATGTGTCTGTGTCTTCATCTGTGAGAAATGATGTTGAGCTCATATGGACACTTCACTGCCAGCTTCTGAGGTAGGACAGGGTGAGTGACTGAAGGTCACATCTGGAGTTGGGCTTGCTGACTGCATGCAAAGTTCACCTGTTTAATTGCCTGCTCTTGGGCAAATCTCTTAAAGTTCATTGAAAAATGGAGAATAACAGTGTTTATCATCCAAGGTATAATGTAAGAATAAAACAGTGCCTGAGAAATACCTCCAACAATGTCTGCAGTGGGGTAAACACTGTGTAAAGTTCTCAGATTATAACTGTGTTCTGTGTTCTGGGATAACAGAGGAGAAAGATACAGGTTGCCAGAATGAGAGGAAGGAGACTGGGAGAGGAGGACTCCCTGGAGGGTCTGGAAACCAGCATGGAGCAAATGTTACTGGTATTCTCTGTCTCAGCATCAGACTAACCAACTTTAGGAATGAGCTTGATCAGGACTCTGGCCTCTCCATCTATAGTGTAGGACATAATAGTTAGCGTCTGCCCTGGGGTGAATGATGACATAGGGTAGGTGGGCACTTGACCCAGTGTCTGGTTGAAGGTGAGTGGTATGCAAGCATCACCATCTGTGGTGGCAGTGTGAAACCGTGGACCAAACCAGGATTCAAAACAGAGATAGATCTCTCCTCCTTTCCTTTGCTCTGATGCGCTAGCTGCCATTTGTGATGCTTTAATGTTTTGTCTCTAGTTATGCTATTCAGTAATGTGAACAAAATAAGTTGATGTTCTAAACCCCAGGAGAGACATCTGATGAAGGTGGCTGTTTTGTTGGTTTTTTTTTTTTTTTTTTTTTACTATTTCTTTTACTTCTCAAGTCATCTACAAATGAGAGGCATGAGGGAGTCATGTGAAATGCATGTGTTAAAATTCTGAGTGGTAAGAGCTGGAGAGATGGCTCAATGGTTAAGAGTTCTGGATGCTTTTCCAGAGGACTTTTGATTCCCAACACCCATATGACAGCTCACAACCATCTGTAACTCCAATTCCAAGGGATCAGATTCCCTCTTCTGGTCTCTGAGGGCACTGCACAGACTACATGAAGGCAAAACACACATACACATAAAAATAAGTCTTAAAAACAAAACAAAATGCTGAGCGTTGGCACGCTGCTGTGATCTCAGCACTTAGGAGATGTGCACACCCACACTACTTTATTTTTGGTGAACTTCATGGCTCCTCAAGTCTTTCATTGACATGATAAAAATAAACAAGATTACAGCGTTTTAATGAAGGGTATCCAGAGTAAATTCTAGGATCACCCCACCTAACTGGGTTTTCATCTTGAATGCTCTGTCTCAGTTTATTTCTCCCTCTCTACTTTCTGTTACCACCATCCTGCTCTCTGCTCCTATGGTTATGAACTCATATGCACACAGCATTTTTCCTATATGTGGCTTTTATAATGTCTTCCAGGCCTACTCATGTGTCACATATTGCACAATCTCCATTTGTAAAGCTTAATAATATTCTATTGTACATACAAGTCACAGCTTCTTTTTTTGTTCATCTATTCATGAGCCTTATGTTAACATATCTTGATTATGGTGAATAAGGGGGAAAGCTATTTGATACTGACCCTGACAATGATTTCTTAGATGTCACAATGAAGGGTAAGCACAGGCCAACAAAAGCAGAAATGGAGAAATGGGATTACATGAACTTGCAAGGCTTCTATACCTGAGTGTAATGTTCTTGGGATCAGAAAGCAGGACTGTGAATTGAGAACTTGGGCTCCATAGAATGGTTGCTTCCAACATGCCAGAATCAAGAGCCTACCCAGACAGTGAACTGACCATAGAGAGTATATGTCCACAGGCCAGAAGCAGGGCCTACCCAGACAGTGAACTGACCATAGAGTAGATGTCCACAGGCCAGAAGCAGGGCCTACCCATACAGTGAACTGACCATAGAGTAGATGTCTACAGACCAGAAGCAGGGCCTACTCAGACAGTGAACTGACCATAGAGTAGATGTCTACAGGCCAGAAGCAGGGCCTACCCAGACAGTGAACTGACCATAGAGTAGATGTCCACAGGCCAGAAGCAGGGCCTACCCAGACAGTGAACTGGCCATAGAGTAGATGTCTACAGACCAGAAGCAGGGCCTACCCAGACAGTGAACTGACCATAGAGTAGATGTCTACAGACCAGAAGCAGGGCCTACCCAGACAGTGAACTGACCATAGAGAGTAGATGTCCACAGGCCAGAAGCAGGGCCTACCTAGACAGTGAACTGACCATAGAGTAGATGTCCACAGGCCAGAAGCAGGGCCTACCCAGACAGTGAACTGACCAGAAACCTGAGCTTAGACTCTAATCACCAGAATTGAGAGAAAGAAATTTCTTGTTTTAGCCACTTAAACTGTGATGTTTCACTATGGCTGGCTGAACAAACTATCATTTGCTTTGTTGTTGTTGGTTTGGTTTGGTTTGGTTTTTGGTTTTTTGAGACAGGGTTTCTCTCTGTAGCTCTGACTGTCCTGGAACTTGATCATGCTGGCCTTGAACTAACAGAGACCCACCTGCCTCTGCCTCCCAAGTGCTAGGATCAAAGGCATGCGCCACCACTGCCCAGCTTATCACTTGCTTAAGCAAGGCTTTTGATGCTTCCAAAATCTTCATTTCATTGATTATAGAATAATTATTCCTACAGTAATTCAAGTTAGCATAGACTTGATATGGCAATATTAATTTCGATAAATTTTATCAATAGGGATGTCAGCCTACATTCATCTCTCTGAATGATTCATTTTTTTTACTTAATCTCAAATTACTGAAAGAAAGAAAACAAAAAGAAGGGCTAACTGAATGAAGGAAGGAAAAAAACAAAACTGGAATTGACCTGTAGGTACAGGTTTTCTCTAATGGAAACTATCATAGATTCTGCTACCTCCCCCTTCTGGCCACACCCAACCTCTGCTCCCTCTCTCCTTCCCACCCTGCTTCCTCCCTCTGTCCTCTGCAATTTCCACAGCAGTTGCCCAGAAGGCTTCCCTGCCTGCAGTCCATTTCCATAAGGCAGCCACTGTGTTCCTTGTCCAGCACTCAATTGTTGGTATCAGTTCTATCCTTAAAGCCCTGCCCTGACTTCCCCACTGCTTTGCAAATGAAGCCCAGAGTTTTCTGCTCCATCACTAGGCTGTTGGTCTCCTCACTCTGTCTGGTCTCTTGTGATCAGGTACCTCTTATTTCAGCTCTCCTACCCCCAGTGGTCCTGCTCTCATCTCCCTGCATCTTCTAGGCTGCTTGTTGCCCTGATCAAATGCCTGATGAGAAGCAACTTAAGGGTGGACGGATTTATTTTGGCTCACTGTTTAGGGAGATAAAAACCATCATGCCCAGGAAAGCATGGCAGCAGGAGCTAGAGGTGTCCGGTCACATTGCATCTGCCATCAGGAAACAAAGAACAGATCAACAGATAGGAAGTGGATCAGGCTATGAAACCTCACATGTCTCACCACCACTCTTGACCCAGTGACCCACTTCCTCTAGCTGCCTTCCTCCTCCTAAAGGCTCCACAACCTTCCAGAACAGCAGCATTGTGAGCTTTGAGGGACATTTCACATTCAGACCACATCTGCTTAGTACATGGCACTGCCTCTTCCTCTAGCTGCTAACCCAGCTCTCCTCTTCATCTCCAAAGCCTCAGCTTTGTTGCCTGCTCAGTTCTGTTTCTGTTCTGAGCTAAGCTCCTGGTGATTTGTTGGTACCCTACCCACTTTATGAGAGGCTCTTTCACTACCTCTATTTCCTAACTACCCACATGTCCCCACCCCGGTAAGATCCCGAACAAGCTCCCTGGCCATTTTATGTTCCAACACCCAGCACAGCACGGTGCTGGGGCAGCACCACATAGATACTGAATGACTGTAGTATTTACTTCTGTAAACTTGTTTTAAGCCACCAGCCTTCTGGGATGCTGCATTTAATGCAGACCATACATTCTAGACCCAGGCACAGAGCAAGGACAGTACTTGTCAGATCTCGCCTCGTGCCTTAAAGGGCGGTTTTGGTCATTGGGCTGTGCATTCTCACTTTATGAAATCCATCTCATCTTGCCTTCTTGTACCTTTGTATTACACACACAAAATCACTGAGGCTGTATCACTTTCTAGCCAAATTTAAAAAAGCCTTCACCTGAGGTAGACATGAGAGAGAAGGGCCTGCCTGGGGCTGGGATCCCTCAAAGGGACGGTGCCTGCCTCACCTTCTGCAGGGTCTAACTTGGCTGCCTCCTGTGTCAGATCCTCTGCCCACTGCACCTGAAGGTGGAAGGACAGACTGGTCTGGACAGTCGGAGGCTTTGTGTCCTGGCTGTGTTCTCCCCCTTCATGTCTGCAGTTGGGTTCTGCTACATTCCAAACAAAAAGCCTCAGCAAAGCTGACTGACCTTACCAGCCCCAGGTGTGTCTCTAGCAGAGAGAAGGGTCCCATGCTTCCCTGCAGAGAGCATTCAGTTGTGCACACCTAGCCAAGGCCTTCACTCCTTCCCTATGTAGTCACTTATGTCATTCACAAAATGCAGAAGCCTGTTTGGGATGAAAGCAGAGGACGTTCAAAGGCAGCTTCATAAAGCTGAGAGTAAAATAGAAAAGGGTCTGACAACAGTATGATTCTTGTTTTCTTTCTTTTTAATATCCATTGTAGGTCTGGAGTTCAGACTCTGCCCCACAATGCAAAGGTTCATTACAACTATGCCAATTTCCTAAAAGACCAAGGTCGGAACAAGGAAGCCATCTACCACTACAGAACCGCCCTCAAGTAAGCACCACAGAAGGCTTTAAGCTATAACAAGGACTGTTCACATTACCCTTCCCCTCCCAGGGTGTGAGGGTGGTCATTTCTCTTGACAGTGAACTCACCCTTGGAGGTAGAAAGGCTCTTGAATTCTGAGTCTCTGAGCTCAGTATTCAAGTCTGTCACAAATGGACTCAATGCTGCTTCTCCTTGCAATTGGTGGAAGTATTAAGGCAACTCCATGTAGTTAAAAGGGAGGTTTATTTGGGGGGGGGGGGTAACTTACAAGTAAAGGGATAGGTTACAGGGTCCGGTAGAGGTGAAGTGCAGTCCAGCAGTGTTCTCTGGAGAACTCTGCTCAGTCTACCATCCAACATCCAGGCTTACCGGGAACCAAGAGAGCCAGCACATCTGGATCTCATCCAGATCTCAGGTCTTAAGGGCTCCCGTCTTGGCCCCGCCTCGTAGGTGTGACAGTTACCAGAAGCCTCAGTGAGGGTAGTACTTTCAGGTCAAAGCTGGAACAGCTACCCTCTACACCTTCCATGTTCAACATCTTGTAATGGACTAATCGGCCATTGAGACCTGCCTCAAAAAGGCCAAAATAAAAAAAGAAGATATATTCCATCACAGGTACACATAAAGTATGCTTTGGCCTTAATTGTAAATGTTTTGTGGTTTCTCATACATTCTTGAGTGGAGGAAATAGGCAGTTAGTCCGTCCAACAGTGTTGGTGCGAGACTTTCTACACATTTACAAATTCTGTCAGCTTCAAATAGAAAAGCTGACCCTGATCCACAGCTGGGCCAAGGGTTTATATGAAGTGAAATTCTCTGGCAGATGATTCCACAAAATTATAGTTGCTGGTTTGCTATTTCTGCTTCTTTCCTGTGAAACAACAAAAATAAATATTTGTTTCTAGAAGAAATATACACCATGAATGGGGGATGACAATCAAAGCTTAAAACCAGTGCTGAAATTAGTGAGTTATTTAATGCTCTCAACCTGGATCCCAGACATTTCTGATTTAAAATCTCATTTTTATATGGACTCCTCTGCCATGGACTTTTGGCAGATAGGAGTGTTTTACTTTCTACTTTAAAATAAGTTGTCACTCTTTGTGTTAGACAAAAAAGGAAAACCCAAGACTATTCATCATCGAGACAATTGTTTATCTTTGGTGAATGGAAGATTTCCCATACTGCTATTCCTTGGTGGGAACTGCCGAGAGGGACTCAACTCATCTCCTACCCAATGGCTCTTCTCCTTCAACTCTAGATCTCATGCTCTATATTTACCACAGCAAGGAAGAGAGTGACTAGGGAAGCAGCAAATTAAAGGCAGTGGGGTCTGGAATCAGTTCCTCAATCCCCCTAACTGATGAAATGAGCATGTAGATGCCACAGGCAGTGGCATTTACCTACTGTGTTAGCAGGGAGCAGAGAGCAGAGGGGAAGCTGAGCCTGGTGTCAGCCTCAGAGCACATCCAGTGACCTGCTTCCTTCAGTGAGGCTGTACCTCCTAGAGAGTCTCTAAGTTGCTCAAACAGCACCTCTGCCTGAGGACCAGTGTTCAAACGCCTGGGTCTGTGGGGCCATTTCATGTCATGTGCACACCACCTCAGAAACCTGTCCTTAAGTCTTCAATAAATGCCAAGCATGTAAGTGTTGCCGTGAGGGGCAGCTTTCCAGTTCACACTTAATTTTGACACTAAATCCTGAGACTCTCATCTGAGAGAACCAGAAAACATGGGTGTATCTACTGTCTACCTCCCAAGCTTTCTAACTTTCTGTTGTGTAGGAATAGATTCCTGCCATTTTGTGGCAGGTAATAGGAGGGAAGCTCAGAGACCTCTCAACAATCCAGCTGTGCTGTTCCCACCTAAGAACTCCCAAGCAATGCCTTCTCCAGTATGTCCGGAAGAAGGAGGTGACCCTGCCTGAACAATATGCAGGAGATGTGGAGTGGGTACTTGGCGATTTGTGTGTTTATTGACTAGTTGTAAAAGTCAGTTAAAAACAAAATCATAAAACAGGTCTCCTTCCCTCCTCTTCCTCCCTGTTCTCTCCTCCTTCCCCACTCCACCCCCCTTCTCTCCCCAGCCACCTTTTACATTTGAGTTTGCAACAGGGTCTCAGTTGCTTAGGCTGATCTTGAAATTGCAATTCTCCTGCTTCAGCCTCCTGAATAGCTGGGATTATAGGTATGCACCACAGCCAGCCTCATGAATACTTCTTAGTATTTTATCTTGCCTTGAAATTTCAAATGTGCATTCATTCACAAGCCTTCTAGTAACAACAACAACAACAAAAAGTCCTTAAGAGCCTGCAGATTCAATTTCGCAGTGACGGTGCCCATATTTAGTCATTATAGTTTTGTTGTTTTAGAGTAGAATACAAGTTAAAGGTACTTACAGTCATTTTAGTAGACTAGTTGAGATTTTGTCTTACTTTCCTCCAGTCTTTTACAGTTGCTTCACATCTAAATCAGTGACAATTTTTTGAACAAACCCTCTTTTTTTAGTATTTCTAATTTTTACCTACTTTCCTTATGTTTTCTTTCCACGCTTATATTTTACCTGTTTGTAAAAATATTTCAAGGCAGTGAATACTGTAAATAAAAAACCACCTTTATTAGACACATCTGAGTTTTAGCATTTACTTGGTTTAGAAGCTATCTAGAGATCTGATAGTATAATTAACAGGCTTTTTGAAGTGCAGTCTTACTACAGGTGATAGTTATAGAATCTGCTTTTCACTGTTTAAATCGCTGCATGGTTAAATTCAGGTTGTTAAACTGTGCTGGTCAAGAACCAGCACCTGGAACAGAAACTAAAGTTTGCCTTTGTCTGGTGGATCAGAAAGACTTCTGGCTGAGCAAGGTGATGTACACTTGAAATCCCAGCATGTGAGAGGCAAAGGCATGAGTGCCCCTGGGAGTTCAAAGCCAGCCTGGTCTACATAGTGAGTTCTAGGCCTGCCAGAGAGAGCTACATGGTGAAGAATTGCCCAAATCCTCATTCCCATCCCCAAAGAAAGAAAAAAGGAGAATGGGGTGAGGAAAGGAGGGGAGATAGAGAGATAGAAAGAGAGATGGAGAAGGTTAGGAGGAGAGAGGGAGGGAGGGGGGAAGGAAAGCTCCATGGAACCTTCATTCACTCAGATGCGTCATCCCCGGACACATTCTATGTGCAGGATTCTATGCTGATAGAGGGGCTGCAACCCTCTGCCACTCAGGCAACTCTTTTTACAAGAATGGCTTCATCTTAATCTCACAGTTAAAATTTAGCCACCACAATTCCAACAATGCAGTCAGGTGATATGATGTCCAAACTGAAGGCACTCAGGTGCCTTTTGACTAGGTTTATAGTACCAAGCATGAATTCCCTTCCTGTGGAACAGGACTTAAAGTCAGTCCAAAATGATTGATTATATCCATAACCTTTGTGCACATCTGACCTGGCAGGTGAGGCAGTATTGTATACAGTGCTGTGTTCATCACAGGATAATTCCACTGGTGGGTTTTTCTCCCCCAATAGCCTACACAGCATTTCTGGCACTTAGAAAGCTAGCCTGCAGGGAAGAAGTTTTCAGATCAGTTCCAGCTTGATCTCTCTGTGTCCTACAACCAAAGTGTGTTGTATCTGCAGCAATAGGCTCTTACCATCTAGTTATAGTGGGCAACCAATAGCCTGGGTTTTTTGGTGGGGTGCTCTGGGGTTTCCTGATCAATAACTCATAGGGAGATGTCTTAGTTACTTTTCTGTTGCTATGCTAAGATACAATGACCAAGGCAACTTATACAAGAAACAACTTTGGGGGTGCTTACATTTTCAGAGGGTGAGTTCATGACCATCATGTACAGAGCATGGCAGCAGGCAGATGGGCATGGTGCTGAAGCAGTAGCTGAGAGCTTAAACTTTGATCTACAAACAACAAGGCAGAAAAAATCTAACTAGGAAACTGGAAATGGCATGGGCTTTTGAAACCTGAAAGCCCACCCCAGTGACTTACCTTTTCCAATAATGTCACACCTCCTAACCCTCCAAGCATTGAAATATATGAGCCTATGGGGGCCATTCTTATTCAGACCACCACAGGAAGGATCCTACAATGGACCAGGCTCTTTTCTATTGGATAACTAAATTTTCTCTTGTACAAAAGACATCTCCAGTGTGATGGTTGATTTCCATTGTTGACTGATTAAGAAACACCTGGGGCATTGATGAGGCACACCACTAAGTGTGCCTGTGAGGGTGATTCCAAGGAGGGAAAAACCTACTCTGAATGTAGCTGGTGCCACTCTGTGAGCTGGGGTCTTCAATTGAATGAAAAGGGAACAGGAGGAAGCTGGCTAAGCGCCAGCTTTACCCTTTGGAGCCAGGTACAAGTAAGCAGCCTCCTTTCCCCAGGCTTTCACCCTTCAGTTGCGTCTGTCAGGTGTTTTATCACAGGTGCAAGAAAGGGAACTGTTCGATTGGCTAACACACGAGAAAGATTGAACTGAAATCTATTGCAGTTTGCTTAGTGTATAGACTCGTCAGGAGAACAGAGCCCATTGATGTAGTTCTTTGTATTCCTCCTTCACGGGATGACTGGAATTCTACAGGGAGATCCCATTAGATTGAGCTAAGTGTCTGTGGGAAAACGAACTAATAGAGGAATGAGTACTGAAGAAGCATGGTTGACATTAGAGTCTGAGGAAACCTGAGATGTCTAATTAACTACTATGCTTGATGCCTCCAGTCTGTCGACATTAGCTCCATGTAATTCCTTTAAAATTCTGTTTATAAGCTGCTGGAGTTCGGTCATTAAAAATCAGGAGTCAGGAGTGTTTCTAAAAGCTCCTTTACAGTCTGTGCTGAGGAAACATTTTTAAATGTCTTTCTTGTGACCACGACACTATCTGCCTTGTGTCTCTGGAAAAAAATTAAAATCCTAATATTGTTTATTAACCAGGTTTACCCAGGAGGAGATGGTTTCTTTGGCTGGTGTGGCATTTTTATCTGTGAAATTCTAAAGAAATTTTCAATATCACAAGTAGGTGCTTGAAATTATTTTTGTTTTTTCCTGCTGATGAACTAAGAATAAGTTACCTTCTTAATCTACATACACATGCACACACACACATGTACACACACACACACACACACACACACACACACACACGCACATATATCAGATACACACATGCATGTATGCACATATATACACATCTGCAGATGTTATTTATTATGTCTCATGTTCATAAAGTTTAAGGAATTAACATTACTTTAGAAAAATACTGAATTTTAATAAAATTGTGGCCAACTTATCAACTGAGTTTCAAAATGAAAGTGTCATTATTTATCTTCAGGCAAGTTCCGTGCTTTCTGGCTGCCTTTTTTCTCCCCGTGTCTCACTTCCATTTAACTAGCTTGGATGAGGCTTCCCAGGACATAGACTTCAGAGGTTTGCATACAGGAAATCCATCCAGAGCACTCTCATAAACTCAGGAAGGAAGCCGAGCACAGGATGAACAAGGGCGTGGGGATGCACTGAACCGCACCAGGCTCACTGACCCTGAGCACTTCTGCAGCAGGGCTGACCCCTCAGAGCAGTCATGAGCAGACATCAATCTAGACACCCACTTGCCACCAGGCACTACACCCCAGGTGTCTGGTGGAGAGGAGGTAGGCCATGGTAGCACGCACACCTGGCAGCTGGCAACGAGTACCTCCAAACTGAAGGCACGTGCTCCAGACAGCACATACTGCTTCTTTACAGGAGAGGTAACCCTTACCCAAAATGTATGTGACCTTCAATGTTTCAGAATTCATCACATTTCACCAGAACAGAGTTTTGACTTTGTGTTAATGAGGATGGTGTTGCCACCTACTTCAAACAGATGGCAGATCTCATTATTATTCCTGTAGCAGGCTTAAAATAATGTCCAAATCACTCATCACGTAGCATTCAGAGACAAATTCTAACCATAGTCACCACTCCTACTGTTCCTCCTGTCACTGAGACCACGGGCTGGCCTTGAACTTGGAACAAGCCTTTGGCCTTAGCCTCCCCACTACTGAGTTATAGTTGCCCGCCACTGTCTTAGTCATAGTTCTATTGCTGTGAAGGGACATGATGACCAAGGCAATTCTATAAAAGAAAGCATTTTATTGGGAAATTGCCTAAAATTTTAGAGGATTATTAGTCCATTATCATCATAGTAGGGAGCATGGCGGTATGCAGGCAGGCCTGGCCCTGGAGCTGAGAGCTTTACATCCTGATCTACAGGCAGCAGGGAGAGAAGGAAGGAGGGAGGGAGAAAGGGAGAGAGGGAGGGAGGGAGGAAGGGAGGAAGAGGGAGGGAGGGAGGGAGACAGACAAAGGGGAAGAGAGAGAGAGATACTGGGCCTGGCATGGGTTTTTGAAACCTGAAAGCCCACCCCTTCAAGGACACACCTCCTCCAATAAGATCACACCTCCTAATCCTTCTAAGCATTCAAATACATGAACCTGAAGAGGCCATTCTTATTCAAACCACCACATTTCATTCCCTGGCCTCCATAGGTTGTTACCTGTATCATAATGCAAAATGCATTCAGTCCAACTTCAAAAGACCCCATAATGTATGTCAGTCTTAACATTGTTTAAAGTCTAAGGCCTCTTCAGAGACTCAAGGCATTCTCTTAACTGTAATCCCCCTGTAAAATCAAAATGAAAAACAGATCACATACTTCCAACATACAGTGGCACAGAATATACATTACCATTCCAAAAGGGAGCATAATGAGGAAATACTGGACCAAAGCAAGACCAAAAACCAGCTGGGCAAACTCCAAACTCTGCATCTCCATGTCTGATGTCAAAGTGTTCTTTAATCTCCAACTTCTTTCAGTTTTGTTGACTGCAACACACTTCTCTCTCTTAGACTGGTTCCAAACAGCTTTCCTTAGGAGGTATCCCACAGCTCTGACATCTCCAACATCTTGGAGTCTGTTATGATTTATTATGCAACACTCTCCCCCACACACCCAGAGTACCCTGCTTGTGCAGGGAAACATGCTGGGCAGATGCAGTGGCCAGTGATACACAACCCAGACAATGCATCCACATGGAGAGTTTATTATAATAGAGAGATAAAGAGGCAGAGAGACAGAAAGAGAGGAAGGGAAAGAGAGAGGGGGGTGCACACCTCTGAGAGGAAAAGGCTGAAGAAGTGAGAGAAAGGGGCGGAGTTTTTCTTTAAAAGGAGACTTTTACATCAGACACAGGGTGGCCCCAAGGGGCAGGATCAGAATATTAACAGTTTCTCTAAGACAATCCAGGCTTCACCATCATAGCTTCACACAATGGCTGGTCTAGGCCTCCATTCAGGGACATCCCTGATGCATACCTGGCCTCAGAAGCTTCCCTTAGAAGCCATGGAGGGAGATTCCACAACCTCTCTCTTGTATCCTTGACTCTAAAGCCACAGCCATGTGGCTAAAGCTGCCAAGTTTTGCTGCTTTCTGGGGCTAGAACATGGCCACCTCATTCAATTACATTTGTGTCAGCTTTCTGTTTCCCTTGCTGCTTAAGCTTTTCTTTAATTCCTTTTTACAAGTTGGAAGCTTAGCTGGGTGGGTTCTTGCACTGAGGTCACCACTCCCTTTATTCCATCTAGCATCAAGCCTTCTTTAAACTTTGTATATCCTTGAGCACTAGACTTGTCTCCAACATTGCATTTCCATGTGCTCCTTTTCTCTTCAAACTGTGCTTTGTATTTTTCTTTGCTTCTTTTTTACTGTAGATCTGCATAAGACTTACCACTAACAATGTGACACACACAGTCAATACTAGGCCTGTTATAGCAAGGCCCTAGTCCCTGGTACCAAGTTCTGTTTTTGTCACTGTTCTATTACTGTGAAGAGACACAGTCACCAAGGCAATTCTTATAAAAGAAAGCATTCAATTTGGGACTTGCTTACAGTTTCATGGTATTAGTCCATTATTATCATACATAGTGGGGAGCATGGTGGTATGCAGGCAGGCATGGCCCTGGAGATGAGGGTTTTTATGTCCTGATCTACAGACAGCAGGAAGAGAGAGAGACAGAGACAGAGAGACAGAGACAGAGAGACAGAGAGAGACAGACAGACAGACAGACAGACACTGGGCCTGGCATGGGCTTTTGAAACTGCAAAGCACATCCCCATCAAGGCCACACCTCCTAATCCTACTAAACATTCAAGCGCCTGAGCAGCTTGTAGAGGCCAGGATTAAGGGTGTGCACCACCACTGCCCAGCAAGGCTGTTCTTATTCAAACCACCACAACCACCATGCTCAGCTAATATCTATGTTTTAAACTGCCTGAATTTCGTGAAATTTTTATAAAATCTAACAAATATAGTGTAAAAATTAAAAGACTGCAATAACTATCAATAAAACAAACAGTTAACAAACAGCTGAGGTTTACGCCAGGTCTTTGCTCCTTTTCCTGGACCCACACTGCCAGGAGAGGGGCTTGTGATGGGGACACTTAATCAGTCTGTCTGGGCCATTATGTCCAGAAGCTTGTTCAAAATTTACCATCAACGCTTCTGTGAGGTGATCTCCTTCAGATGAGACTCAAGCTTAAATCCAGAGCTTCTGAGTCAGGCAGATGACGCGGCATAGTGTGAGTGACCCTCATTTCAGTGAGCTGAAGGTTCTTATAGAGATTGCCACACCGGAAGGAGAGTGTCGGTCCGTGACAGACTGCCTCAGGACTCAAACTTAGTTGTTCCTTCTGCTTCCACAAGCCAATGAGCCAACTCCTTTAGCAAATTTCTTCTCTGCAAAGATTGTGTTCTTTTTCCCTCTTATTTTGGCATGTATATATGTGGGTGGTGCTTGAACATGTATGTACACATGTTTGTACAGGTGTATGTGCACATGTGTGTACCAGGTGTAAAGGCCCAAGGATGATATTTGGAATCTTCCTTAATTGAGGTCTGTGGTGGTTTGATGAGAATGGCTCCCATAATCTCAGATATTTGAACATTTGGTCCCCAGTTGGTGGAACTGTTTGGGAAGGATTAGGAGGTGTGGCCTTGTTGGAGGAGGTTGTGTCACTGTGGGTGGGCTTTGAGGCTTCAAGAAGATTTTTGTCATTTGATCTCTCTCTCTCTCTCTCTCTCTCTCTCTCTCTCTCTCTCTCTCTCTCCCTCCCTCTCCCCCTCCCTCCCTCCTGGTTGTGTCTCAAGATGTGACCTCTCAGCTACTGCTCCAGCACCATACCTGTCAATCTGCCTCCCTATTATGATGGTCATGTACTCTAACTCTCTGAAACTGTAAGCTCCAAATAAACTCTTCTTCTATAATTTGGCTTGGTTGTGGTGTCTCATTATAGTAATAGAAAAGTAACTAAGACAAGGTCCAACTTACTCATTGAGCTAGGACCCCTGGGTTCATGGATATAGCTAGTCTAGCTAGCCAGTTTGCACTGAGGCCTCCCTGTCTCTCCATGCTTACTTGGCATCTATTTGGGTTCTGGAGACCCAAACTCTGATTTTTATACTTGAGCAGCAAGAATTTTATCCACCAGTGTATCTCTACACCTTTACTTCTTTCTTGTTTTGTGCTCAGGATCCTATCACATCTAGTGTTGAAATGATCTGACTAGTAATCATTGCTTTAAATCTGTTTCTGTAACTGCCTGTCTTAGTTAGGGTTTTTATTGCTGTGAAAAGACACTATGACCACAGCAGCTCTTACAAAGAAAACATTTAATTGAGGCGGCTCGCTTACAGTTTCAGAGGTTCAGTCCATTACCATCATGGCAGGGAGCATGGCAGAGTGCAGGCAGATGTGGTGCTGGAGCTGAAAGTCCTGCATCTTGCAACAGGAAGTCGACTGACACACTGGGTGGTATCCTGAGCATAGGAATCCTCAAAGCCTGCCGACACAGTGACACACTTCCTCCAACAAGGCCACACCCACTCCAACAAAGCCACACCTTCTAGTAGTACCACTCCCTGTGAGATTATGGGGGCCAGTTACATTCAAACTACTATATTGTCCTTCATCTGGCACCTGTTGCTCTGTAAATGTTCTTTAATTGCTCCAATTTTAAACAACCCTGCTCATAAGTCTGTCTCTATTTCTTCTTCATCTGCCATGTAGGCTAGTGAGTCTGTTCATTTTTTGCCCCTCAAGTGACACAGTCTCCTAGAGAGCCACAGCCTCTTCTCTGTGTCCTTCTGCTCCCTCAGACCCTCTTCTTGGGACCCCTGGGGCTGCTCTCTCCAGGTCACCAGCTGCTTCCCAGCAGATGGGCCTGTGGAATCACCTATTGGAGCATTTGATTCTCCTTATCTTCACGGTGCACACTCTTCTTTACTTGGTTTGGTTTGAGCATGATGATACATGCTGTTGGTCTCCCTGGTATTTCCTTAGACTCTTCTTCCTTTGAATAACCCTTCATAAACAGTTCTCCCACTCCTTTCTTCTGCTGGGCTTTCTTCTTTTCTGGGTACTCACTTTGTTTCAGAAAACTTCCTTCGCCTCTTTGTGCTGCTCAGCCATTAGATGTATCTCTGCATTGCCTGTTTTCCCTCTGTTGCCTCATGTGCCTGGCAGGCCGCAGGGCATTTCCACATCCTTCCCTCTTGCACTGCACACCCAGTACTCACCGTCTCTGCAGAGCAGCCTGCCTGTTTCCACCGTGTCTTGGTGAACTGCCTCTGATTCCCTGAGTTCTTTGGCTTTACTTTCTTTCCATGGAATACTGCTGCCACTCTAGTTGGCAGTGTGAGCCTGAGAGGGTGGAGCCTAAAACTGAGGTGGACTAAAGTCTCATGCAATAGCCAACTTTATTCAGAGCATCAGACCATTTATATTCTGAGGGAGTTCTGAGGGTTAGGCCAAGTCATACGAGCAAAGTTCACTTGAGTTCAAGTTGTATACAGTCACAGGACAAGGTCACATGAGTTTAGCTTGTACTTGTGCTTGGGAACATCATTCTGGATAATAATGGGTAAGATGACAGGTAATCTGAAGTAAACCCGATCCTACTATTACACCCAGGAGGGGCACAAAAGCACATTCCAAGAACAACCCATGAGGAACAGAGGTTACAAGACTCTTATTTACTTGGAGTTTTCTCACAAGCTCTCAGAAATCTTCTCACACAGCTTCTTTCATGGACTGTTCTGTCAGAACACTGTTAATCCCACTGGATGAGAATAAGACCACTACCACAATTTTTAAGCCAAATTTGAAGCAGGCTTTATTAAATACTGGTCAGGAATATAGACACTGACCAGTTCTATACCCAAGATTCCCAGAGAATGGCCCCGAATTATGTTAGTCAGGTACTTGCAGAGATAAAACTCACAAGACTATGTACTTCCTCCCTTCATCCAATAGGGGCCAAGCATACATCCTGAGGTCCTTCCTGCCTGCATACCTCCCACCTATGTGTGATGAAGCACATCCTATGCAGTTGGGGCAACCAACCTTGTTTATAGAAGTGAAAAAAACGTGACTTGTTATCCTACATAAACAACAGCCCCCAGCATTACAGGAAGTTATCTGTCCTTGGGCTAGTGGGCCTTACAGGTTAGAGGGATTTTGGTTTTTAGATCTCTTAAGCACAGTAATTAAAACTTAACAATATACTGCTAGCCCTCACGATACTTGTCTTTCTCTCCCTGCTTTTGCCCCTTCATCAGGCCCAGTCCCACCGTCACTGACCCTCTTTATACGTCTGCATTATAGATTACCTTAAGGAACACAGAGACCCCAGGCATGTGTTCTCCATGCTCCCCACAGCTCACTATTTCCACCTTTTCTGTCTGTTTCCTACTGTCTGGAAGCAAAGGCCGGTTGTCTTGCTGTTCTAGGCCTTTGACAGAGAGCATGGCCCACTGTAGGTGCTTAAGAAATACTTGTAGAGAGGAAGCCTGTGTAACAACAGTGTATAACATCTCAGTCACAGGATGCTTTGTGACAGCCCCGCTGAGTGTGTTGGGTCGGGGTCTCACAGTAATGGGGGACAGACCACCAAAGTCTATTAAACTAGAAGCAAACTTTATTCCAGAAAAATTAAAAAAGCAAAACACTGGGGCACAAAAGCTTATCAGCTAGCTGAGACCACAGCCAATGTTGGAATTCTGAGGCTGTGGCAATGGAGGCAGGTACTGGCCCCCTTTTATAGTGTAGGCACGGGGTGCATGCTAGGAGTCATGTAGGAACATCAGGTATGGGATGCATGCTAGAAGTCATGTAGAAACAACTATTAAAAGTTAACTTTGGTCCAGGCAATTGTTGGCTCTAAGGGGCAAAGGGATTAAAAGTTAACCCCTGGCTGTTGACAGAGGAGCTGCTGTAAAGCAGAGAGCCATTGTTAGCAGTTAACCTTTAGAGATGATGACTGTCAGTTTTTAATCTCTTAAGCTTATAATTTTATATTTCTGTATTTCTGGACCCTTCAAGTGGTGCTTTTCAGAACGCTGTGGGCAGTGAGGGCAGAATAGCTCTCCATGGTACAGGGCTGATCTGGGTATTGCCAGATACTTCCCAGCCTGCCTGCTTCCAATTGTGTGCCAGTGATGATCCCCAATGCTCAAGATGGACATTCAGAATATGTGCCCTCCCCACCCCATGATCTCTTTAGCTAGAAGTTGTTGATTAGGAATACAGACATATCTTCCTGCCCACTGTTGTCTCTGAGTTAGCCTACCAGCCAGTGTGTGTTCATGCTAAGAAATGCCATTACAGCAAAGACCCAGGGGCACGTGAACCTGTCACTCAGAAGGCACACAGGATTTTTGAATGACCCCCTGACCTTGGATATGGCTTTAGAATTGGTCTAGAATTACATTTAGTGTGGAGCAAACAGGAAAAGCTTTGGAAATGCTGCTGGGCCTGTGAAGATCAATTATTCCTACTGTGAAGAATTGACAATACCTTGACATTCTCAAAATGGAAATGGTTCCTTAGCCTTAGTATCTGAGAGGGCACAGCACAGGAAGAACAGATGTATGGGAGCTGGTTTAAATGTTTGTTCACTGGGCTGGTGATGGAGAAAAAAACAGATGTTATTTTGACTGATAGGAGCAATTCAAAGGCTCCTAGAGGCAACGAAGAGGGTGAGTGGTGGTGTGTGTTTCTTCATATGCATGTATGTTCACCCACGCAGGTGAGTGCGGGGTGGGGGTGGGGGTGGGGGTGGGGCTGAGGTTAAAGTCAGGCGTCTTTCTCCATTCTCTTCACCTTGTTTTTTCTGTTTTGTTTTGTTTTGTTTTTTGAGACAGTCTCTCACTGAACATAGAGCTCACTGACTGTATCAAGTAGGCAGCCAGTAAGCCTTAGGAACGTACCTGTTTCTGCTCCACAAAGACCAAGTTTACAGACATGCGCAACCATGTCCAGCTTTTTTTTGTTTTGTTTTGTTTTTTTGTTTTGTTTCTGTTTTTGTTTTTCGAGACAGGGTTTCTCTGTGTAGCTTTGTGCCTTTCCTGGATCTCACTCTGTAGCCCGGGAGGGCCTCGAACTCACAGAGATCGGCCTGCCTCTGCCTCCCGAGTGCTGGGACTAAAGGCATGCCTGGCTTCCATGTCCAGCTTTTACATGAGTATTGGAGAATCCCAACTCAGACTGGCATGCTTGTGTGACAGGGACTTTACCAACTATCTCCCCAGTCTGAGAGTGATGTTTCTGATGTGAGGGAAGGAGAGCCCCAGCCTGGCATGTGATCACCAGGGTCCTGCATTTGACCTCAAAGTACAGTTGTGATGATGGATGTTTTTATGCCCATTATCTCATTCATTCACACAGAAACTTTATAGAAGCAATTTACTCACACATGTACTCAGCATCATGCTGCTGACATCTGTCCCCTAGTCCAGTATTTTCCCCATGGACTAGTTTCCTGTTCACTCTGCCACTCAATCCAAAGTTCATCACTCTCATCCTAGGCTCCGAGAAACGGGTTGTGCAAACCATTCCTATTGAAAAGGGAAGAGAAGTGTTAGTTCAGTAGATTTTCCCACCCTTGGAAGTGAAACCTCTGGAATCAGGACAATACAACCATTTACAAGTGACTCACTTCCTGAGGGCTTGGAGAAAATGTTTTCACTCTGCAGAGCCTCAGCCAAACCCCTGGGTGGAGTCCCTCCACAGCAGCCCTGAGGTCACTGAGGTGAAGGAGGTGAGAGGTCCTGTTCAGCCCCTAAGGCTTTCTTCAAGGGATCAGGAACTCAGTGCAAAAAAGAAGGCCAAGTGCTGGTAATCATTTCATACAGTCAGAAGCAAACTGGGAAGATCACCAGTGTCACCTAGGGCCGCTGGTGACAGGATGATTGAATTGATGGAACAGAAGGAACCAAGCTCTTAAAATATGCAGAATTAACAGTCTGTCCATGCCTGAAGGGAAGTGAAATTGAGCTTCATTTGTAGAGGTAGAGTTTTCCTAGTCATGTTTTCCTTTATGGTATTTTTTTCTCAACTGGAAATAGAAAATAAACAACCAACCTTAGTTAACCTCAAATAAATTTATGTGTGGCATGAAAATCAGACACTTGGTTAGATGTGTATAGCTCTGGAAGGGAGTTGCAAACTATAACACATAAATCAATGTTATTTGAACAATAAAATTACTGGTAAGGTACTGAAAGGGTAAAAACTTACCCTTTTAAACCTTTAAATTCTTAACTTTTAAATTTTAAAATACATGAGTAAAGCAAAATATAAGCCCAAACTTTAATCTCAAACAGCTATATCTATGGGCCTTTACAGACAGGGCACAGTGGGCAAGAGTTCTTGATGAGCCAGCATGATGACCTGAGGTCAGATCACAGCACCCACATAAAAACCCAAGTATGGCTGCTTATGCCTATAACCCCAGAGCACTGTGTGGGTGGAGACTGAATTAGTGGGGCTTGCTGGCCACCAGCCTAGCTCCAGGTTGGGCAAGAGACCCTGCCCCAAAGAAATCAGACAGAGAGTGATAGAGCAGGACACTAAGCATCCTCCCTGCACAGACACATGCACACACCTACATGTACACACTTATACACATACAAACCTTACAAACAGAAACTCATAAAGCAGGAGTTCACTTCTTATAGGCTACTGAGTGTTGTTGACTCTAGCTAGTTCCCAAACAGTGTGTGCTTCTTAAGAGATAATGGTATAAACTGAGGACATGATCACTCCAAGGTATGGTTGAGGGGAAGGTTTTTATTGTAAACATGAAGGAGAGTGTAGCCAGAGCCATCTGAAAGTGTCCAGGGCAAGGAGAGGAAGTAGCAGACAGAACATGGCCAGCAGAAATGGACTTGTTCATGAGACGAGAGAGAGAAAGAGAGAGAGACAGAGAGACAGAGAGAGAGACAGAGAATAAGGGTGCAGGAAACCAAGGAGGAGGGGCTAAGAGAGCATGTGGCCAAAACGGTAGGGTTATGAGGGAGTGCGACGCTAGGGAAGGGAAGCCCATGAGTTGGAGAGGTTTAGGGTAGGGAATGGGTAAGAAGAACCAAGAAGAGCCAGGGTGTGTTAATCCCACCAGTGGAGAATAAGACCACTACCACAATTTAAAGCCAAATTTGAAGCAAGTTTTAATTAAATATTGGTCAGGTTGATGGACTTTCTGGCCAGATCTATCTCTGGGTTTCTAGAATATAGCCCCAAGTCACAGTTTGCTGGAGCTTAAAAAGGCAAAACTCATGATTCACCACATTTCCCATGGGGTCCAATCAGTGGTAAGCGCACGTCCTGATGTATTTCCTGCTGACATGTGATCGAGCCTGTGAGGCGCAAGATGGGTCAAATGAACTTGCCTTGTTACCTCCCATAAAAAACAGCCTCCAACATTTCAGGAAGTATCTGTCCTTAGGCAAGGGGCTTGCAGATCAGAGGTGTTTTTGTTTCATGGATCTCATAGGCACCATAATTAAAACTTAGAATGTAACTTTGGTTCTCACAGATGCCAGCAAGGACTCCTGTTATTTTTATCTAATATTTTTACTCTATCTAGCAAGAAGACTCAGGAGTCAGATATTGGGGTGAGAACCTGCTAGCTCAGAGAAGCCGAGAAGCAACCAACTGACCTTCCTTTTTGGCTGGAGACACAGCAAGAGAGCATCTCTTCTTCTCTAAGTCCCTCCCTACTCCTTCCTGTGGGTCTCCCTATCCATATTTCTGGGTCCTCCACACTCTCTATGACTAATTCTTGTCAACTAGTCGCTGGCTCCACACCTGATCCAAGGTTGATTTTATTAACAGTCTCAGAGTGTCACAGTATGATTAAATAGCCCATACCAGACTCAGTAACAGATAGAGCCTGGTAGCCAGCATGTGCTTGGTATCCTAACAGCACCACAGATATCCATTTGTGTGGAGTTTATTTTGGACCTAACAGTCTTGATGATTTTAAGATGGGGGGCGGGCAATGTTTTGTAGTAAATAAGTGTTTCTGAAGCCATCCTTTTACATGTTGCATTGATTTCACTTCCCCCTCTGAGAACTAGTTCCTATTTGGTCATAATTTAAGTGACTTGCTGTTGCAGGAATCTTAAAGGGGCTTATTAATAAAAACAAACCTGGAGCCAGGTATTGGGATGAATGCTGGAAGATCAGAGAAACAGAACAGGCCACAGCTTCCTCACCTCGCCAATTCCTCAGCTGATCCTGTTTCCTCAGACTGGAAGCCTCTGAGTCCTCATCCAGAATGAATCTCAGCTGAACTGCTTCTCGAAAGCCTGAAAGCTTAACCAGCCAAAAGCTTCTAGTTTCTGGTCTTCACACCTTATATACCTTTCTGCTTTTTGCTATCACTCCTGGGATTAAAGGCTCACTTTCTGGGATTAAAGGCATGAGTCACCATGCTTGGCTGTATCCTTGAACACACAAAGATCCAGGTAGATCTCTGCCTCTGGAATGCTAGGATTAAAGGCGTGTTCTACCACTGTCTATCCTCTATGTTTAATATTGTGGCTGTTCTGTTCTGTGACCCCAGATAAGTTTATTGGCGTGCACAATATTCCGGGGAACACAATACCACCACAACTTGCTCAGAGGAAATAATAAAAATATTCTAAATAGAAGCTCTAATTCATAGCAATTCATTTATTTGCCGAGGGTTGAGTGACTCGTATATTATTTGGGAAAACAAATGGATCAACAGGAATAATTTGCCTTTTTAACACCTAAGAGAACAAGTGTTTCTGGTGTGTGTGTGTGTGTGTGTGTGTGTGTGTGTGTGTGAGAGAGAGAGAGAGAGAGAGAGAGAGAGAGATGTGCTGCTTTAGCTTATTTTTCCCAGCCTCCCTTTCCTCAATGGTAAAGCGTTACACAAGGAATTTTTAAATGAGGTGATATATGAGAAAATGCTTCAAAATTTTGCATTAGCAAAATTGCGAATTGCATTTGCATTAGCACATACTGGGGTGAGCATTGTCTTGGTTTTTCTGCATTAAAAGTCAACTCTATGGGTAAGTGACAGGTGGAGGAAGCTTTCTAGCCCGCTAAGAATGTCCATTCCAGATTGTTCAGAAAGGGCTGACTGTGTGGTGGTTCTACCATATTGAATGAAAGACTGAATTGACCCCTCCCTCCCTTAATGTGTGGATAATTTAGTTTGCTAATACATATGCCACCCTGCTTTTTATTTCTTTTGAATTTTAGGAAGGCTGGCTTTTACTTCATTGCATACTAATTTTTGTGTCTGAGCTGTTTTAAGTTCTCAGGATTTTAAGAATTGTATCAAGCCCAGTGGAAGGAAAGTGAGGGAGAATGGAGAAAGAGAGTCAAGATCAAATACAGTTGGTTTTACTCTTTACTTTTTACTCTTTGACTCTGTGGGGACCCTCCACCCAGCTCCCAAATAAATACACAGAGACTTATTCTTACTTATGAATGCCTGGCCTTAGCGTGGCTTGTTTCTACCCAGCTTTTCTTAAATTATCCCATCTATCTTTTGCCTCTGGGATTTTATCTTTCTATATACCTTTCTTTACTTCTTACTCCATCTCTTTCTGTGTGGCTGGCTGGCCCCTGAAGTCCTTTCCTTCTCCTTTTGCTCCTTCTATTTATTCTCTCTGCCTGGCCACCCACCTATTTCTCTCTCCTGCCTTGCTATTGGCTGTTCAGCTCTTTATTAGACCAATCAGGTATTTTAGGCAGGCAAAGTAACACAGCTTCACAGAGTTAAATAAATGCAACATAAAAGAATGCAACACATCTTTGCATCATTAAACAAATGCTCCACATCATAAAAGAATGTAACACATCATTAACTAATATTCCATAACAATCAAGTGTTTCTTTTTATGAGGAAACATGTGAGTTCCATCCTTTCTTGGTTGAAGCAGTATTATTAGGTTCTGATCCAAAGATATTTGAAAAGATCCCTCCCTGAGGGGGGACCCCACACCAGCTGAAAGCACTGAACAGGGAGCTAGTAGCTGTGTGACCTCAACAGAAAGTTCCCACCCAGGGCAGGGAAGATTCTTTGGCAAAGGAGTGTAATCAGCTTCTGAGGGACTGAAATGTGTTTATTCTTATAAATTAACATTTTATTTACTCTTGCTGTGTTGGGGTTTATTTACTTACACCTCTGAGTTAAAAGGTTTTGCTATATTTATTTAGATACCTACAGCTGCAAAAGCACTTGGCCTTTAGATATAACACAGACATCCCATTACAAGGAAAAGTTCAGGGTGCATTTGGACTGTGGCATGCTTGGGATGCCTGTTTAGAAGTCTAAGTTTAACACTTTGATTTTCCAGGCTGTACCCACGCCATGCAAGTGCGCTGAACAACCTTGGGACACTGACAAAGGACATGGCAGAAGCAAAGATGTACTACCAGAGGGCACTGCAGCTCCATCCGCAGCACAACCGCGCACTCTTCAATCTGGGGAATCTCCTGAAGTAAGGAGAGTGGCTTCTGCTGGCTGGGTGGCCTGGAGAGTTCCAGAGACACTTGTTTCATTGTGCTACCAATGCCTCTTCCTAGCGATGAATATTTCTTGTTAGTTAAAAGCTGTATTTCTCAGAATGTCTTTCTGGGATCAGCCCATGGATTGTCTGTCACAGGGAAAGGAGAAGGGTTACATAGTCAAAGAAACTTACATGTGCTGTGTTACAAAGAAGGGGATGCTACAAAGAGCTTTCCTATGCTTCTAGTCCCTTGTGAACCTTTATGAAGGACTCTAGGGGGTACAACCATTCCAAGACGAACATTCCACAATAGACCTCCAGGAAAGCAGAGTTCTCTGAGGGTAAATGAAGGTCCTGACCAGGATTCATGCTCAGTGTGGATTAAAGTTTAAAAAAAAAGCCAGGCTTGTTTGGAGTTAGACTAATTCTCAGGAGGGGCTGGAAAGATGGCTCAATGGTTAAAAGCAGGAACTGCTCTTGCAGAGGACCAGAGTTCAGTTCCCAGCCCCCACTTGAGTAGTTCATAACTGCCTGTAACTGCAGCTCCCGAGAATCTGACGCCATCTTCTGGATTCCACAGGCACCCACACATGTGTGAACATACACAGACACATACACATAAATAAAAATAAATCTTAAAAAATAAAATAAAACATATTAAAACACATGAGAAGGGTGAAGTCTAGTTACTAAGACAGCTAACTACCTGCAGGCAGCACTTTTATTTCACTTTAGAACACTGTGTCTTTGTGTGAAGTTGTAAGGACTTGAGTTTGAACATTACTTGAGTGTCTATGTGTGCTTTGTTTGTGGCTCAGTGAGTGGGTAGAAAATCCCACAGATATCTCCTTAGGTAATTGGCTTCTATAGCACTAGTTTCAGAAATCTTTCCAATGAGGGTTTTTTTTTTTTTCTCCTAAGAAGCTAACCTGAATGGCTGCCTACAGAGTAAGACTCCTTGTCAAGAATGCTCTCCAGAGTTCTGTGCTCAAACTGGACAACATAGCTCTGTGGCAGTGGTTCTGTCCTGTTTCCTCCTGCTGGGGACCAAGCTGAAGATGTTAATCTTCCACCCAGTCTGTCTCCACTGACCTCTTCAATAATTACATCTGAGTTAAAACTATAGGAAAGCATGCTTTAGAATGTAGTGATGGCTGCTTTGCAGTGAGGAAAGCTACAGACTTACATAAGGCATAAGGCTTTCCCCCTCTCAGTAAAATAAGTTGTCACCCAGATCAGTAGTATGGCTTTACATCCATGTAAGACGAGAATGGTTTCTGGCGCCTTTTGTTTTTAATGGTGCTCTTCCAATGAGACCTCAGTGTGAGTGGAGAAGAGGAAATGGGGATTCTAAGAAGTGCCATGCATAGGGAGAAGCAGCCATGTCTTAATGTGAGTCTCAGAATCTAGTGAATGAAAGCATGTTAATAGCTAACATTTGTGTAGTACTTTCTAACTAACGTAAGTTATATATATACAATCTACTTGTAATATATGTGTGTGGGTGTGTGTGTATAGCTGTACTATGTAATTCTTAAAACAACCTGAGCTGAGAGGGTTACCATCTTCATCTCATTTTACAGGTAAGGAACCCAAGGCTCCTCCAAGAGCTATGTGACCCTGACCTAGGCTTGTGACTGACCCAGGACTGAACTCTGCACTTTGACTCCTTGTCTTGTTTATGCTACATTCCTGTTTTTCCTAAATAGTTCCCCAGCTTCAGATTACATAATATAAAGCTGTGTAAGAGCTTGCCTTGGCCCTGTGTAGACTTCCTAATAGTCTTTCTGAAGGAAACAGTTCAGTTTATTTTCATTATGTGGAGGTTGCTTACTGAGTGACAGAGGAAGGTGGTGCAGAAAGCTGCAGGGTTACTCTGCATTTAGACGGATCTGAGCTAACCTCTGCTCCCCTAATGGGCTGCTGGGCCAGGAGTAATGAGTAGAAATCAAGAAAAGGGTGAGAATGTTGCAAATGTGGGGTGAAGTGCCAGGATTTGTTGTTTCTTCAGCATCCGTGCCCTGATCCTCTCTGGAGTCAGCTTTTGAGTTATTGCAGTTTTCTTTATAAAACCATGCTTCTTTCTGTAGTGTAGAATGCAATGCTCACTCTTTGCATATGAGCAGCGCAGGTCTGACTGTTCGTAAGAGGCAGCCACTCACCATTCCTATTTAATAAATGAGGACACTATAGTTTGGACCAGAGAAACCTCAGTCCTTTTAATTCAGCAGCCCTGACCACTGCCTCCTAGTGGCTTATGTGGAAAGTGCCAGCCCGCTGTAAAATGGCCACCAACTGCCTGGTAGGAACTGTCTGAGAACTGTGTATGCAATGTCAGGAAGTCATATTTTAAAACATATAAAAATTAACTTTAATCATATCCTTAGTTAAACCCTAATATGTCTAAATTATTATTTTAGTGCATGATTAATATTTAACAATGGTTTAAAATTTTAGCATGAAACATTGAAGATATGAATGAAAGGACATGCTTTCTTACACTAAATCTGTGAAATCTAATATATATTTGACACTCACAGCCCATCTCAGAGCAGCTCTACTTCAAATGTGCAATAACTACACCTGGAATGGTCTCTCTTTTGGCCAACACTAACCTTTACTAATAACCTTGACTTTGAAGGAAACAGGTCCTTTGTACATGCCTGAAATCTAAAAATGAGAAGTTTCTCTGTCAGAGAATGACAGCCCGTTCACTGCACGCTGCTCAGATTCTTGGAATTATATGACCCCTGCTTCAGCAGTAGACTCTAAGGGTTCCTCACCCTGTGTGGTCTCATTTGAGCCGTTTCTTGAGACTTTGAAAATTCTCAGTTGTGAGTCTGTTCAGCATATTATGGTGGAATACTGAGGAGCAGCCCCCAATTCATGTTGATTAATAATGGCTTTTCTTGGGACTTAAAATATCAAAATGGAAAAATGAAAAAAGGAAAAGAAGCAAGAAAAGCTTGTGATTTTTATGGGCAAAGATTACAGAAGTCCCTAGTGTATCAAGAGGGCACAACAGACTATTTAAGATCAGGGTATGGGGAAACAGTTATGTGAATGCATGATTAAAATAGATAGTGGTGTTTGTTACTAAAATGAAAAACAGAATGTAAGTGCTCATGTTATACCTCTCCCATTGCCGTTAGAGGATGTCCAGAGTGTTTCTCTGAATCTGTGATGAAAACAATGACAGAATGTTCTAGAACGTCCATCAACAGAGCTGTGTGATAAACTGAATGGCAGTGTGTGTTTTATCTTCTTTAATCAGCTCCTTCAGAATGAAGACCTTCTAAAGACTGTGAAGGCATAGAAATATAACTATTATTTTATAAAAAAAAAAAAAAAACTTCAGTGTTTGGGGCATGCTTCCTCACACCCTCTTCACTGGCCACACAATGTTTTATGAAAGGACATCTGTATGTGCACAAGATGGTAGATCTCTACTTCTCAGCGTTGTTTTCTTTTGAGATGGAGTATCACTCTGTACATTAGGTTGGCCTTGAACTCATGGCAGTCCTCCTGCCTCAGCCTCCTAGGTGCTGGGATTTTAGTCAAAAACCTTCACTTTTTAACTTTAGCACAAAATGCCAGTTTAGTGGGTAAAGGTGCACTCTCCCTGGCTGCTGCTACCTTGTGAGTGGGCAAGTTACGGTTCTCCTTCTTGGCCTGAAATCCTCCATTCACCGCCATAGTTACCTATCTGTAGTTAGGTGACTTCTGTCTTTATCTCTAGCCCTAATTCCTTATGCCTTTCCCTATCTCATGTTAGCCTAACTCATGCCTACCTTTCTGCAGATCTTCTCCAGCTTCCAAAGCCCAGCTCAGCGTCTCATGCTGCCACCTGCATCTTCATCTCTGCACTTCACAGTATTCTCTACACTCTTCCATCATCACCGTCTTGAGTACCAGGCAGTAGTTTTCACTGTTCCACAATCTGTGCTGCCATCAGTAGTGAACTTTAGTACCTGTCATCCCCTAGGTTCTGTTCATCCTTCTCTCTGAGGCTGTTCATCTCCACTGTGCTTGGGTACTTTCCAACATGGCTGTGCCACTAACTTTCTAAGAGTGCAGGTGTTTCCATTCTATAGTTCCTGGATTCTGACCTTTGACCTTTGGCCTCTTACCTCTGCTCATGCACCTTTCCTTTCTCTCACTCTCTTCACTCCTACTGACCTTTATGAACTGTCATCTTGTAGCCCTTCTCTGTCTCTCTTCTGTAGTTGTTTTCTTTCTAGACTTTTCTGTTATCAAACCTCTGTGATGAGCACAGTTCTCCCCTTATACCACCTTACTGCTGGCCTGTTGACAACTTTGTTAGATGCCCTCTATTAAATAGGTCGCATGACATTATTTTGCTCCTTTATCCAATACCTAGTCTTCTTCACCTTCTCTATGGACTTGGGAGCACTTGTGCCCTTTGCATTGGCACAGTGTCCAAATGTTTCAGCATTCAGGATTTCCTGCTCACCACTCATTTCCACTCTGCTGTCCTTGGTGAACCCAGACCCAGCAAATACTGACCAGTTGTCAGTGTGAAAGACACCTGCCAGACCACATCGACGGAGGCCCTTCGTAAGGCTTAGTTAACTCTATTCTGGTTCACTGGATATGCCCCATTTCCACTCTCCTCCACTCACAGCCAGTGTCTGTCCAGCAGATTCATCTGGGAAATGAGAACGTGTGCTACGACCCATAACTGAGAACACAGCAGACCATTACCATACTTCTGTGAACATTGACCCCACAACTATGCTCGCACCATGATTCCTGGCTCTTAAATCCTTAGTGAAGTTCTCAGGCTGTGATAAACACAGTCCAGGCCAGAGCAGAGTGCCACAGGAAGCAGTCTTAAAGGAGCCCAGGGCTTTGTTTACATTCTCTGGAAGGATTGTCATCCGCTGTCCCTGCACAGATATTTCTAGGAAAAGATAATGTGCCAGACCTGATTGCCTTGTCAAGTATAAGAGCTTTTAAGACTCTCCAGCCTGCACTCTCCTCTGTGTGCCTTTGCAGTAGAGCTGCTCTGAGCCCCACAGGGCAGGCCCTGAGGGAGGTGGCTTAAGGAAGGAATGGTCCAATTAAAGTCTAAAGGTAACATGCCAGTCACTGGGGACTTCTTTTGCAGGCACGGTCATCCTTTAAGGCACCAACACTTCCTTTATCTTGAGTCAGTCCAGCAGGCTTTCACTTTGGCACAAAACCTCAATTTGGTATTCGGGTTGTTGGAGGAATCAAAAAGCTTTCAAGTTTAAAAATGCTCTTTGTACACTAGAAAGAGAAGCAAGAAGGGCAGAAAGAGGAACGTGTGTGTGTGTGCTGTGTGTTCTCACACCTACTTATGGCCTGCAGGCTCAATCCCAGGCAGCACTTGGGGAGGTGAAACTTGGTTTTTAAGGATGCCTTCCCTTCTAAGGGACTCATTGTCAGTTCTGCCAGCTCCTTCCTCTTCTGCCTTCCACAGAATCCAGTCTCCCCAGCCTGTCTGCTGGGTAGCACATGGGCTTTCTGCCCTCACCCTTCCTGTTACCTTCCTCCAATTGACAGGAATGATGGTTGATTCACTCCTTTCTTAGGACTCTGTCTACTAGGAGCAGTGGGGGTACCACCCCCATAACTCTCCTGTCCAGACAAAGAATTGACTAGGACAGGATCACATGCCAATAAAGTACAGAGAGGCCGTTGACATCCAGTGCTTCCTGTGACATCAGGCCATGTCCTTTCTTAAAAGAGGTAGCTGCTACCATGTACTGATCTCTGGTTGTTGTGTAACTGCAGGGAAACAGTTTTAGCTTGCTGTGGCTTCAACTGTTTGTGTGTAAAGTAGAAATAATTCGAGAAACAGCACTTTTCTTAAGTACTAAATGTAATACATATAAGCACTTAATATAGGACCCAGCACCCAATAAAGATGAACTAGATATTAGCTGTGACTGTAACCTAGGAATGTAGTATCTCATGTCCAATCTGAAGCTTGGCTTTTTGGCACTAATAAAGGATGAGAGGTAGGCAGTCATACTCTACTCATGACACTAGTTAAACAGCTTAGATGACAGTCAGCTGCTGAGGCCCAGATCTCTTCACTTAAGTAGAAGATGGGTCAGCAGGTCCTAGAGAGCTCTCTGTAAGCATCTGCAGCTTACCTATGACAAGGGCATCTAGTCTCTTAACTGAAGTATAGCTAGAGAGCTTGAAACTCACTTTCTCTTGCTGCTACGGCATTCCACCTTTGCTGAGATGCCACACAGTCAGGGGTTCTGGATCACATCTGACCCATGTTGCTCAGCAACTGAAGCAGAAATGGACAGAAACAGCACTCAGCCCAGTGACTAGCAGGAACACAGTACAATGACTCATCCACTCAGCCTCCAGCTGTGGATAACAACTTGCTAAACCAGGACATTCTCAGCTACCTTCTCCTCCAGATCCCAGCGATGGAACTGTGTTTGTGCCCTCTTGAAGTTCCCAGAGGGCTTGGGATGTGCATGTGTTTCCAAGTCACGCTACCTTGGGACTGCTTTTGTACTTGATGTGGTACTGGTTTGGCACTAACCTCAGCCCACCTTCACGTATCTGTATGTGCAGGAGCAGGTAGCACCAGAACCTCAGCCCACCTTCACATATCTGTATGTGCAGGAGCAGGGTCACAGGAGACAGGTGTCCTATTGCATAGGCACACTGCAGTGACCTCACAGGGCTGATGCTAAGCACATCAAGGTCTGCCCCACACCCGTAAAGAGAGAATCAGGACTAAAGCTTCCGAAGTTGTGCTTTGTGCCAACCTTTATGAAGTCCTCACTTCAGTCCACCACCATGTCTCTTGCCCTGTGAATGCTCATGTTTGAGTTTTTCATCACATATGCCTCACTTTCTGTCCTTCAGTGGCAGGATATGAGGTACAACTGTGATCTTGTCCTTGAATTTTAGCTGTCATGAGTATCTCTTTGTATGTATGTGTCTGTTTCTAGTGCGTGTCTGTATGTGGGTTCACATGTGTATGCATGAGCATGAAGGGCAAGGGCAGAGGTCAACCTCTTAGGTTGTCTACTTTGCTTTTTTAAGATGGAGCCTGTCATTGTCCTGGTACTTGCCAAGTAGGCTGGGCTCGCTGGCCAGTGAGCCCCAAAGATCCACCTGTCTCCATCTCCTGAGTGCTGGGAATACAAGTTTGATATCAATCACACTTGTCTGGTAGGGATCAGACTCAGGTCCTCGTGTGCAGTAGACTACCAATGGAGCCATCTCCCCAGCCCAGCAGTGTGATCTGAATTGATCAGTTTTCCAATCTTCACTGTTATATAACAGGAATGCGCTTTCTGGGCTGTTGTGCATGAATTTTATAAAAATCAAGCAGAAAAATAAGTGTGAACTGCAGCCAGCCAGATGCTTTTACACACTGCTTTGGCCACAGTGCACTCAGGCATCCTGTGCTGAAGTTACACATGGCAGACAGGAGTCCTTCCCATCCTGTGTGGGAAGCAGAGCCCTAGGAGGCCCATGCTTACAAAGACCATTTCCTGAGATGTCTGTAGCTTGAATTTCACACAGCAGTTCTTCTGAAGAACTGGTAATGTCTCCTGCCATAAAAGTAGAAATAAAAATCTTCTTTGTTTATGGGAAACATCAGTTTTGACCCAGTAACAGCAAAGCACAACGATATGCTAACAGGAGCTCAGTAACACAGAAGACCTCCTGTTGCTGCCTCCACCCTTCACTCCACGCTCAGGCTGAGGTTCCTTTTCTTTTTTCTCATTCTTTCTCTCCCTCTTTCCCAAACCCATCCATTCTAGTTTATATTAGCCAACTACTGCTATGGGAGGGGCTGCCCTGGACTGTGGTCCTATATCCAGTGTCATAGTGAAGAAAACTGACTGTCCCTCTCCCAGCAGCATTCAAATGCCAATACCTCCTTAGCTAGGGATAAGATTTTTGTGGCCACCCCACCACCACCACCACAAACTCTGTGCTGGGATTTTGTCTGACTTGAGCTTGCACAGGTCTTGTGCATACTGACACAATCATCATGAGTTCATATATGCACCTATCCTATTGTGTTTGGAAAACACTCTTTCCTTAAACTCATCTACCACCCTCTGGCTCTTCCAGCCCTGAGGTTGGGGGGTAGAATGTGATATAGACATCCCATTTATGGTTGAGAACTCTGAAGTCTCTTATTCTCTATGCATTGACCAGTTATAGGTCTGTGTGTTGATGGCCATTGTGGTAGTTTGAAAGAAAATGGCCTGTGGTGATATATTGTGTACCCTAATAAAATTTACCTGAAGATCAGAGGGTAGAACAAGCCACTAGATTAAACATAGAGGCCAGGCAGTGGTGGCACACACCTTTAATCCTAGCACTCGGGAGGCAGAGATCTGTCTGGATCTCTGTGAGTTCAAAGCCACCCTGGATTATATGAGATTGACTCAGTCTAGGAGAGAAACAGAGCCAGCCAGTGATGGCACACACCTTTAATCCCAGTACTTGGGAATCATATGCCTTTAATCCCAGTACTTGAGATCTCATGCCTTTGCTTGGGAAGCACACATGCCTTTAATCCCAGGAAGTGATGGCTGGGCAGAGAAAGGTATATAAGGCATGAGGACACAGAAACTAGAGGCTTTTTTGGCTGGAGCCTTTCAGATGAGGACTCAGAGAATTTCAGTCAGAGGATTTGTGGAGTTGGTAAGGTGAGACATGGCAGTGGCTTGTTCCTTTGTCTCTCTGAGCTTTCAGCATTTACCCCAATATCTGGCCCTAGGTTTTTTATTATAATACCATTTTAAGATTTGTGTTATAATGGCCCCCAAAGGAAGTAGCACTATTAGGAGGTGTGGCCTTGTTGGAGGAAGTATGTCACTGTAGAGGCAGGCTTTGAGGTCTCCTACGCTTAAGCTACACCCCATGAGACAGACCACTTCCTGTTGCCTGCAGGCCCAGATGTAGGACTCTCAGTTACTTCTACAGCACCATGTCTGCCTGTACACCGCCATGCTTCCCGCCATGATGATAATGGACTAAACCTCTGAAAATGCAAGCCACTCCAATGAAATGTTTTCCTTTTTAAGAGTTGCCATGGTCATGGTGTCTCTTCACAGCAATAGAAACTCTAAGACAGCATCTACTATTGAGAAACTCCATTGCTGCTGGTGAGTCACCAGTTCTGTATCTGCTGCTGACACTTTCCAAGTTCATCCCGTGTGTCAATTTTTTCCTAACTCAATCAGCTACTTCTGTTGAGAAGAATGTGGGACTGTTGAGAAATCGAGAAAATTTTGTAAAATAGCAAATTTAACATATCTCTAATTACTGAAAGAAAATATGGCAACTCCTTAATGCCTTTGCTAAATACCTACCATTGAGATGGCACCAGGAAAGTGAGCCTATGGGAGTGTTTTTACTTGACACAGAGGAAAGCACAATAAGAGGGAAGTACCCTGTGAAACCACAAATGTTGAGCTGCAAAAGTCTTAACATTCTGAGCAAAATCGAATTTCCACTTGATGTTTTTCTGATGGAATCCATTCTGAGGGTATTACTGGTTTCAGGAACCCATTCTGAGGAACCTTGGAAATTCCTGGGGTAGGGGCGATTTAAGAGAGTTGAGTCCCACTGCAAAGTTGTAAAAGGTGTGTATTTATGTTTGATGTTTACATGGATAACATGGCTAAGCAAGGTACATGTGATTCATAGTTGAGGACACTCTTGTAGAGCTCCTGTAGAGAAAGTGGCAATGTCCCCTTGTCATTCCTTCTAATCCATCCATCACTGGGGATGACTTTGATGGTTTTTTAATATATGCAAGTCATTGGACTGGGATTAAAAACAACAACAACAAATGATTAGTAAGATTGTCTTAGTCTTAGTCAGTGTTCAATTGCTGGAAAGAAACACCATGACTTCAGCAACTCTTATAAAGGAAAATATTTAATTTGGGGCTGGCTTACAAGTGCAGATGTTTCGTCCATTATTGTCATGATGGGAAGCATGGCAACATATAGACAGATATGGTGCAGAAGAGGTTGCTGAGAGTACTACATCTGAATCAGTAGGCAGCATGAAGAAAGAGAGACACTGAGCCTAGCTTGAGCACTTGAAACCTCAAAGCCCACCCACAGTGACACACTTCCTCCAACAGGGCTATATCTCCTAATAGTGCCTCTTCCTGGTGACCAAGCATTCAAATCTATTAGCCTGTTGTGGGGGGAGGTGTGGACGTTCTTATTCAAACCACCATAAAGATCCAAAGTCCACTTACAGGGGAGCTTAAAATTGAGTCATAGAGCACACACTCTGGGTGTTAGGATCCTTGTGGGTGTTTTTCCTCAAGGGATTTACTGTTGCACTGCTTCCCAGAATTCCCTAGGAGAAGCCCTGATGTCTCTATTTCCACTGTGTCACTCAGATGGACATTAATGGAGTCCTCGAGGACTTACATTATAGGCTGTGTTAAGTGGTAGTTAATCTCTCTGAGTTCATTTATGAAAGGTCTAAGTTTCCATTTTAGCTGACATGAGTTATTACAAATGAAAGCCACTAACCCATTATTATAAAATTCTTGTAGTTTTTTTCCCCCTCTGCTGATTTTGAAGAATTTCCAGCTAAATAATGTCCTGTAGGGACTAATTTTCTGCCTTAATTTTGTAAGTCTATGTGTTCCCTTAGATTCAAGCAGCATTTCTAAATTCTACTTAGTGAAGACTCTTTGGAGTTCTAACCATAAAATCAGTGGTCAAATTACTAGGGTTAAAAAATGCATTTTTGCTTTAAAAAAATATACAAATGGAAGAGTGACTTTTAGTGTGCTTGTGAGAGAACATACATGTGTGAAAACTCACAAGCTCTATAGAGTAGTGCACAACCTTCATGAACTCTTGTTGACCAAGTGAATCAACAAGAATTATAACTTTCATCTTTAAGGCCCCAGTTCAAGGATGAGTCCTTGAAGGACTGGGCTATTAACCCCCTGCTATCAAAGTCTGGAGCATGCATGCAGGAGAGCCAATTAGGAGCTAACCAGATCACAGTGAGGAGAAGAGGTAGACAGCGTCTGCCTTTGCTGGTTAGTTTAATTAACTTGATAAAAATTAGAGTCACTCAGGGGGAAGGAACCTTAATTTAGGAAGTGCCATCATCTGACTGACCTGTGGGCATATTTGTAGGATATTTTCTTTATTATTGATTGATGTGGGAGTTCTAGAACATAGCCACCTCATGTGAATACATTTTTCACCAGCTTTCTGTTTTCAATGGTTTCCTTCACTGTCTAAGCTCGGCTGTCCTGGAACTTGATCTGTAGACCAGTCTGACCTCAAACACAGAGATCTGCCTGCCTCTGTTTTCTCTGAGTGCTGGGATTAAAGGTATGCACCATCAAGCTTTACTTTAATTCCTTTTCACAAGCTGAAAGCTTAGCTGGGTGGGGTCTTGCCATGAGGTCACCACTCCCTTTATTCTATTTAGCATCAGGCTTTTCTTTAAACTTTTCCTGGTTTCCCTTTTCTCCTCAAACTGTACATTTTGTATTTTTCCTTGCTCAGCTTGCTCCTTTTCCTTATAGATCTGCTTAAGACTGGCCACTAGCAACACAGTCTATACTAGGCTCTCTGGAAATCTCCTATGCCAAAGCTGTTAATCCATAACTCTTCAATTTAGACTTAGGCATATTTTTTTTAACAAGGGCAAAAAGCAGCCACATTCTTTGACAAAATATCACAAGAATGGTCTTTAGGTCACACACTAATATTCTTTTCCTCTGAAACCTCATAAGTAAGGCTCTCCCCAGTTCAAATCACCCTCAGCAACACTGTCTCCCATGTTCCTACTAGTATGGTGTATTAAGCCCCATTTAAAGCATTTAACTGTTTTCCTAATCCAAAGTCCCAAAGTCTACATTCTTCCAAACAAAAGCATAGTTAGGCCCATCTTACCAATACCCCACTCCTAGTACCAACTTCTGTCTTAGTTAGGGTTTCTTTCTTTCTTTCTTTCTTTCTTTCTTTCTTTCTTTCTTTCTTTCTTTTTTCTTTTTGGTTTTGTGGGGGCTTTTTTGTTGTTTTTGTTTTTGTTTGAGACAGGGTTTCTCTGTGTAACAGCCCTAGCTGTCTGGGAACTCTCTTTGTAGACAAGGCTGGCCTTGAACTCACAGAGAACTGCCTGCCTCTGCTTCCTGGAGTGCTGGGATTAAAGGAGTGCACCACCACCACCCAGCTCTTTTTGGTTTTTTGAGATAAGGTTTCTCTGTGTAACAGCCTTAGCTGTTCTGGAACTCACTTTGTAGACCAGGCTGGCCTTGAACTCAGAGACATCTGCCTGCCTCTGTCTCCCGAGTGCTGGGATTAAAGGTGTGCACCACCATGCCTGGCTTTAGTTAGATTTTCTGTTTGCTGTAAAGAGACACCATGACCACAGCAACTCTTATAAAGAAAAACATTTAATTGGTGCTGGCTCATAGTTTCAGAGGTTCAGTCCATTATCATCATGGTAGGAAGCATGGCAGTGTGCAGGCAGACATGGTCCTGGAGAAGGAGTTGAGAGTTCTACATCTGGATCAGCAGGCAGCAGGAAGAGAGAGACACTGGGCCTGGCTTGAGCATTTGAAACCCCAAATCCTACCCCCTAGTGACACACTTCTTCCAACAAGCCATACCTACTCTAACAAGGCCATACATCAAATAATGCCACTCTCTATGATCCTATGGAGGCCATTGTCATTGAAACCACATCTACCAAATTGAATCCTTAACTCCAAGGACTTTTAAAACTGTGACTTTTTATTCCCAAGTCTATGATAGGAATCTACCTTCTAGGTGAAACTGACTGGTAACAAGCTGCTTCTGTCACTGAAGCATTCAAACTACATTCTACAGACCCTGGACCTGCGGAGGGGTAGGAGAAAAGGCCTGGTATTAGGAATGAATGACCTTGACCCTCGAAGCCCTTGAGAACACATGACATAGGTATGCTGAGATCTCAGTGCCCACTTAGATCACCTGGGAGGTGTGGATGAGGCCTGAGTTTCTATATTTTCAGCAAGCTGCCAGGTGACATTCACTCTAGTGCATGAATCACACTCTGAATAGAAAGCTCTTGGGGATGAGGGTAGACTTCTGAGAAGAGATTTAGACCTCGGCACAGCCTAGCATAACATGTATATATACCGATACAGTAAAATCCAGAACGAACCACCCAATCTGAACAAACAAACAAAAAACCAAAAAGATGAATAAGATCCAAGACAAAGGCCGCAGAGAGCACACACTCAGAGTGTTAGGACCCTAGTGTCATATTTTAAAGTAGTCTCATGTGGGAATTGTAGATGTAACCAACCATCTTATTAAATAAGAAACACAGAACTAATGCAAAGAAGAAAGCCAAGAGATCAGAGCTAAGAGCCTTACCCATCTGCTGCAGCTAGCCTCTTCAGCCAAGAGACCTCTCCGAAAGAGACCTACTTCCTGTCTGTTTGTCTTTATATAGACTTTCTGTTCTGCCTTCTCATTGGTTGTAAACCCAACCACATGACTGCCTCATCACTGCCTGTCTGTACAGACCTCCAGGTCTTCTATGGTTGGTATTGAGATTAAAGGCGTGTGTCTCCAATGCTGGCTGTATCCTTGAACACACAGAGATCTACCTAGCTCTGCCTACCAAGTGCTGGGATTAAAGGTGTGCACCACCAACGCCCAGCTTTTTTTTTTTTTTTTTTTTTTTTTTTTGGTTTTTCGAGACAGGGTTTCTCTGTGTAGCTTTGCGCCTTTTCCTGGAACTCACTTGGTAGCCCGGGCTGGCCTCGAACTCACAGAGATCCACCTGGCTCTGCCTCCCGAGTGCTGGGATTAAAGGCGTGCGCCACCACCGCCCGGCCTTTTTTTTTTTTTAATACATTTATTTATTTATTTATTATGTATACAGAAGAGGGTGCCAGATCTCATTACAGATGGTTGTGAGCCACCATGTGGGTGCTGGGAACTGAACTCAGGACCTCTGGAAGAGCAGCTGGTACTCTTAACCTCTGAGCCATCTCTCCAGCCCCAACGCCCAGCTTTTGCTATGGCTCTAATAGCTCTGACCCCCAGGCAACTTCATGTATTAACATACAATTAAAATCACATTTCAGTACAAATAAAATATCACCATAGGGAATTTTTCCTCAAGGGATTTCAAGGGTGGCCTGGCATACAGAGTTAGATCTTATCCCAAAGAAAATGAAGCGGTCATGTTACAATGGAGAAGCATTTGGAAGAGGATGTGAACATAACTAGAGCCATTTGACTCTCCTGCATGTGAAATTTTAAATTAGAAAGATGAGCATAATATCTATCATGTGGGGCCACTGTAAGAACTGAACTCATAATGCTATGAGAATTTATGAGAATGCCCGGTACACAGTTATTACCAAGTTGAGTTGTGAAAACATATGCACCAGACTTTGTATTGGTCCCTGATGGGAAAAGGTGCCCCCAAGGACTAGACCTAGATCCTTGAGGCCATGGACTGTCTGTGGTTCCAGAGATCCTGTTCTTCATACTACATTGTATTTATTACATTTATAATATCTATCATTTAACATCAGCGTCTGTGGAAGTTGTTTTAGTAACAAAGTTATTACTGCCTAAGTGTGAGTTTTTTGGCTTCAAAGACAGAGAGATCCAGGGACCAAACCAACAGGAAACAGGTCTTTCACCCAAGGTTAGGACTTGCAGATTGCCAGACTTCAAGTCCCAGAGAAGACCGAATAACAAAAGTTGAGACAGTGAGGATATAACAGCGCATTGACTATCCTTTTTCAGCCAGTGGTCCCAGTGTTTTCTAATTTCATAAATTGTATGTGACATTTTCTTCCTTGGATATAAACCATAGATGGATGTTTTGGGCCAGTAGTCACCATTAAGAATTCAGCTTGTGAAGCTCAGTAGTTAAGAATACTGGTTGCTCTTCCAGAGGATCTGAGTGCCCAGCACCCATGTCGGATGGTTCATAACACCTGTAACTCCAGCTCCAGGGCATCCAGTGCCCTCTTCTGGACTCTGTAGGTACCTGCACACGGTGATACACATTTATAAACATAAAAATACTTTTTAAAAAGTATTTTTTGGCTTGTGGTGCTGTTAGAAAGGACACAGACCATCTTCACATCTTTATACTTGGTCCAAGCCAACAGGTGATGTGCCCAGAGTGCTGCCCTGAGGTCAGTGTTTCTTGTTAACAGACTTGCAGACTCTTCAGGAGAACTTCCCAACACCGCAGGGCAGGTATGCTCGCTCACTAAGACCAAATCCTGACAAGCAGAAATTTAAGAGAGGAAGGGCTTCTTCAGGTTCCCAATTATAACAGGTATATAGCTCATCTTGGTTAGGGAAGGCATGGCCTTAGGAGTGTGAGGTGACATTGTATCCACAGTTAAGAAGCAGTAAAAAGGACTGGAAGTAGTCTGGTCTGTAAAACCTCAGGGCCTGCCCCACCCCACCCCCACCCCCATCCCCGTGATCTATGCCCCGCCCCCTATCCTCCACCCTGGCTCCAAGACCCAAATGTCCACAGCCTTCCATAACAGCACCTGGTGGGGACCAAGTGATGTTCTGATACATGAGCCTGTGGGGGCAGACCACATTTAAACCACAGCAGAGGAGGCAGGGGCCTTCATGGTGCCTTCCAGTGAGAATCCAGACATGAGAAGAGATTTAGACCTCGGCACAGCCTGGCATAACATGTATATATACTGATACAGTAAAATCCAGAACGAACCACCCAATCTTTGCTAAAAGAAATGAACATTTGAAGTCTGAGCAGAGGACTAAAGTGCTAATGAAAGGTGTCCTTCCCGTGCCATCTGCAGGTCTCAGGAGAAAACAGAAGAAGCCATCATGCTGCTGAAGGAATCCATTAAGTACGGTCCAGATTTTGCTGATGCTTACTCGAGCTTGGCTTCTCTCCTGGCTGAGCAGGTAATTGTTTCCATTTAATTTCACAAGTGTTTCTTTAAATGATACCGCCAAGTGCATCTGCCAATATCATCACAGGTTTTCAATTTTATTTATTTATGTACTTTTTTAGGTATGAGTGCTCTGTCTGCATGCATGACAGAGAGAGTTTCAGATCCCATTACAGATGGTTGTGAGCCACCATGTGATTGCTGGGAATTGAACTCAGAATCTTTGGAAGGGCAGCCAGTGCTCTTAACCTCTGAGCCATCTCTCCAGCCCTTCATCACACGTTTTTATAGAAATGACATAACTAATAATTGGTAGCTCCAGTCAAACACTGGGTCTTACGTCAGCTAAGGTGCACTTGACTAACACAGAAGTCTAGTTTTCTTGATGTATAAGGAACAAACTGAGATGCCTTGCAGCAGCTTCTTGGCTTAAACATAAGGGATGATTTGATCCCACACATCACTTACTGAAGGTAAAATCTGCATTTTAAACATTTCAAAAGTTCCAACAAGTAGCAAAATTAGAATAGACTATGAATATTCAAGTGACAGAAATTATAAACTTAGTTTTTATGCTTTATACAGCCATTTGCAGAACCTTCCTCAGACACAGAAATCTGTAGATTGGATTTGTGGGTCCCAAATATAAAATGGCATTATAGGTGAATAACTCTTGTGTGTATTTTTTTTAATTACTTAAACTTAGTGCAGTGTACACTAGCCATGCAAATAACTGCTATGCTGCATTGATTAGGGATAAAGACAAGAAACTTCAGTACAGACACAGTGTTTTCTAATTGTTTCTTTGCGTGCGTGCGTGCATGTGTGCATGTGTGTGTGTGTGTGCGTGTGTGTGTGTGTGTGTGTGTGTGTGTGTGTGTGTGTGTGTGTGTGTATGTGTATACCAGGTCCAGAAGAGGATATCCAATGACTTCCTCCATTACCTCCTTCCTTATTCCTTTGAGATAGGGTCTCTCGCTGAACCTGAAGTTTACTCTTTTGGCTACACTGGCTGGCCAGTGAGCTTCTAGGATCTATCTGTTTTTACCTGAGTCACTGGGGTCATAGACACATGTGGCCATGTGTGTACTAGGGACTCAAACTCAGGTCCCTAAGCTTACACAGTTAATCCTCTTACCCAGTGAGCCTTCTCCCTTGCCCTTTTCTGAGTGTTCGATCTGAGGTTTGTTGAACCTGCAGATAGAGGAGTTACCTGTGTCCTCTGAACAGCATAGACAGGCTGTAGACAGGAAGTCTATTGGGGTAGTTGATTTTCTTGAATGTTGACTGACATATAGTGTTTTAAATTAAGGTGATTCTCCATGACATTTGCTTTCAGTCCTGGACAGCCTTTAACTTACGTTTAATGAAGTCACTGAAGGGTTTTCTAGAGAAAAGATTGCCTGCATCCCTTAGTATCACGTCTTCTCACTTCACCCCGGCTCCTTCATCTTTCAGAACACACACACTGCCTCTGCCTGTGACCTAGTCATGCCAAGCACCCTCTGTGCCGGCATTTTCCTCAACCACCACACATCTCTGACACAGATCCATTTCCTCCTGCCATGCTAATTTCTGCCCCCACAATATCTTGAGGTCCTCTGTGATAACCCTTTGCCTACCTTCTGCTGTGCCTTCCATCACCTTGTCCTGTGTTTTCCATTCCCTACAATGTTATACCATCTAACATAGCTTTATGTGTTAATGGTCTCTCACCCACCTCCAGAATGTCTGATTCTGTAAGGATGGTTATTGTATTTATCGAAGTATTTTCACACCTGCCAGGCTGCATGCAGTCAGTAGATTACAGATGGTGAATAAATAAATAAACTTGAAGAATGTGCAGTGCCCACTCCACAGCCTGTTCTGGATTGTTCTCTTGCATTACAGGGGGCTTGACTTGGGGGTCACACGGCTCTCATTGAATCATGCCTCAGTGTGGTGATCCGCCCTGCGTGAGGACTAGTCCGAGAAGCAGTCATGGGGCACTATTCATAGTGACCCCAGAATGTCAACCATGAGGCTATGGCCACCATCCCTTACACCATTTAGTGTGTCTTTATGAGGCCCTGAGGGTGAGAGGTCTGTGTTTCAGTGTTAGAAAGCCTATATATGTTTCTCCTAAATTACATTAAGTTTTTATTTTATTTTTAATTGGTACATGAAGATTTTTTATTTTCTGGAAAGGTCAATTCTGTCTCCACTCCATTTCTCCTCAACTGACAACCATCTGGACTGTATTAGCTGCTTCTCTCCTGTGCTGTTTTTACTTCTACATTTGTTTTTTGTTTTTTCCCTTAATTCATATTCAGTTCATGTTCCTGCCTTGATTTCATTATGCAACAATGAGGTGTGAGTGAAGATTGTACTAATAGTTTCCAGCTCAGATCTTTTTTACCAGCTCCCCAGCCAGGCAGTAGACACTGAGTTGCTCTTAAGAAAAAATACCACATCGTTAAGCAATGACCCATTTACATCTACAAGTGATAACCAAGTCTGTTGTCTTGGGAGTTCTTGATAGACTGATATCTCTTTACAAAGTTCACCTTTCTCAGGACCATCTTTTCTTTCTTTCTAAATCCCTTCTTGCTTCCAGAACAATTCAGTTTCCAATTCCTGCCCAAACTTTCTCCACTTCCCCATTTTATGGTGAGTCATATTTCCAGAGATCTCTGTGTTCATCACTTTTCCTGTTATTGTGAACAGATACCCCAACAAATGCAGCTCAGAGAGGAAGAGGAGGGGTTTATTCTGCTCACAGTTTGGGGGTGCCATGTGTCATGGAGAGAAAGGCATGGTAGCAAGTGGTTCTGGGGTGGTGGGAATATTTGACGACTGCTTGTCCACATCTCAGTGGTCCAGGAAGCAGACAGCGAGCCCAGCTATAAATCTCAAGACTTGCTTCCAACACCCCCTTCCTCTACGTAGAGATGCTGCTAGAGAGCAGGCAGCACCAGCTGGGAACTGAGTGTCTTGTAAGGGACCTTTCACCCCTGAGCCATGACATCAGCATACAAACTCATCATTTATTTCATTTCTTGGGTTAGTATCCTGAGATAAATTTAAACCACATGGGCCAGGGAGACAGCTGAGTGGGCGAAGTATTCACTGTGAAAGCCTGAAAGTTCAGATCCTTAGACCCTACATCAAAAGTGGAGCAAGCATTATTCCTGCCTGTGATTCCAGCACTTGGGAAACAGAGAGAGCAGATCCACAGGCTAGGTTCACTTGAGAAAACCTGCCTCAATACATAAAGGGGAGCATGATCGAGGAAGACACATAATGTCAACTTTAAGCCTCCACATGTATGCACTCACACAAATGTGTATGCACATGCACATAAACATGTGCACCACAAGTGCATGCACTCACATACACATGCAAGTGTGAATACACACACATGCACACCACATCACATTTAAAACAAACAAACAAACAAAAACCTAAACCAAGTGTTGATTTTCAGTGTTTCAGGCTCATCTTCCCCTGACCACAGGTTTCTTTAGGAAAAGCATGTTTTGGATATATCTCCCCTGCTGTCTGGCTCTACTCTAATTAGTGTTATTGTTTATATACAAATAAAACATTGATGTGTTAATGCTGTGAAAAATAATGGTCCCTAGTAGGCATCTCACAGTTTCAGCTGTATTCCTTTTCTAAACTGAGTGCAGTTAAAGATACTACTTTAGGGCTGGAGAGATGGCTCAGCAGTTAAGAGCACCGGATGTTCTTCCAAAGGACCTGGGTATGATTCCTAGCACTGATATGGCAGCTCACAACTGTCTGTAACTCCAGTTCCAGGGGGTCTGGCACTCTCACACAGACATGCATGCAGACAAAACACCAATGTTCATAAAAATAAATAAAAAGCTCATTTTTTTTTTTTTAAAAATAAGATACTAAAAGCAATCAAGATGTTTAGGGACCTTGAGACGTGTTAGCCCACCAGGACTGTCACATCACTAGTACAGTAAGCAGATCTTACACCAAGTGGTAGTTTGTTGGTTTTTTTGTTTGTTTGTTTTAACGAAATAAAGGCACTTTTCAGGCAAAAATTTTAAAAGAATAACATATATGCTTTTTCCTTAACTGAATTTAAGAGTGTCAGATGGGATATTTGAAATGATTTCCTGGTTAAGTTATTTTCTGTGGAAATATGGCAAGCTGATGTGAAAAGTTATCACGTTCCGTACAGTTGGAGCTCAACAGTTCTGAAGAGAAACAGATGATGCAGGAGACCTCCATCTTTTCTGACAGGCGAAAGGCACATCCTATGGAGAAGACCTCCATCTTTTCTGACAGGCAAAAGGCACATCCTTTGTAGACCTCCATCTTTTCTGACAGGCACATCCTTTGGCCTTTTTCCCACTCTAGGGAAAGGGTGTACGTGAAATGCTTTGGAATCTGAGGATCTCACTAAAAAATCTGAAGGGTTCTTCTCCCTGAGGGCAGTTGGTTTTAACTTGAAAGAGACAAGACAGCTGTTAGGTGGAACTCAGGGCCCCTCCCTTCTCCTAGTCTACATCTTACTGGAATGTCTGGAATTCTTTTGGGAAGAAACAAGTTTCTGAATCACACAGTATGAACCCGAGGTCAGAAATCAACTGACCTGACGTCCTTTGAAGCCCCCCTTTCCTGGTGGCCCCACTCTCACAGCATCCTAGCCTTTCAAACACCAGAAAATATAGAAGCAATATTCTTAAACTTTAGTCAGCATGTACACACAAGTGACACCTTCACCTCTCCCTGAGCAGAGCTACCATCTGCCACACACACAGCCCATGCTAACTGTGGTTGTGGACCAATGTCATACTAAAAGAAATAATGATCGAATAAAATCTCCCATGTGCAGCCAAGATTCCAGAGGCTATGTGAAAGGATTCATATTTATCTGTATTTAATTTCAAATTTGCAGAGAGCACAGCCTATGGGCTGTGAGGCACTTGGCAATTAGGGTGTCCATACAAGATTTGTCTTTTGAATATGCTTGGTTTATTCACACAAACATCCCTTATACTATTAGGCTAATATAAAATTAAGCAGACATCTTACCAAACCAGGAACAGTTGATTGGACAAAAAAAAATGTTGCTACAGGGGAATCTTCTCTGGTAAGAACACTTGGGAAGCTTGCAGGCTCATCCTATGTCTATGGTGAAGTCCTTCAGCTGTGGCAGGCAGACTGGAAGCAAGGCACTGATGAAGGTCAGGGATCCCTTGAGAGCATAGACCAGCAGCTGGGACTGACTAGTGGCCTGTGTGTGCCCAGTGATAGTCCAGAAGTACCAAGACAAGGCCATGCACAGAGTTTTGAGGCTTCTTGTTGATGAGTGTCAACACAGAGACTAGAGAAGCCTGCTCTCCAGAGCAAGGCAGGGCAATCCTAGAGGCCATTTCTAAAGTTACAACTTTTGTATCATTTCACTGGGCAGTAGCTTTGGCTTTCAGAGCTCACAGCTTGGGACTGGTTCACTAGCACATCAACACTACCTTGGAGTCACTTGGTTAGTATACCAAGGCCTGTCCTGAGCTAGCCTCCTATCTGAGCTGCCTGGGGCTTGCTTCTGAGGCCTAACTCCTCACAGAGCTGACTGGTGATGGCAAGCTTGGGTATCATATTTCAAGTTACACAAAATGGCTTTTAAAATTACACAAAATGGTATGTTCCTACCCAAGTTCTTTGTCTCTGCTTGAAATTTCTGATTTTCTAAGACTTTTTAATCCTGTCTTTTCTGCCATTTAAAGTATCAATTACTCTTTCCAGCTAGCTATTTCAGTGGGGAAATTTGAGAACAGTAACTTTCAATTATTTGTTTATGTCCTTAAAAAAAAAAAAAAACCTTTATGGTGATGGGGAGAGCAGTTCAGGCTCATAATCCAAGTGTTTAGGAACAGAAGCCTGAGAGTTGCAGAGAAACACAAGAAGCCCAGCAGGACCCCTCCAGGACAGGGACACAGAACCCCAGCAGGGCACCTCCAGAACAGGGAGATCACTCCCAGCCACATTTAGCCATGGAGAAGCCAGAGAAAAGCAAACTCAGGCAGAAAATGAAATCAGCCTTTTCTCTTATTGTGGTGGTATTGTGTTCCCCAAAATATTGTGCATTCTAATATACTTATCTGGGGTCAGAGAACAGAACAGCCACAATATTAAAAGCATGGTGACTCACACCTTTAATCCCAGGAAGTAATGGCAGGAGGCAGAAAGGTATTTAAGGTGTGAGGATGAGGAACTATATAGCTGGTTAAGCTTTTAGGCTTTTAGCAGTAGTTCAGCTGAGATCCATTCATATGAGGACTCAGAGTCTTCCAGACTAAGGAAATAGGATCAGCTGAGGAATTGGCGAGGTGAGGAAGCTGTGTCTTGTTCTGCTTCTCTCATCTTCCAGCATTCACCCAGCTCCAGGTTTGTTTTTATTAATAAGAACTTTTAAGATTCATGCTACATCTTATTACACAAGGAATGTCTGTGATGTATTAAAATCAGAGAAATGACATGTGTCCCTTACTCAGTGTAATAATATCTAGAAACAATGTCATCCTGCTTCATTCAGAATTCTTACATACATTTGTGTTAACACAGGTTTGTGTGTCGTCTGAGTGGGTTCTTTTCCCTTGCCATTAGCTTATGAATAGCAATGTACACTATTTTATGTATGTATGTGGATCACATGTATTATGGCACATGTGTCATGGCAGGTGAAGGTCAGGTGACAACCCTAGGGAATCTGTTCTCTCCTTCCATCTCATGGGTTCTGAGGATTGAACTCTGAGTCATCAGGCTTGGCAACAGGCTCCCTTACCTGCTGAGCCAACTCAGAGTACCCTACAAGTATCATTTTAATGCCTACTTTACTAGTTAAAAATAGTGTGTTGTAGTTTGCATACTAAGGCACCAGCTGTTAGTGATCTGGGTCCTCCTTCTTCCTTCCTTCTCTTCCTCCTTCTTTTTCTATAACAGCAAACTTTTTCTTTCTGGCAGTCTTTTAAAAACAATATTTTGAGCTGGGTGTTGTAGCATACCTGTAATCACCTGAAGCATGTAAATGAAAATCCCACATGTATAAGATGGGTGGGTGGACACCTGGGATAGGAAAGTGACTTTGGACTTCAAACAAATGAAACCATATTATGAGCAGGTGATTTTTCAGAATGAGAAGTAAAGAACAGTATTTTGTGGGGGTGGGGAGGATATTTCAGTCAATCAAGTGCTTGTTGAACAAGCATGAGGACCAGAGTCTGATCTCCAGAGCTCATGTAAACAGCAGGGTGTGATGAACTGAGTTTATAATCCCAGCACCGGGGAGGTGGAAACAAGATCCCTGAGGCTCACTGGCTGACCAGCCTCATCTGTGAGCCTCAGGCTCCAAAAATAGGACAGAAACTGAGGAAAATACTGGACGTTTGCTTCTGAAATTTTAGGTGTACTGGAGAAAGCAAACACCCCTCTGTGTACCATGCAGCCGAAGGGGAGAGTCTTAGGGTGGCAGGAGCCTGGCTTCAGAGGTGGATGCTGAGCTTCTCAGACAGGGCTGGAAGTTCCTGAGCCCGTAGGAACTTGTAACCACCTAGTTCTTATCACAGAATAAAACTTGGCATTACACTAGCAGTAAAGGCAATGAAATTAACATTGTTTATAATCCTGACCACTGTAAATTATCACTAGCCTCAGGTTTATAGTCTATTGAAAAACTCAATTAATACGAAAACATTTATAAAATATTTTCCTTTCATGTATTTAGGGATGTGATTTTATTTAATACCAGAGTGAAAGAATATTGAGACCTGAGCCGGGCGGTGCTGGTGCACACTTTTAATCCCAGCCCTCAGGAGGCAGAGCCAGGTGGATCTCTGTGAGTTCGAGGCCAGCCTGGTCTACAGAGCGAGTTACAGGGCAGGCACCAAAACTACACAGAGAAACCCTGTCTTGAAAGAATATTGAGACCTAACATGAGTTAGTAAGAGGATACACTCAGTGTCTCTCCTGCAATGCTATCATGAATTGGGTCAGTCACACTCAACACTCAGGGCTAAGTCAACTTGGAGTGAACCCTAATGTGAGAATGTATTAATTTAATCATTTAGATCATGGTGACTGAGAATGCGAATCCCAGCAAACACCACAGATCCCTCAAATAGCAAGGCCTATGTCTTACCTTCCTGAAACCTAGTCATGGAAAGGGGAGTTGGAAGCAGAGAGTGAGCTCCCTGCAACTCAGGGTGTTATGGGGACTTGAGCCAAAAGACGTGGCTAAGGGTGTGGCGGGTGCTATAAGCTAATGCATGAAGCTGAGGAGGAAAACCTTTCTGGCCAGAAGAAGACTTAGAAGACCATGTGGATCTTACATCTGCAAGAGTAGAGGATGGGTCAAAATGACAGGAAAGGCTGGGAATCGGACACTTCAGTTGTTTGCACATGTGGGTATCCTCTTTCCTGGTCCCATGTCACCCCTATAGAGATATGCTCTTATGTTCTTTGTGCGTGTGTATTAATTTATTTGAGAATTCCATACATGTATACAATGTAATATGATCATATTCATCCCTGTTTTCTCCCCTCCTCCCTGCCACCATTCCCCCCACACACCTCTTTTCCATTTTCCTGTCTTCTTTTTTCTTTATTTGTTCAGTTAGCACTGGGGGAAGGACATACTCCACTGGAGAATGGACAACCTCTGTAAAAGAATGATTCTCCCTCCCCAGGAGCTATCAGCTGCCAACTGTTCCTCAGTTAGGGGTGGCCATCGACTGTCTCTTAGGGAGGTGTCTCATGATGTTTTCTGTAATTTCTTGGAAGCTGCATTGTCCACTTGTGCATGGTACCTCCACTTGAACTTTTTTTTAAATCATATTTTGAAATTATCTTGCCTACTAGTGGGTTTCCATAAGGCTTTCTCACAATCCTTGGTTAACCCATTCCTTTCCTCATCCCCCTGCTTCCATCCAGCTTAGCACTTTAATCCCTGTACCCCTCCTTCTTCTTCTTCTGTATCCATGTGTTCTGCTATCCCTCCCAGTCACCATGTCCTCTTCATTGTTGTTTTCCTGTTCTGGCTTTCCTCTTTGAAGTGGCTGTTTCTCTTTCGCTCTGTTACCACACACGCATTGCTCACACTCTGCTGGGAGACAAAGACATGCAGCATTAGAAATGCCAACATTTCCTCAGGGAGGAAAGAGCGCCAAGCACATTGATTTATTTCAGTTGGATATGAAGGAAAATGAGACATCAAACATTGATATACTATTTCTCAGAATTGTCCTGTGATCACTTGAAGTTGAATGTTTACCGTTTTGTAAAGAAAATAGCAGTAGTGCTAGTGATGAGGCAGGCCCCTCAATGTCTTCTTCTTCGGGGTTGCTGTGTCTTAGCAAAGTCAGCAGGACGTTAGGAAGCCACAGGCTGTCAGACTTGTCAGTCCCCAGCTTCCCAGGGATGTCATATAACTTAGTCTCCAGGTATCCATTTTCCTAAAGCTGCTAGACTTATCTGTCCCCTGTGTCCCAGAGTGTCATATCCATGAGTCCTCAGCTTTCCAGGGCTGTCACAGACATACATGCCCGCTTCCCAGTGCTGTACCAGTGAACAGGCACTTTGCGACTGCTTTGCTTCAGAGTTAGAATGAACACATTTCTGAATGGGGTCCAGACCTGTGGCTGTGTCAGGGAACTTTTTCTGTGGTTAGGAGAACCCACTGTACACCTCCTAAACATTAAATACACCTTGCTATGGACTGTCCTCTAAGTTTCCAACTACAGTGGTGTTGAGGGAGCTTCCCGGGGTCCACAGTGGTCAATGCAGTTTTCCTACGAATATGAAAAAGTAACTTGCCTTTCGATCTCATTCTTTTGTAAATTTACAGTAGTTCTCTGTACTCACGTGGTATATCCGAAATTCAGAAAAGGCTGTTAAAATGATAGCCCCCTTTCCATTTTTTCAGCTTGTCAGGTCACATTTTCTTCATACTTCAACTACCAATAACAGAAACCACTTAAAACGCACTGGCACAGAAGCAGGTGTGAGAACCCAGATATCCTCTACTAGGTCAAACATCAAAGAGATCTGTAAAGAGTTAATTTCATGGAGCCAGGGATAGCTCAGGAACTAGTATGTGTGAGGCTCTTAATTCTGACCCCAGTATGCCCACAACCAGAATAATCTAATAAATATCTCAGTTAATGCCACTATGGAATCCTCTTTCTCTTTGGAAGGTATTTTTTATATAAATGCATTATTTATGTTAGACTTTATTGTTTTCAATAAGCTGTATCACTGAGGAATAAGAGTCTTCCTTCCCCACAACCATTAACTGCCTACAGCTCCTCAAGAAGGGAGGAAACCTTATAAGCCCCTTCCCACCCATGACAGAATGTTATAGGTAAAGACGAAATTATTTATATATATAAAAGTGTGTGTGTGTGTGTGTGTGTGTGTGTGTTTGTGTGCGCATGCGCACCACCATGTAGGTGTAGAGACTGGAAAACAACTTGAGGGAATCAGTTCTCTCCTTCTGCTGTTTAAGGGGATTGAACTCAGGCTGTCAGGCTTGCCAGCAGACACCTTTACCAACTGAGCCCCTCACAGGTCCCAGGGGGCAATTCCTGATGGATGTGCCCTACTTCCTATAGCTGCTGCAACTGTGATACACTGTGGATAAGTGGACCAAGGCCCTATGATACTTTCTAAACGTTGATTGGAATCTGATGTAGTGTACACTCTTCCTGTCCTTTAACACACACACACACACACACACACACACACACACACATCGACTTTTCAATGCACAGTGTCTTCAAAAGCTTTCTTTCAGGCTTACTAAGATCAAAAGTACCTATTTTGAGATTTTCATTCATCTTTAACTTCTTTGAGTTTGACATTTATTGAACTTGGCAGTTAGAGAAGGTGTTTGAGAAATGTGCATCTCTTTTTGCTGGCCTATGGATGTCTGATTCAATAAGTAACGCTTGTCACATGTAAACATCCTCCTTTCCTCAATGGTGCTGAAATAACCAGATTCAGACAGATAGCATTGGTGGTTCCACATAAGGTGAAGAGCCCACAGTGTCCCTTCCAGCTTCTGGATCTCAGTCTCTTGGCTTCCTGAGCAGCATAGAAGATGACCACCCCACATACCTTCACTTACAGGCTGGGGTGTCCATTTTCACATTGCTGATGATGTCATGATAACATGATAAACATTTAGCATCTTAAGGAAAAGTTGCAAAGTGCTTTGTACTGGATTGGTTTATTTTGCCTAACTTTAACAGCAGTACTAGGAAATAAAATAGTTAACTATAGTTTTCAGATAATTCTCAGAACCTTTGATTATTTACATAATTTTAATCCATGTATTTTAAAAGAAAGGATGATACAATGATTTTAGATGACTGTGGAAAAATACCTATAAGTTATTATGTTCTGAATTAAACGTTATTAAATTGTAAATAATTAAAATATGTTAAGGTATATAGAGAAGGAGGGCAGTTAGAAAATGGCCCATTGGAGGTGTGTGGCTGGTATGGCATATGCCTCAAGGGGACAGATAATCCCATTGCAGAAGCCAACTTAGAAAGCACAGATTTATTTTATTTTTTGTAAATTATAATCTTTTAATTTTGGACATCCAACTTTTAAAATATTTTTATGTCCATTGATTTTTGCCTGAATTCATGACAGTGTGAGGGTGTCAGATCCCCTAGAACTGGAATTACAGACAGTTGTGAGCTGCCTTGTTGGTGCTGGGAATTGAACCTTGTTCCTCAGGAAGAGCAGCCAGTGGTCTTAACTGCTGAGCCATCTCTCCTGCCCCCTAAAAGCACAGATTTAATAAGGCAAGGAGCACAGGGTTTGGTGAACTGTCAAAATACTTCAAGAAGAGAAGGGGTAAGACAGAGTCCTTGTTTCATTTGCACCAGGCCCCTCATCACCTGCCTTAAAACCTGCCCCCAATCTCAGCACTCATGGGACTGAGGCAGGAGGCTTGTAGTGAGTTAAGAGACTGGCCTGGGCTATGAGGTTAGGTCAACATGGACTACAGAGCAAGTAGGGCGCTCTCTCTCTCTCTCTCTCTCTCTCTCTCTCTCTCTCTCTCTCTCTCACACACACACACACACACACACACACACACACACACACACACTGCAAAACTCCCCTAGCAAATCTTGGGGGCTGTTCTGTCAAATACAGTTGTCAACCCCCTAGCACTCTGCCTCCAAGCCCAGCTGCCACCTCTGTGCCTCAACACCTGCACTGATATTCAGCATTTCCATTAGAGTCACCAAGGTGAAGAAGGAACCCCATTCCAAAAATCATTCTCAGACCTTTTCCACATACAGGTCTGGATCTGTCCAGATGCTGCATCTTCGTAAGTATCAGCGTGTGTGCACCAGAGGAACTAAGCACATCTGTACTTGTGTGCAGTTAATGTTGGCTTGGATTCAGGCAAAGCTTGTGCGATTTTCTTGGTGCCTGGTATATAATCAAGGCTCAGTAAGCATTCTCTCTTTTCCCTGCTCACTCCCAATCTTCACTGTATTGCTATTTTTATAAAACTTTATTTTTCTTTGTTCTCTGCTAAAGGAAAGATTTAAGGAAGCTGAGGACGTCTACCAGGCTGGAATAAAGAACTGTCCAGACAGCTCAGATTTACACAACAACTACGCAGTTTTCTTGGTTGACTCTGGTGAGTGAGCCGCCACGCTGCTGAGATCCCTTTTCTCTCTCATACTGGTGTCAGTCATCAGCTGTGCAGGTGGCTTACACTTTGCACCCATAAACTGTAGGGCTGCCATTTTTCTAAATCTCCAAGTTCAGCTCAGCATCCTGTCTGTAAGAAAACTCCCAGAGCAGGAAGTAGCTTTGTCTTTCTTAACACCACATCCACAGGGCTGTGCCTCAGTGCTGCCAAAATCCTCCTCAGGGAAGAACCTGCCTCCAAACCTGCTTCCAGCAAATGGTGGCTGCTGTCTATAACTGACTTTGTCAAGCCTTTGGAATTTTTTCCTTGATGTACATTTCAGAAATGCATTCTAGCAATTGACACAGTGGCCTCCTGTGACAGGTGGAACTGGGCACAGATTCTGTTTCCTTTGTGATTTGTACAGAGCCCCATACACTGTTCATGTGTAGTGAATCCTCAGAAATAATGTGATGACTTTTGGCTTTAATATAAAAGTGGCTCCCTGTGCTATTGGCTCAGCGACTGTCCGCCCTGCAGGAGAATTCAGTCTGATTATTATTTTTCAATATTAAGTGCTTGAAAGGATTTTCATTTTCTAGGATGTGTGAAGCTTTTCTGTTTAATAGAATATAAGCTTATGTTTGGATCATCTAGGGAAAGCAAGCTGCTTTTGCATATAAATTGCTGTGTGGTGCCCCCTGCTGGATCATTAGACACATGATAACACATCATTAAAGTAGGAAGAGCACCTGTTCACCTGCCTGAACTAAAGCTTGTCCTTTCAATTCAACAACAGTCCCACATGAGCCTCTGAAGAGAACCCTGTCAAATCACTGATGGCCCCCTGACATGGTCCTAGATAAACCTGTGTTCAAAGAGAGTGTAGTGGGGAGATCATGTGGACCTGTGGGTCCAGTCTGTGACACTTTGGGCTGCTCTGAAATTCAGTCACTTATTTAGTTTCTAGGAAGCTTCTCTGGGGGCCCTTCTCAGACCAGGGAGACCAGATTCTCCCTCTGGCTTTTGTCTTTACTTGCCCTGGGATTGTTATCCAGTCCCTTAAGGTCTTTGCACTTTAGTGTCTACATCTCTAAAGAGATAATTTTGTTTTGGTGTTTTTAAAAAAGTACCTCTTAAGTCCCAAGAGGCAGCTAAATAGGATCCTAAACAACTGTGGAGGCCATGTGAGCAGAGAGGTTTTAATATACACACTGGGCAAATACAAGGTGACATAACTGCTGTGTTTAAAATCTCATTAAATGCATACCATGGAGGCCAACAAGATGGCTTGGTGGGTAAGAGTACTGGCCTCTAAGCCTGATTCCTGGGACCTGTGTGGTGGAAGGAGAGAAACTGATCTCATTCCTTCCTTCCTGTGCACACATGCACACAAAAGTATATGCAACACACACACACACACACACACACACACACACACACACACACCATTCAATAAAATGTGTGATTTACAGGTTTTCAAAAGAGCACTGTCACTCTTTTATCCTGAAAATTGAGACAGACCTTTAGAAATCACTGAGACCTGTGTTCTTTCTGCAGTAGCCTGTTCTACCTTGTGTGTAATGATAAGCAACAATGTCTTAGATACATAACCACAGCCAGCTGTGGTGGCTCATGCCTGTCATCACAGCACTTGACTGAAGCTGTGGGATTTCCATGAGTTCAAGGCCAGCCTGAGCTAAAGGGTAAGACTCTATTTTGGACAAACAAAAAATCACTGCCAACATTTTATTAATTTCCTAGGAAGTGTTGGTGAATAGTGACGGGTCAAGATTAGGCAGTGGCAAGCATAAGAGGCCCAAAATCAAGCTGATCACAAACTGCATACCTGATGCTATGATGCTGTCATGCTGAGAAAGAATGACATGCCTCAGAAGGGAGACTGGTAGCCATGCCCCTCATCCCTGTGGTCTGTTCTCTTCCCACCCCATCACACTATAGGCTCTCCAGAGAAGGCCGTGGCTCACTACCAGCAGGCCATCCAGCTCAGCCCAAGCCATCATGTGGCTGTGGTGAATCTGGGCCGACTCTACAGGTCCTTGGGAGAAAACAGCATGGCAGAAGAGTGGTACAAACGGTACAGTCCCTTCTTTTCGCTTTCTTAGCCTCTTGGAACCATCAGCAGTTTCTCACGGGCTCCCTAGCTACTGGGACAGACAGCCTTTCAGAACAGGAGCACATGTGGCTGGCTCAGGTGACAGCGACTTGCTTCCAGAATAGCATGACAGTGTAGTCATGTGCTCACAGAAACTTCCCCACTGGTGAGGCCACAGTGCTCAGTCAGGGTTGGGATGAAGTGGCCATTTCAATACTAGAAACAGGTGTAAGGCTGCTCTTTGTCAGAACCTGAGCAAGTCAATCATCATGACTGGTACAGACTCTTGAGACCCAGTTGCCGGGTTGGTGGGTCACCGGAGGCATTCACCCAGGATAGAGGATGACTTTGATCTATAAACAGACTAAGTTCAAATGGGTATCTAACTGGGCAGTCCTCCCACTGCCTAAGTGCAGACCTTGGAAATGTGCCCACCTCAGGAAGCACCTGTCTGCCTTTCTCCCTGCAGTGCCCTGAAGGTGGCCCGCACGGCTGAGGTCCTGTCACCTTTGGGAGCACTCTATTACAACACTGGCCGACACAAGGAGGCTTTGGAAGTGTACCGGGAAGCTGTCTCACTCCAGCCTTCCCAGAGGGATCTCCGCCTGGCACTGGTGAGTAGAGAGGAGATAAAGTGATACTGGGTGTAAGTGTAGCTTGCAAACAGAGAGCTGACACCACTGAGCCTCTGAGCTGAAAGGAAAACACTGTTGTGTGACTTGTCAGGTGACTCCCGGGGCAACCTGTTACACAAGCCAAGACACAGACGCTGTTGAAGCTCCTTGTTTCCAAATAACTTCAAATTTCCCAACGCAAGCTACAAGGGAGCTGTGGGCACTGGCAAAGGACTTCCCAGCATGCCCAGGGCCTGGGTTCTATCACCAGCACCAAACCAAACAAAAACTGCCTGGAGTACTTGACCCAGATCCACTAGTTTTTGGCGTTGATGCATTTGTTTGTCACTCCTCCTGTGTGTGAGTGTCAATAGACGGGTGTGTACGAGCAAATGTTTAGGTGCGTCTGCGTGCTCTAGTATGTGGCCTGTTCTTCCTGGCGTGACAGTTGGTGGTAGATACCACCTGCTTCGTCTGTCACTTGCTCCTATGATTCCCATAAGTCAAGACGTTGTCTCATATACCCGTAGGGTGGTGATCAAACTCAGGGCAGTTAACACCTCCAACATTTTAATTTCAGTGTTTTGAATTTCATGCTTTCTTCTTAAATCAGATCTGTCATTTTCTTACATCATTGTGTTCTGTGAGGGAACTACCTCCTGGCACGTTTTATCACCTTTTTTAAGAGTCACAAGCTGTTTGATGAGTGTCTATGGCACTCCCATCACTGGCACCCAGTGCATGCAGGAATCTACTACAGCCAAATGCTGGACTCTCTGCTGTGGCATTCAGCTTTCTCTAAAATGCTTTGTGCTGGGTGTTGGGATGCTTTGTACATACCTCTCTGCAGATGTTGGTTCATCTGCTAAGGAGTGACCAGGTGTCTTCTAAGCTTGGTGCCCTGTGGTTTTTCAGGCACAGGTTTTAGCAGTGATGGGTCAGACCAAAGAAGCTGAAAAGATGACCAGTCACATAGTGTCCGAGGAACCCAGATGCCTGGAATGCTACCGCCTCCTATCGGCAATCTACAGCAAGCAGGAGCACCATGAGAAGGTAAGGAAGCTCTCTCTTCCAAGCTTTCAACCACCAAAGCAAGTGGGAATGCCAAGATGAGGTAGAAAAGGGCCCTTAGAGCCATGTGGGGTTTACATAGAAAAACAGCATACGCCAAAAGATCCTCCAGCGCCATGTTCACAATGCCACGAAGTCTTGAGAGCATTGGTCTGCACATTCCACCCACTGGGAGCTTTTCTCAGACACTCTCTTACCTCCTGACACATCTTGAAACAGCACATCCTTGACTCCTCCTTGATTTTCAGATACTTCATCTCACCATTACCAGCCCCCTTATGTCCAGCCCCTGCATGTCTAGTCCCTGCATGCCCAGCCCCTCCATACTCAGCCTCTGTATGCCCAGCTCCTGAATGTTCAGCCCCTGCATGCCCAGCCCCTGCATGTCCAGCCCCTGCATGCCCAGCTCCTGCATGCCCAGCTCCTGCATACCCAGCCCCTGACTGTCCAGCCCCTGAATGTCCAGCCCCTCCATGCCCAGCCCTCTGGCTCTCCAAGTTCTAATATTTGATGCAATCCTCAGGACAGCCCTGGGAGGCAGAACTGTGACTCTTTATCTGTATGTTGAAAAATCACATAACCATTAAATTCATTAACCTACTCAAGAAAATATTTATTAAATGCCTACAAAGTGTTGGACACTATGGTAGGCTCCAGGCATAGGGAGGATGGAAAAAAAAATGCTACTCTGGCCTAAGGAAGCTTATGTAGAGAAAGAGACAGACACTGATCAAGAAATCATAAGACAAATGTGATTGGTGAGATCAGAAAGAGGGACACCAAGCATCCCATTGAGAATCAGCACCTGGCTAGTTGAGGTCATGCCCGGTCCTGCGGGCCAGGTTATTTGATGAGACCCGAGGAGGCACCTCCTGAAAGATCAATGGGGGTGAGAGAGAAAGGAGACCAGGCGCGTAAAGGAAGACAGAGTCAGTCTGAGTTGCGTCGAGGTCTCCGTTTATTGACTGGGTGTTGAGGCTTATAAGCAGGGCTTCAGGCAGGGAGGGAGAGCAAGGGAAGCAGGGAGAGAATGGAAAATTCCTAAGGGAGGGGTCGGGGCGAGGTCGCTTTGATCCCAGGCCCCTGCAGCTGGCTGACAGGCTCCAGAAAGTTTATCTAATCATATATCCTACAGTTAGGCCAGGAACCTCCTGTCAAGGCTTGATGAAGCAGAGAAAGTCACACAAAGTTCGGGACACAGCTGTCCGGAGTCGGTCCCCAACAGTTCCCCCTCTTTTCTCAAAAATGGACCAAGTCCATTGTGATCGGGGTGGCTAAGGTCCGAGAGAGTCCCTGTCTTAGGCTACACAGGGGGCTTCCCACGCTCAGCAGCGTGCCATGTTGAGCCGGTCTCACAAAGACCTCTGTACGCTGTTGTCTCCAGCGTGGGCCCTGTACTATTCCCACCATTGAGTACCCTCTAGCAGGACCATGGGGACGCTAGGGCCTTAGGACACTGAATCTGAGTCCTTGATGGGGCTCCTGGCCGGCCTCCTTGGAATCTACTCTGTGATAATGAATCGAGACGTGTGGTGGTAAGGCCGAATCAATCTGATTTTTGATAAACCGAGTCAACCGCTGAAAGGCCCAGGGACCAAAGGTCAAACCACCCATGCTGATTTTCAAACTCCCTTTTTCTTTGAGCCAGCCTTTCCCTTAATTTTTCCATCAATTCCCTGACAATACCAGTATGGTCGGCATAAAAGCAGCATTCTTTCTTCAAGGCTGCACTTAATCCCCCCTCCTTTAAAAATAGTAAATCCAGACCTCTTATGTTTTGTAACACAACCTCAGAGAGCGAGGTTAAAGATTTCTCCAGAGCAGAAATGGATCTTTCTATGGCCTCTAGGTCAGTAGTCATAGCCATTTGTAACTGCATAAGGTGGTTGCTCTGCACGAGGGCAGTAGTTCCTGTACCAATTCCTGCAGTGATGCCCCCAATACCTAACAAGAGGGCAATAGTCATAGACACAGGTTCTCGAGTGTATCTGCCTCTCTGCTCAAAGAATTTCATAACAGAGACTAATTGGACCAGAACATAAGAGTTTTCCCATTATCAATGGCAAAGTGAGCTTCCCCTTATGTAGTTTTTGCCATCTGCAAGTGTGTCATGGGTTCAGAGGTGGATATTGGAATTCTAGCATCCTCAGTTTAGTGGTACCCAGACATGAATCATCATTTAGTTAAGACATCAGTGATATAAGAGCCAACAGTAATTAGCAGAAGCACAGGGCCAAAAGCCTTATGATGGCTGACAGAGTTCCTTATCCTCAAGGAACTTGGAACTTTATCTCAGGTTCCCTATGACAAGAAATTCCCTTTTGATCTAACATTCTGGGGTGGGGGGGAAACAGGGGCGATGTTTTCTCTCTTCTGTAATTACTTCCTGCTGACATTGGGACGTTGTTGTCAAGGTCCTGGAAAGCCAGAATGTTAGTCAAAGACAAGAGGGAACGTTTTATTGACCAGCTGAAGAGATGGTATGCATATTGGCTAAATTGGTCCATATCAGCTTTCAGCAAGTTCAGGGCTCATAGTCATTTGCAGTAGGTTGTCACCAGCAAATGATGCTTGGATGTATCTGTCAGCCAAGTGCAAACCTGTTGAGATAGATATAAACTAGGAACAGGAGTTAAAACCTATGAACTTATTTGGAACTTTTAGACCCATAGTCTTAGTAATTAAAGTATTATCAATTTGCCCTGAAATCCATAGTGTCTTTTCTATCTAGAGAACCAAGTATAGATTGGACTGAAATTTCCTTGGCCCAATGAAAAACATCTGTAAGTCTATATTTAGAACCTGTTTATCTTTTTTAAAGAGACTTATTAACTTTAATTAATTAATCCATTGATCAATCAATTACTAAGCTGAGAAAGCTATAGCTAGTCCAGTAATCAATGTCATCAAAGATCTGAGAAGGATAAACTTTACCTGAGTGTAAACTTGTAAGTCTATTTTAAAAAACAACATAGATTATCCATTACCCAGACTGCCATCATCCCAGGCTCCTATAGTCTTCATAGTGTTGGCAGGACAGGTGTCAAGACAGCATCAGTCTTGGCTGCTGGGCCCATAATGTGAAATTCTCCCTGTTGAGGAGCAACTTGGTAAAAACTGACCTTATCTTGTCAGTGTCTCATAGGCCACATCCCTGGCAGCAGGTGTTGAGTCAGAGCGTCTTGCCCAGTGGTCGGTGTTGTCCACAATTCAGGTGGCATCTTCTTGTCATTGTTCCATACCTTTTTTGGAGACCTTGGGAGTCATTGCTAGGAGCTGGGGAGCTCGGAGTCTCTGTTTGCTATAGTAAGCTTTTTATCAAATAATGTAAATGCCATATTCATCAGATCTTTGACAGGTTTGAGGACCATTATCTATTAAATGTATCTGAGCCAAACAAATCTAGGCCTAATCTTGAAAATATCTCTAAGTTTGGTAACAATAACCAGGCCAATTTGTTCTCCTAGAGATATATTAATCAAATATATCTCTTAGTTTTTTTTTATATTAAAATAGAACAGTTTATGCTTTAAACTAGTATCTGAATAGCCAGATGACTAGTATTAACTTGTATTCCTTAACACAAAGGACATGCAAACTCAGACATTCAAAACCAAACATACATGTGGCCACATTTTTCATTCATACCTGTAGAGTAGACAGACATTTTTACAACTATGACCCTTTGGAGTCTCAATGTAACAGAAAAATAGCAAGACAAAGAAATCTGAAACATGTTTCATTCTTTTTTTATATATCTCAAGTCATTTTTTATAAAAACATTATATTTTATCTTAACCAACAATAATTTGAAACCAATTTTCTTAAATGATGGCAAGTATTTGTAACCCACTGAACTCAAATGACCAAAACCCATTGTTATGCCCAGATCGCCCCCAAAGAAGCCATTGGGAGACTTAGGTACAGAATGCAAAAAGCAAGGTTTATTCAGATGAAGTAAGTTTACAAGCCTCGGCAGGGGGCTCGTTTCAAATCTCTCACGCACAGCAGGGAGATTGGAAGGAGCGCCCCTTTCTTAGTGAGGCTAGTTCTTAAAGGCACAGACCACATAATTCATCTCTCACAGCCCGCCTTCCTTCTGGTTCACATCAGTAATTTTTCATATTATCTTTATTTCTTGTTTGTTAAACAACCGTGTCTAGGAGTTTTACGAGCTGTCTCCGGGGTTCAAGAAGTTTGGGATGTTTTATGACCACTTAGCCTCTGCCAGATGGTCATATATTCTGACTCTGTGTTTTTCTAAGTTTCTGTAGCTGATAAAGCCACCTGGGAAAAAGGGGTCTAACTTTTCATCTACACTTAGGAATCCTGGTTTAGGCTCCTCTTTATCTGTAGGGGATAGAGGAAGGGGGGTTATTGAGGTTTCACACCATGTAAATTTGTATTTTTCCTGTGGAAACAAAAGCATAGTTTTTCCAGTATCTTGAACTGGTAATTTAACATTTCTTTTTAAGCAATATCAGGACAGAGAAGGGTTAACAAGAGAAGCTGCTGGCCAGCAGAAGAGACTTTGAAGTCATCACAGTAAAGGAAGGGAGGGTCAGATTCTCTCTTTAGTGTTCACACAGTTTTTGTCAATTGCAAGCAGTTCCCCATTGCCCTGTCCAAAGCTCCTGTCTTTGCCTGTACGGAGAGCACGCACCCCCACCCTCGTGAGAGCAGCCAGCTGGCTGCAGTCCTGATAGCAAGAGAGCTAGGGAGGGACGGAGATGGCCTTTGTTATGCCTCTCTTTCCTCCTCTTCCTCTAGGAAAATAAGGGAGGTTAGTAAACAGAAACAAATAACATTTACACAGACAATCCAAGAACTGGAACATCAGCACTGAGATGATGGCCTCATTCACAGCCAGCAAGCCCCTCTTGCAGTATGCAAGCCCCATCTGGCAGGAGCTACCTGTTTATCTTAGTTCAATCGGGGTGTGGGGGTGGGGAACCCAGCTCCCTCTATTGTGGCTCACACATCCTTCCAGTGGGCTAGGCAAAGGTCTAGTAGAGAAGAAGGGAACTGTCCCAGTCAAGTCAACAAAGAGAACAATTAATACATTACACACAAGACCAAGGGCACACGAAAAAACTTTGCCCCAACAAAGCTCCAAGAACAATGACAGCCTGATGTGCTCTGGGGGGAGTGACCCTCCAGGCTCAATCACACCAAAAACAATCCAGAGTCAAGGACTCTGTCCTTAATCAAACAGACATCAGGGGCTTCCACATCCCTGTCAGGCAGACATGCACCTTTTTTTCTTGGAAGAGGAGAGAGTAAAGTAACAATGATCACAACAAAACATACAAAAAAACCCCACAAAATGGCTCTGACAATTTCCCGGGACAAAATACAAAGTGGCTCTTCCTCCCACCGTGGGGGAAGATACCCAAAGATGCTCCTAAACCAAATTGTCACCTCTGAGGTGGCCTTAGGCATCTGGGACGTCTCCCTTCGCCGCCAGGTTCACTGTCCGGACACGTCTGTCCCAGTGAGAGCCTGCAAAGTACAAATCGATCGACCGGTACAAAACAAAAGTAACATGACAGAGATACACAGACAAGACAGAGAGCTCTCTTACTGGTAGATGTCAATAAACCTCTGGACCCTTGGGTGTCAGGCAGGGGGAGTTTGAGAGAAAATCCTCTGCAAGGGCTAGTAAATGTGAAACACGCCCATGTCCCTCTGCTTCCTTTAGAACATCTCTAATCACACCATAAAAACTAAAAAAGGCGTTGGGGACATTTTCCCTGTCTCTGAGTAATTTGTTAATATCTTTTCCAACCTTGTTCCAAGTCAGAGGGTGAATTCCTGGTCCATTAATCACTAACCAGGGACATTTCTCCTCCGCATATTGGAAGAATTTTATCAAATCCTTTTTCTTAACTCTTATTCCTCTCTCCCTAAGATTACCTTTTCATCTCCTTTAGAAAAACAGCCTCTTTAGATAAATTTTTGCCCATGATCGATGGGACGACACACTTACCTCAAGACTCTCCCGTGTTGCACGAGTGATGCAGTCCGGGCGTCTCTACCCTGATCCTCTCTGGGGCCCCTTCTGTTGTCCGTCGTCCGGCAGGTCACCGTGCCTCGAGCCCCACGTTCGGGCGCCACTTGCCCGGTCCTGCGGGCCAGGTTATTTGATGAGACCCAAGGAGGCACCTCCTGAAAGATCAATGGGGGCGGGGCGAGAGAGAAAGGAGACTTATAAGCAGGGCTTCAGGCAGGGAGGGAGAGCAAGGGAAGCAGGGAGAGAATGGAAAATTCCTAAGGGAGGGGTCGGGGCGAGGTCGCTTTGATCCCAGGCCCCTGCAGCTGGCTGACAGGCTCCAGAAAGTTTATCTAATCATATATCCTACAGTTAGGCCAGGAACCTCCTGTCAAGGCTTGATGAAGCAGAGAAAGTCACACAAAGTTCGGGACACAGCTGTCCGGAGTCGGTCCCCAACAAGGTCAGGTCTCCACATGGCAAGATGTGAGGGAAGGGTCAAGAGAGGAAGAGGTCAGCAAGCAAAATGGGCCTATGACAGCAGAAGCAGGTGTGCCTAAGGCATGAAGGGTGGGGGAGGGGCAGAGCACAGAGTTGAAGGTGCAAACGTGACTAGACCCACACACCTAGGGAAAGGCCATGGGCTTTATCCCTGATCTAGGATAAACTTTGGAGTCTTCACAACAAGGCAGAATTGTACTTCTAAGCAATGTCTGTGTGTGTAAAGGTGGGGCAGGAACCAGGGGCCAGTAGTCCTGCAAACCCCACTGCAACTGTGTAACCTTGTAAACTGATCAAGATGTTTGATTCTTGCTCAACTGTAAATAGGGAACCTGAGGCATAGGGAATGATCTTTCTGGGGCCATTAATTCCCAATGAGAAAATGAGAGTGTAGAAAGTATGTTTTGTTTGTCATGAGTCACACTAGCAGATGGCTATGAACAGAGGTGTAATGTCACTCTAAGTTAGGGTTCCTACATTTACCCCTGCTGCAGGCGCTCGAGGCCATAGACAGGGCTCTTCAGCTGAAGCCCAGGGACCCAAAAGTCATATCTGAACTTTTCTTCACAAAAGGAAACCAGCTGAGAGAGCAGAACCTTCTGGATAAAGCTTTTGAGGTAAGACGAGCCAAACTGCCATTAAATTTACAGGTTTATATTTTTGGTTGTGATTCTAGTCTTTAATGGCTGAGCTATCCCTCCGGGTTTAAATGAATACTGCAGCCATAAGGGAATCTGGGCAGTCAACTCTCGTCACTGGCGGTTTGTGAAAGTTCTGCTTAGCGGACAGTGGCTCCTTTCCTTTAAGCCTCTGGTTTTTGATGACTCACCTACACAACACCTCTGAATTATCTCTTCAAGTTTCATGGTTAGAAAACATTCAAAGAATTTCATATTCTAGAATTCTGAAGAGCCACCTACACTGTCTGTTTTGTCTGCAAGAACCTTTATCACAGCTCGACGGGAGCCCAAGGAGCTTTGGGCATTTATGTGTCTGTGACACCTGCCATCACCTCTAGATTTCCTCTCATTTCCAGGGCTCTTTACATAGGGTCATGCAGTCTTCCCCAGGAAGCCCCTCTAGACCATCCATCTTGGTCTTTCTTCTGAAACTTTTCTTCTGAAACTTAGGAAGTATCATGTCAGGGATGGCAGGATAGCTCAGTGGGTCAAGGCACTTGCCTCCAAACCTGACCACCTGGGACCACTTGGTGGAAGAAGGACGCTGACTCCTCCCAAGTTGGCCTCTACTTCCACATGTTTGCAGTGACATGCATGTACCTATTGTGTGAGCACACACACACACACACACACACAAATATTTAAAACAATTCCTGTGTTAGCAGGATGTGGTGATATATCTGGAGGCAGAGTCAATAGGATCATAAGTTCAAGGCCAGTGAGTTCCAGGGCAACAAGGCTATAATGAGAGACTTGGTCTCAAAAAAACAAAAGAAAAAAATGTAAACATTCATCATTAAGGTTATCAGTCATTTGCCCCTGAGCAGCTAAAATTACAGGAGTGTGCCACTACGTTTCAGCTTTGAAGAGCTTCCAAAAGGTAGGGAAAAAAAAAAAAAAAAACAGGTGTCGTGACCCCTATAAAACAATGTAAGCATGCTGCTTAGATACTTAGCAACAAGTTGGAGGTTGAAGGGGCTGGGCCGTGGTTGAGCGGCTAGAAGAGCACCTCAGGTTCTCTGATTTCTCATTAATTAATTAATTTATTTACTTGTTTGTTTGTTTGTATATTTGAGTGCTGGGGATGGAGCCCAGGGCCTCACACAGGCTGAGCTTGTGTTCTGCACTGAACTACCCTCCTTGGATTCTGTAATCCTGACAGCAGTGTTCCTTATCAGCTCATTTATGGATGAGGAAGACCATCAAGCACAGCTTTCTTGCAGAACCAGAGAAACAAGCTGTTCCGGAAATCCCTGGCTCCCCAGTGGCATGCCATATATGTGCTGTCGTAGAAGCCCCCGAGGCCCTTCAACCATCAGCTCTAAAAACGATAACAGACTAAACTTGCCGGCTGCTAAGTGGCTGTTAGCGGTCTCCATGTGGGCTGGGTTTGCATAGTTCTGTGGCATCTTAGGTGCATCTCATGTGTTAACATGAAGCTTTCCTTCTTCGCTCAGAGCTATGAGGCTGCTGTGACCCTGGATCCTGACCAGGCACAGGCGTGGATGAACATGGGTGGAATCCGGCACATCCAGGTAGGAGTGGCACTCATTGTGTTCTCATCCTGGTTTAGAAGCCACTGTTCATTTTCTGTTTGAAATCACTTGAATACTTAAAACATAGACATTCTGAAAGTAAAATTCAGAAGAGCTATGTTTTCTGAATCATGAATATTATGGACCTGTTTAAATGTTTATAAGCTTAACTCTATTATACTGCTGATCATAAGGAAAATCACATGTGGAAAGAAGGGTTATCGGACAGCAGCTGAGGTCTGTGTGCACTGACCCTGTGAAGCTTGGCAACTCCTCAGCATTACCAGACTGTTAATTTAAATATGCTTTACTATTTCCTATTTTTCATTATGTGTGATTGTGGGATATGAGTGCAATGCCCTCAGAGGCCAGCAGAGGGTGATGGTGGGCCCCCAGAGCTGGCGTTATGGGCCTTTCTTTGTAAGATGCCCAGCATGGGTGCTAAGACCTGAACGTGGGTCCTCTGTAAGAGCAGTATGCTTCACTGGTGAAGCATTTCTCCTGCCCCTTTATTTTCCATGTTGAAAATATTTTTTATTCCCTAACCTCTTAGTGGAAAACATGTTTGTCTGCTTTGGTCCCCACCCCCTAAAGTTAACTTTGGGTGAGTCTTTCTGCCAAGAATGATCGAAAGTGACCCTAGGTGGGTGGCGTTGTTTGTGGCCAATAAAGTCAAAGATGTGTTGTGATTCATTCATGCATGTACTCATTCATCTGACTTGCATCTCTACTGAGCATCCATCCTGTATGCCAGGTGCATGTCTAGATACTGGGCATGTAACAGTGATCAGACAAGACAGAAACTCTTGTCCTGGTAGAATTGATACTCTAGTTTGGGGTGACAGGGAATAAGTACACGTGTACACACGTCAGATAGTAAGATGTGTATGAAGAAAAAAAGGAAAGGAGAGGGGTGCTGACAGGGCTCTTAGAGAAGGCTCCTGTAGAATGCAGGGATCTGAAGGGGTCAAGTCATGTGGACAGATGAAGAGCACATGCAGAGGTCTGAGGCTGAAGGTGCTGGTGTGTGTGGAAAATGGTAAGCAGGCAGCATGACTGGTCAGAGGAGGTAAAAGGAGATGGTGGACGCCGAGGCCCGAGAGTGAGGCCTAAAAGCGATTCCTGGAGCTTGGGTTTTTGTGCCAAGTAGCTGGGTCCTGGAAGGGCTTTTCACAGAGATGCCAGGGTCTGACTTGTGGGCCAACTTGCCCTCAGGCTTCTATCAGACCCTGCAGGCATGAGGGATAGTGTAGTGATGAGAATTTCCAAGAGGCCTGCCAGTGTTTTCCTCCCACAGGCACCTGAGCACTCTTAGAAAGACAGCGGAGTGAAAGGGGCTTGCAGCTGCTCGGGTAAGGGCACAATGTCTTCCTCGTTGTGGGGAATCTAAGCTGTCGTTGCTCAGTCACAGACCCACAGTACTGTGGGATGTTCAGCAACATCTGTCAAACAGAGTGGACTTTCCTAAGAATAGTGCATTATTTTAAATATTCAATAGTTGTTTTTTAGAATAATGTATAACTTTCCCAGGTGGAATATAACAAACATTAAAGTTCAGTTGTTAATTTGAAGTAGAAAGAATATACCCAAGATCATTCAAAAGGAAAAATAGTATAATTATTATGTATCTGAACTCAAGGCTGTATGTTCACAGGACAGAGCTCTGGAGATTGAGGAAATATCTACTGAGTATATTGTTTTCAAATGTTCTTGTATAATATTAGAGGGACCAGCCTTAATATTGTACATCCCAGGGGCTCAGGAGAGAGAACTACTAATGGTGAGGACTATTTTCAGGAAATAGAATCTCAGCACACTGAGCTCTATAGTCCACTTGCTTTAATTCCTCTGGCATAACATCCTTTATACACAGCTTCAGTTCTGTTCTCGTGCCTAGCTCCTTTCTTGCCTGATTTCTCTCTATACTTATCTATTGATCCCTCTAAGTTCTATCTCAATTCTCTCATCTTAATTCTGCCTTATCTAGGTCCTTTTCATCTTGTTCTTACCCAGCTAGTACTTCCTCACCTTCCATCTCGTCCCTCTAGTACTCTCTTCTAGCCCTCCAATCTAGTTCTTCCCCATCTCAGTTTGTTCCTCTCAAGTTCTTACCTGTCTAGTTCTTCCATTCTCTTTTCTCTTCTTCATCCTGTTCTCTCAGTGTAAGAAGGGAGGGTCCAAGCTACATTGTGTAAAGCTATTACCTAATGTCCACCTGACCTAGGCAGTGTCTCCTTGTGGAATTTACCTTAAGTCAGGTGACTAGCATGTAAACTGTTATCACTGTTAGTCCTTGAAAGTGGCTAAGGGAGATATCTGATTCTAGAGAAAGCCTTTCCTGAGGCTGTTCTCCAAAGTCCTGGAATATGTATGTCCAGAGAGTGATCAGTCCACACTGTTAGCCCTTCTTAGGGAAAAGTCCTTCTTGGGAAAACTATGAAGGCACACATGATTTTCATAACAGAATACAGCTGATATATCACAAGCCAAATAACACCAAAAGCTCCTTGGAATTTGGCTTCCTCTGGAAGAAATCCTTGATCCCTTCAGGTAGTGACTTTGCCATAACCAGCTGAGTTCTTATGATATATTCCTGCGGCCCGCAGCAAAATGTAATTGACATTCATTAAAATAATCAGCCTTTGTCACTGCAGACATCATGGATTAGCCTGAGCTTAGGAAACTCTCATACTCATAGTTTAACAAGTCTGTGGGTAAATTTGAATAATGTGTGTAGTGGGCACAGCTTGGCTGTGCAGGAACAATCCTGAACTTCCTGTGTCTTTTGCAAGGAGTGTTCATCACAATATCACTCATGCTGGCCCTGGCTCCTGCCTGCCCTGTGCCTGGGGAGTATAGGCCTCCAAGGCTTATGGAAGTGAAGAGTTGAAATAAGGCTTTGAAAGGAGGTGGCATAGGAGATGGGGGGAAAAACACTGAAAGTTGTGGTAGTCCTAGGAAGGAAGGACACAATCACACCATGTGTCTAAGGTCAGTGCTGTGACCTGAAGTGCCTCAGATGTAGACAGTCAAGTCTAACTGCACAATTCACTCCACCTCTCACATTTTTGCCCTTACATGCAGCCCCTGCAGTAATTGTATAGGATATTTTTAGTGTGTCTGCAGTTTGACAGGTAGGCCATTCCATGAGGTCAGTTACAGAATCCTCTATTTATGGTATCTTGTCTGTTCAGAAAGTGTTGGACTTTGAACATTTTGCGTTTTGGGGTGAGGGATGCTCACTGTCTGTTATGTTCCCTGAACTTTTACACAAGATGAAGTAAGGAGATGGGCTGGAATTTCAAGCTCTAATGGGATTTCATCATCCAAGCCATATTTCTTTTTTTTTTATTAAGAATTTTTTTATTCATTTTACATACCAACCACAGATCCCCCTCTCATCCCTCCTCCTGTCATGGGGAGTCAGCAAAGTCTGGTAAATTCAGTTGAGGCAGGTCCAAGCCCCTCTTCCTGCATCAAGGCTGTGCAAGGTGTCCTACCATAGGTAATTGGTCCCAAAAAGCCAGCTCATGTACCAGGGAAAGATCCTGATCCCACTGCCAGGGTCCCCTGAAACAGACCAAGCTACATAACTGCCTCGATTGTGCAGAGGGCCTAGTTCAGTCCCATGCAGGTTCCACAGCTGTTGGTCTAAAGTTCATGAGTTCCTGTTAGCCAAGCCATATTTCAAAGTTCTGTTTCAGCATGGCTTCATGATGGCCACCCATGCTTTGCAGAATATTGTTGTCTAGTAGAGCTCTCAGGCATGTTCTGTATCTTCACTATCAAGGAGCAGTGACTGGCCACAGCAACTGGACACAGGAAATGTGTCTGGTATGACTGATAGATGGATTCTAGTCTTAATTAATGAAAATTCAGTTCTAGAAATCAGATTGTTACAGTTTGTATATACCATAGACTTAGGATTGTTGACTTAAGGGATATAATTTAAAAAAATAAACAGGGTTTACAGTTTAATCAAGAATAGAGCAATTTGAAGGAGAGAGGGCACACATATTTTGTGCAAAAAACAGAAACCCAGTGATCTGAAACAATACCAAGGTTAAGAATGAGGCCTAGATTCGGGGTAGCCTCCAAGGACAGCTTGAGGCCTGCATGTGGAGTATCTTGCGATTTCTTGGACCCATAAGTGTGCAGGCACCCAGATGTACGCTGGGCTTATTGGAAGCCAGAGACTTGGAGGAGGATGCTGGAGGTAACAGAAATGCAGCAGAACTGAGCTCCTTGCCTCAAGTAACTTTGGCCTTTTTCATCAGCATTAATTGTCGAATATAACTACACAAGCCAGTGCTGGGTTCTCAGTGGACAATTCCTTCTCTTTTTTTCAGCATTTCCACACCCTCTTACACCAGCTGTACACATAAACACCATGAGAACTAGACAGTGAGTCATAGAGACTGAGCAGTCTACCCAGTGATGGGGGTAACTCCAGCATTCTGTTGAGGTCTCACTGTGTCAGGCAGCATCTAAGCTCTTGACACACACAAACACACGTGGGAAGACACTTACACCTTGGTAAGCATTAGCTGCTAGCTTTGGAGAGGTGTTAATTTGAATTGTGATAGAAATTTAGAACATCTCTGGTGTCCACCCACATGAGAGCTGCAGCTGAGGATGATGTAAAATCAATTTGTTGTTTTAGAGTGGGAAGAAATCGGGCAGCTTCCTGGGGACGGTGTAAACATCTATGCCTCAGATAGGGCAGACCAAGAAAAGAGTCCTGCTTCAGTCCAGCGTGGTAAATCAGTGAGTCTCTGTTTCACTCACAGGAGTGTGTGTGACTCACTGAAAGCCTGCCTCAGCTGTGTCTCCAGAGCTGCCTGCCCAACTTCCATGAGTCTTAGCCCCCTGAGTCTCCTTCCTCAACTTCCAGCAACTGTTTACTGCTTATGTTACCTCAGAGAGGGGCCTCAGGAGTCCTGCAAGTCTCATGAGCTTCCTGGGCCTTGTGAGCAGAGGAAACAGACAACAAAAGCTTCGTAGCAGTCTGAGTCTTGGGGCTCTGCAGGGCTCAGGTCTGCAAGGCTGCACCAGAGGCGGAAGATGATGCATTAGGCCGTAGAGAAGGGAATAGAAAAGCTACTAGCTGTGACCAATGGTCAGTGATCAGCTGGGCCCAGGCACACATGTTATTAAACAGTGTTGACAGAAGTGGGAGCAGGTGTGCTCAGCAGGTCAGAGGTCACATTCCTTCTCCCCTCCTGCAGCAAGTGTCTGGCTGGTGCTTTTCACCACATACCCTGGCTAGGAGATAATCCTGAGTTCGTCTTTAAATTTATTTTTTAAGATTTATTTGCTTTATGTGTATGAGTTTTTTATCTGTATGTATGTATGGGTACCATGTATGAAGTGCTCACAGAGGTCAGAAGAGAGTGTTTGATCCCTTGGAGGTACAGATGGTTGTAAGCCATCATGTGTGTGCTGTGAATGGCACCAAACCCCAGGGTCCTCTAAAAGAACAAGTGCTCTTAACCGTAGAGCCATACCTCCAGCCCCAGGTCCATCTTTTAATCAAGTCTTGCATTGTGTAAAACTGGCATTAGGCACAGGCTGCTTATGTGTTTCAGTTGAAAATTAGAGCAATCTAAAGATAAAATGGATGTCTGTTTAATTATTGCTCTCCCTCCGTCTCTACCCCCACCCCAAGCCTATTTGCTTACAAAGAACAGCAGCCCCGTGCTAACCTCCTGAGAACACTACAAAATAACAATCTCCTTCTCTGTAGTAAGATAGCTGAAATCTGTGTTTCTGCCGTTGAACCTTATGGTGTAGCTATCAGCCTCCACGTTCTCCATCTGGTCTGGTTCTTAAAACAAATGGATTCCCCTAAAGCACCCCAAGAGATAAGGATAACAATATCCACAGATAAGGTTTCCTTAGGGGAACTTAACTGGCAGTCAGAGGAAGGGGTCTTCTCCCATCCTCAGAGGGTTGTGCTGAGCAGTCTTTCTCTTTTTCTACACCCCCCCCCCCCCCAGGGAAGCTACGTGTCTGCAAGGGCCTATTACGAGAGAGCCCTGAGGCTGGTTCCGGACAGCAAGCTGCTGAAGGAAAATCTAGCCAAGCTGGATCGCCTGGAGAGAAGGTTACAAGAAGTCCGAGAAAGGGATCAAACATAGCTCTGAGGACACAGTCATGTGGGACTCAGCAGGCTGGAAGAGGACAGAGTGGGGGCGGTCTTGCTCATACACAGCAGGCTCTGCCAGCCAGGCAGTCCCCTCCTGGTGGGTGGCACAGCAAGACAGCTGCTGGGGACTGTGCTGAGTTGTTTCCATGAAGGGACAAACAGCCAAGGCGAGCAGGCCACCTGCAGGGAAGGGAAATAGCCTGTTACAGGTTCCTCTGTGTCAGTCCCTGGTCCCAGGATGCAGACACTGAACTCCATTCTTACTGTAGCCCAGAAGCACAGAAGCTTGGAGTTCTGTAGAGGAGACAGCTGTTCATAAGGAAGGATGTGTCCTCTGAAGTCAGCTCTTGGGAAAGTCTACTTGTGGAAGTTTAATTCATTCTCAAGAATCCGGAATGGGTGGTGAAGAACATTGGTAGAGTCTTGTGGAAGTCATAGGAACAGGGCACTTGATCGCTGGGCTTGGTCTAATAACTCCCAAGAGACTAAGGACCTTTGGAGAAGTACATTAAATTCCACTCTGATATATGCTTTTCCAGTGCCTAAAACATGAGGGGATCTTCTAGAATTGTATGTGGGTATCTTTATTTCTACAGGATAAATCTCCCTGAGCAGTAAAAAAGAGCTGAGCATCCTTGATTCTTTATGAAAATGTTTGAATTGTATTCCAGATTGTACTAGAGTTGTGTCTCCACGCTGAAACTTCTCAGTGCATTAACCAGGAGACTCCTACCCTGAAATATGCTGCTCAGGTGAGGAGCGGCAGGGTGCACTCTGCATGGAAGTGTTAAGGGATCAGTCCAGAGAAGTGCTCTCCTTTATTCTCGTAAGGTCAAGACGTCGTGAGATTTATTATTTTTGAAACATTGAGGAACCTTTACATTGTGTTACAGAATTCCTCACAGATTGAGGTGAGGGAAGAAAGCTCTATTTATTGACTTTTGAGTTTTAGTAGGAATTCTGTACTTAAACGCAAGTGACCAAAAGCAGACCGTCTGCTTAGTAAGTTTGCAGACTCCATGGAGAATGCTCTAAAACTCTCGGGTAAAGTCTAAATTCATAATTTTTTAAAAATATATTTATATTTAAAAATGAGGAAGGCAAAGTTGAAATCATAATTTGACATTATTTTTAGTGTTATTTATTGTATAACTTATAAAATATTTAATATATATCCATATGTCTTGTTTTTTTTCTCTGTACATAGTCATTTTGATAGCAGCTCTCAAAACCAATCATATGAAAACTGCAAAATACGAAAGCTTTAACAGTCTCCCCAAATAATACTGGTTATTTGCCACTTAAAGCTAATGGAATTAGGGGCAGCTCAGTGTCTGGGTAGTCAGTGAAGGAGCTGGAGTACCTGCTTCTAACTGGTACTTATCAATGGAGACAGAGACACACAGGAAGTGCAGGTCCTGATGCTGAGCCAGCTGTCAGACACACATGACAGCTGGAAGGCAAAGCGTCCACCTGCACAGCCAGAGGGAAAGCCCCTGCTTCTTGCAACCCAGCATCAAGATGCAGTGCCTCTGTATGTTATTTTTCTGGCAGGTAAATTGAAATAAATGGCTGAAAACTTATTTGAAAAGACATGCTGAAGCCAGGTGGTGGTGGTGCACGCCTTTAATACCACTACTTTGGAGGTAGAGGCAGGCTGATCTCAATGAGTTCAAGGCCAGCCTGGTCTACAGAGTGAGTTCCAGGACAGCCAGGGCTACACAGAGACCCTACCCCCCAAAAAGGGCATTTGACCCAGTGCACACCTGCTTTTTGGGGCCAGTATTTGTCACTGTCACCTGATATATGTAATTGTCTGTCAGTGTTACATATCATAAATTGATCCAGAATCTTATTTTCTTCTTCCATCTAAGACATCTTTAGTACCAAGGTAAAAACTATGTACCTATAGTGTTTATTATAAAGTAATTCCAAGCCCCTAATTTGGAAAGCAGGGGTCCTTGGTCACATCTTAGTACCACTTTGTAGAATAGTATTTACCAAAATGGGTGCATTAAAAACTAATGGGACAGATTGAACTTCAAAGTTTGACATAATTCTGCCTTATGTAAAGTGCTACAGAAGGTCTCCATGTAAACTTGTTGGAATAATTAAAAAGGTATTTATAACATAGACGTTTCTAAGGAGAAAAGGCCACATGGCGTCTAGAGACTGCTGCATGGGGCCTCTTCTTTCATTTGTCTGCCCACTCTGACATCTCCCTGAGCAGTAAAAATAAGCACTGTTTAATAAGAGAAACAAAGTCAGCGTGCTGTTTGGCTCGGATATTGAATGAGCCAGTGAGAGAGTTTCCATGGTAGATATGTTGCCTGGGAGAAAAATCAATTACGAAGTGTGTTTTCAAAGCTGTTGAGTGTATCTTGTAACATGCTGTTTGGTTCTTGTGACGTGGACTAATCCGTGGGAGTCATCCTTATTACAGTAGAAACAGAGATCCTGGATGTGAAAATGCATCTGATTTGTCATTAGCAGGCTTGTGCTTCATGAGTGACTGGAGAGCTGTTTCTGAAATCTAGGAGTAGAGCTAACTTTGTGCACGAAAATACTCTGCTGGCAATTCTAACGTTGTCATTGTCCTCATCATTGGTACTGAGAATTGGACCCAGGACCTTGTACATACCAGGAAGCACTCTCTCCCACTGAGCTCTATTCTCAGCTAAAATTATTCTTAGGGTTTTGTTTTGTTTTATTTTTTACAAGAGTCTAGTGTGTGTCTCAGAATTCTGTAACATGCCGTGGGTAGGAAGGAGGAGACAAAGAATGAATCAGGAGTTGCTTTGCCTGGGCTGAGCCCCCAGCATGGAGTTTCTGGGGTTCTTTCCTCTGTTACACATAGAGCCCTTCACATCCCTGGAGCCCCTCCCCCACCATTCGCTGTCAGGCCTGCCCATCATCGTCCCTAGACTAGTGCTTGTCATGAAATCCACTATGAAATCCACCCGGTGGCAGTCCATTCATGTGCCCTTTGACATAGAAGCTGCAGGAATAGCTTTGGTGGCTTACTTCAAATTTGGGGATTATTTAGTAAGGATTTTTCAAAAATGATTCAGATGTTTCAGGTTATTAATGTCCTTTATAATACCTGATTTGGTGGTGGAACTCAGGGGGGAAGTGCTCTTTGAGGGGCTGGGGCCCTTGTTTGTTTTTGTGGTTCTGGCCTAGAACTCCATGTGCCAGGCAAGCCCTCCCTCTGTCACTTGCTACCAGAGACAGCTCAGCCCCAGACAAAGCAAAGAGGTTTCTGGTCTTCATCAGTATGCAGGTTCTCTTCTGAAGTCTGCAGCAGAATTTCAGAGGCCCTTTTCAGCTTTCACAATAAAAAATTCCAAGCTGCACTGTAGAATCCAACCTAAGGTGACTGAACCGAGGGAGAAAAGAAAGCAAATGTCCCGTATCTTGTGATTGTTAGCAGAGTCTGCATCCTTCTGATCACAGAGAGCAGGGGCTGGAGGGCGCCTTCCCTCCTGTACAGGGCTCTCAGCACTGGCTGCCCTTAGAGAACAGCTAGGACTCCTCCAAACTCCCTAAGATGAGCTTTCTGGTGCCAGCAAAGTCCTGCAGGGATGACTGCTTTGAACAAGGCTTTCTACCAAGGAGAAGTGGGTATTACCATTAAATTTTTATTTCTAGCTACTGGACTAAAATGAGCCAAAGAATTCTAAAGGCTGAGCCATTGCTCCATGGGTTAGTCAAGGCCATTATTCCTAGACTGACCAGCAGGTGGCTGAGTAGGGTGGCTTTATGCTTGTGGTAACTGGACTACAATTTGTCCTTCTATTTAGAAAATGCTTGGGTGTCAAATGGAGAGGCACCACCTTGCCATTTGCACACACCAGGCAAGATGCCAAGGATAAAAAATAATCAAAAAACCTGATATCTTTTTACTCTTAGAAGGTATCCATGGCGCAGAGTTTGTCTCTTTCTGCCTGGCACACAGACACTGGGGCTTTGTTATTTAGTTCTTGATTGCACTTACTAAAACCTGTTTTTGATGAGCTGAATGTAGTGGTGCCCACCTTTAGTCCCAGCACTTGGGAAGCAGAGACAGGCAGATCTCTGAGTTTGAGACCAGCCTAGTCTACAACAAAGCAAATTCTAGGACAGCCAAGGCTACACAGAGAGACCCTGTCTCAAAAAACCAAACCAAACAAACAAAAAAGCCCTCCTTTAAAAAAAAAAAAAAAAAGAATCATGGGCAAAACTGCCTGCTCTTATCTGTGGTGGATCCACCCAGGGGAATACTAAACCTTTAGATTAGTACTGACACAGAGAGCATGTAGCTATGGTAGAGGTAGGCTGTTTCTTTTTCTTGTTTTCAAATCACATTTTTGATTGTAGGCTGGCAACACCCAAGTATCTAAATGCCATCCATTTACATTTAAAAAATGTAAATGTCTGTCAAACCTTTCTTTCAGACTGCAGCTGTATAAGCTAAGACTTTAGAAAACCAAAAACCAGTATTGGAAATATTACATTTCTTACCATTGTTCTCAGTTTTCATTACAAAGCATGTTGTATAGTTCTGAAAACACTTCTAATATTTTTTGTTTCTGTGAGTTCTTTGTTCTGAGATAGGAGATAAAGTCACCATAGTACAAAACATGGCTTCATATTAGAGTGGGACCACAGGATGGATAAAATATCTGGAGCCATCAATTGGTTCATATTAAAATAGTTAATGTTCATCACCAGGCCTCTTCCGATTAAAACCATCAGGGCATGTAACTTAAAACAAAACAAAACAAAACAAAAACCTAGCACCTCATACTACACAGCCCTGGCAACATGGGTTGCCAGTCATTCCTAACTGGAAATGTCTGCATGCAGAGGTCCGGGATATCGCCTCCTTGTCAGGGGCAACAGTTTGTATTTGTAGTGAGTCTGGAAGTTCCTGCTGTGCATATCCTTTAGCTGATGGCCCGCTCATCATGGGGACACACTAGTTCAAGATTAGTGCTTCCGAGTTCTAATTCTAGCGTCACTCTAAGGAGTTACCTCACAAGGGCAGGTTAGTCTGAGTCTCAGTGGAGTTTGTCACCCATGAAGCACTGCCCTGTCCAGTGTTTCCAGGAATACCATGAGCCTCCAAAATGTATTAAAAGGCACCATGCGTCTGTGAAGAGAATGATCTTATTCCTGACTGTTCTTACTAACAACCACAAGGACACATGCAGACAAACAACCCTGGGGAGACTAGGCTGCCTAAGTGTGTTAACATGGTAGAAGTAACTCTTACTTTACAGCCGTGCTTAAAGTCCTTATGGTGACCCTGTCAGTTTCCTGGGAGAAAAGATAATGTCTTCTCCTAGGGAACTGAGGTGTCTGTGGGAGCCAGGGATGTGTGGAAGTTGCTGTGTTTGCTGTCGGGACTTTGTCCTTCGTTCCCACTGTTCAACGTTCCTGTTTTGGTTGTATATAAATGTACACCTGTGTTATTTTTGCTATGCTGCTTAAAATATTTCTCTGTTTAAGTCTGACTGTATACTTTGCCTAAGTCTTTCAAAAATAAAATTTATGTAAATGTCTATTTTATATAAAACATGGTAAAATAAGAATTCTGTCTGGCCTTGGTCTCTGAAGTTCTCTGATTAGAATCCACCAATAGCCATTTTGCTAGTGTGCCTGAGCTTCAAAAGCAAAGATGGTCTGTCCATCATCTTTCAGGCCACACAGTAACTGTCTACTTCTCACCCACACCAGACTCTACCTCCAGGCTAAACTCTGCCTGCTTGGTAGGTGCCCCTGGGCCTTTATGGTACAAATGGAAGTTAGAAGGCAAGTTTTCCCCCCCAATACCCTGAACTCCACCCACTGCTGTACCTGGACCAAGTGTCTCTGTGGGCTCAAGACTTCGTCGTCTCCATTAACCTCCATTTGTTGGCTTTTACAGACTCTGTCTTAAAGCTCACTAATGGGTGGAGACACAAGCACTCAATCACTAGCACAAAAGGGAATAAAACACCACAATCTCCATCAAAAACAAGGAAAAATCCTTCCTTTAGTCCTCCATTTCATCAATAGCTGCTACATTTTTTTCTACCACACAATCATACTTTTTCTTTGGTGACCTGGCATGTTTACTCAGGGTTGTTGACTGGGGCAGGGAACCTCAACAGTAGTAGCTATACCACAGGAAAAAAATTATCTCTCCTGCCCCCCAGCAATCATTAACTGCCTTTATATCCTCGGAGAGGATGGGGTATCACGATCCCCTCCTGCTGTATGGTGGGATGTCAGCAGCCCAACTTTGGTCTTGTGCTGATAATCAAACTTCGGAGAGCGTAAGAGTACAGCCATACTTTTTGAACAGCAAACTGCTACTCTAGGGAACGTGTCAAAATCAAAGGCAGATATCCCATGTGCCACAAGTTCACCCCAGGGCAAGCCAGTCCCCTCCCTGAGACTAATGTTCTTTCCTTCTTTTATTTATCTACATGTTCTGTTATTTTAAGTATCATTGGACTGTTTCTTCACTACCATAGACAGTTTCTACTTGCCATGCATTATCTTATTAGTAGATCTTAAATTAACTAGCCACTTGCCACTCTGTATTATAATTCATTTTCCCATGAATGGAAATGCTTTGTTATGGTGAGCTTGCACTAGATGAATTCTCTACATTAGGATAAAGTCTCCCATAAGACCAAGGGCTTTCAATTCTGGTAACAAAGCAGGCTGTGCAGTAACAAGGAATGAGACTGTGCCCAGTTGTATGGAAGGAACCAGAGGACATAGACAAAGCTGTGTGGACCACATGTGGGAGAGTGAGGGGATAAGGTCTGGGAACCACTTGGAGAGACTGTCTGCATGGCATGGGCAGACCTGGATCATTGTGTCCCTGCAGTTACTACACAGCACAGGTGCCCCACTGCCGACATGGCTTTACTCCAAAGGCTTTTGGGTGGGTTTTATATCACACTTAACTGAAACAGAGTGTTGAGTCTGTGTGGGACTTTGAGCTTCACTAGAAAACAGTGTGCACCTGGGGTGAGCATGAGGGCCCAGTGGGCAATCCTCATGACACTGGGGAAAGAAAGCGGAACTCTGGGAGGAAAGACTCAGCGGGCCACCAGCCAGCCAGTCCACACTGGGATGCTTCAAGAGGGGATGCAAGCTGGGAAGTTGAATATTTTACCAGCTCTGCCCCAGCCCTCATTTCTCTGGACTTGGATCATAAAAATCAAATAACACTCTTTTGTAGTGGGAAGTTTTCCTGTGTCCTTCCTGGTCCCGCAGCCACTCGGTCCCAAGTAAACACACAGAGGCTTATTATTAATCACAAACTGTATGATCTATGGCTTTAGCTTCCTGCTAGCTAGCTCTTTCATCCTAAATTAACCCATTCCTATTCATCTATATGTTGCCAGGTGGCCATGGTGTTACTGGTCGGCTGGCATCTTGTTGCTCCTTTGGCGGTGGCTGGCGTCTCTCCCGACTCTGCCCTTCTTCTCTCTGTATCTCTACTTGGATTTCCCGCCTAGCTAAAGCTCTCCTGCCATAGGCCAAAACAGTTTTATTTATTATCCAGTGGGAGCCACACACATTCACAGCATACAGAATGACATCCCACAGCAGTCTTGGGTGCCTGCACCTACGCTTACCATTTTGAGTGTCTTTTGCTCCCCAGTACATGTGTCTGCTTCCACTTGTTTGCCCTCCCAACTCCAAGAGACAGTGGAGCCCAGAATTGTTAATGCATTCAGAGTGTCCTCTTAGGCTTGCCCTTAGAGTCTAATTAAACATAAGTTCACTAATAGTCTGGTTTTTGTTCCTTTCCCATCCTCAGGCTTATTGCCATACAATATTGATGGAGAAAATACTAACATGATATCTTACTAATGAATTAATTGTACTTACCGTAAACAACGGATCACACAGCATTTGCTCTGGCTTTTGAAGCTGATGGTAAATACTGCAACCCAGGAAAGTAGCGAATGTGAACTTTCTTGAGGGTCAAGAGCTTGGACAGGTTTCTTAGAAGCGCAACAGTAGTTAAGTGTTGAATCTCCTGCTTTGAGAAGTGCTTGCTTGCGTCTAGCACGGATTCCTGGGTTCAGTGCCACCATCTCTGCATCCTACTCTAGTCTACAGATTTCATTAGGCTTTCCAAGGCAATAGCCACCATGTTCCTCAGATCTGTTGCAGGGCCCTTGACATACAGAGGGACCTCCTGCCATGGGACACCTCTCCTAGGGCCAGATTGGAGCAGGAAGCACTAGGAAATCTAGAATGACCAGGGTGACAGTGAAGCAGAATGATCATGAGGGACACCTGAACCCGGTATTGCAACAGGTACAGTCCTATAGTGTCCTGAGAGAACTAAAACAGCAGTTTCAGCTCACCTTCCTCACTTGGTGTCATCAGTCTGTGGGCAAGGAGAATTCAGAGATCTCATGGAAACCGTGGAGCTCCTGAAACCATGGAGCTCCTGCCCCAGGATGGACTGCTGCTGCTGACCTGTCACTCCCAGAACCTAGGTGAGTGAAGGCCCCTAGATCTGCCACCAGACGAGGCTTACATCTCCATGGCTTGCTCTGGGTTTCCTATGGTTGTGGCCAGTATGGGCCCAGAAATTCCCAAAGGGAGGCCTGCCTTGGTGAAATGCTCTGAACTGGGAGTTTGGGGCTTTCTGCTAAGGTGTCTCCACCTTAGAGCCTAGTGGTCCTGGTATCTTCAGCGCAGACTCAGTTCTCTAACTAAATCTAGTGTCAGAGGTAGGGCTGGTTCTCCCCTGCCCTGGGTCTTCTCTTGTTAGGGCAGCATGGGGTCTGAACACTATGGGGTGTTCTTAAAAGAATCCCAAGAAAGTTAAGGGGGGGGGGGTTAAAGCTGAGTGACTTCAGAGCTTCTGTGCCAGGCTTGGGGAGTCTGGCTGAAATCTTGACAAAGGGAAGTCTGAAACACAGGCTGTGTATGTGAGTGTAGCTACCTGTGTGGGTTCCGGCAGCACTGAGGTGTGGAATCCAGGTATCTGATGTGAAAAGCAGGGAAATTGGCCTGGAATCTGCACTCCTCAGAATTAGTAGCTGTAAAGGCTGGATAGTTGGTGGATATTAGGTCAGAACAGTGACATCCATTGCTTTCTATTTTTTTAAGTGCTTATTTTAAAAAAAAGATTTAATGTATGTGTATGTGAGAGGCCAGAAGAAGGCATCAGTTCTCCTGGAACTGGAGTTAAGCAATTGTGAGTTGCCATGTGGGTGCTGGGAACTGAACCCTAATCCTCTAGAAGTACAGCCAATGCTCTTAACTCCTGAGCCATCTCTCCAGCCCCCTAAAAGTACTTAATGCATTTTCCAGGACTCTATATGTCCAGAGAAAGTAGGCACGGTGTGTTGACCTTGAGTAACAAATTTATCCTTTGCTTCCTTTCTAATTGTTCACCAAGTGAAGACTGCCAGCGGTCTCCCCCATAGCTGTCTCACACGTTAAAAAAGGCTGTTCACGCCTGGACATGAGTGGGGGTAGTGAAGGGCGAGGGTCGAGGGACAGAGAGGTTGGGGGAGTGGGAGATCCCAGCTGGATCAACAACAGAGAGGGAGAACAAGGAACAGGAGACCATGGTAAATGAAGACCACATGAGAATAGGAAGAAACAAAGTGCTAGAGAGGCCCACAGAAATCCACAAAGATACCCCCACAACAGACTGCTGGCAATGGTCGAGATACAGCCCGAACTGACCTACTCTGGTGATGGGATGGCCAAACATCCTAATTGTCGTGCTAGAAACCTCATCCAACTACTGAGGGGATCTGGATGCAGAGATCCATGGCTAGGCCCTGGGTGGATCTCTGGGAGTCCAATTAGCGAGAATGAGGAGGGTTTATATGAGCGAGAATTGTTGAGACCAAGGTTGGATAAAGCACAGGGACAAATAGCCAAACGAATGGAAACACATGAACTATGAACCAATGGCTGAGGGGTCACCAACTGGATCAGGCCCTCTGAATGGGTGAGACAGTTGATTGGCCTGATCTGTTTGGGAGACATCCAGGCAGTGGGACCGGGTCCTGTGCTCATTGCATGAGTCGGCTGTTTGAAACCTGGGGCCTATGCAGGATCGCTTGGCTCGGCCCTGGGAGGAGGGGACTGAACCTACCTGGACTGAGTCTACCAGGTTGATCTCAGTCCGTGGGGGAGGCTTTGCCCTGGAGGAGGTGGGAATGGGGGGTGGGCTGGAGGGAAGATGAGGGGGGGCGGGAGGGGGGAGAACAAGGGAATCCGTGGCTGATATGTAGAACTGAATTGTATTGCAAAATAAATAAATAAATAAATAAAGTTAAGTAAAGCTGGCTAGCCACAAGCCAAGCTAAGGCCATACATTTATAATGGAAAAAAAAAAAGGCTGTTCACAATGTTCCTGCTTCTGACTTTTTTTGGGAAGGGAGTTTGTTGTTTTGAGTCAAGGTTTCTCTGTGTAGCCTCTGGTTGTCCTGGAACTCATTCTGTAGACCAGGCTGGCCCCGAAATCAGAGATCTACCTGCATCTGCCTCCCAGGTGCTGGGACTAAAGGTATGCGCCACCACACCCAGCCCCTGCTGCAGTCATTTTGTTTTGGTTTGTCAGACAAAGTAAAGACGGGTGATGTTGCTACATAAAGACTAAGAGAGTAAGCAGGAAACTGAAACCCTTCCATTAATACTGTAGTGCTTTATAAAGTTAAACCAAGAACCAGAAGGTAAAGGGTAAGTGCCAGGGCCTCACACAGTCATACAAGGCAAAAGTTCTGGGGACTGACACACAGCAGCTGAAGTAAATCCTAATGGGTGATGTGCTGAGGGAACAGACCATCACTCCATGGCACAGCCATATCTGACAGGAGCGGCAAAAGTCATAAGGCCAGCACAGCTGCTTGACAAAGATCCAGCAAAGCTGAGCAGCGTGATGGCTGCCATGCCACCTTTGGTTTTCACCTCCACCTGCTGCACATTTGGGGGACTTTTAATATTTTCACAATTTGAGGATATTGGATTGATGGAAATTTCCTTATGAATCCTTTATGCCTTCTCCCAAGAATGCTGCTTCTAAGCTTTCCCAGGACAGAACATACTACCCCTCCCACTTTTAGGGAGATATCCTTTTGCCTTGTAGGTTGTGACGCACATAAAGAAGCCAGAGGTCTCTTTATGAGGCTATGAAACATTCTTGAAATGTCTGTCCCTTCACTACCCAGGAACAAGATAATCAAAACAAAGTGAACTTAAAAAAGTCAACAAGATTCAGTGGGCTAGAGGGATTTGGCCACAGATCAGATTGCAAGCCTCTTCCCACTGTACACTCAGGCAATTACGTGACATATACAGCAACAAAGTTAGATTAGCTGAAGTTACCTCTGCCCTACACAGAGACTTATATTGATGAGCAAAGAATGGAGTGGAAAGATGATGAAAGAATGAGATGTCAGGACCTCCCTTTCTTAGAAAAGTTAGTACATGCAGACTCACTGTGGTGTCATATGGCCATGGAACAACAGAATGCCAGGATTAGACATATAAAAAATTCTATAAATATATAAAACGTAACATTGTATTTTGCTAGAATTTAAATAATAACTGCAGCATCTTTGGCTTGAGGATTTTTCTTGGGCACTGTGACCTTAAGAGTTAATAATACATTGCTTGGGGCATAGCAATATGCCCGGGCTGGCTTGGGAATTTTGTTTTGCTCTAGTGTCCTTGAAGTCACAAAAGCTATTCGCCTGAGAACAGGATGTCATATGCCTCTAGATTCTTAAAAATTGGGTTGTGGGGTTAATGAGTAAAAATGATTATAAAAGATAACTCTGTTTATCAATGATGTCAAAACTTGAGGAGAAATGATTGGAAAAGATAACTCTGTTCTGTCACAGTTTATCAATAATGACTAAAAGATGAGCAAGAGGAAGTGAAACACATGTCCAAAACCAAAAATAATATGACCTATGTTTTGGAGCAACATGAATTTATCTCCGCTTACTAAATTCTGTATAAATAAAAAAGCACTCCTGCTGCTAGTCAGGCTATAAGATTCTTTCCACCACCGTGGCCTGGCTCATCCTTCCCTTGCTGACTCCTTACCTCCTCTCAGGACCTGTCAACTGTAGCAGGAATGCTGTGGGATGGTCTGTATGTCAAATGTGTTGCTGATTGGTCAATAAATAAAACACTGATTGGCCAGTGGCCAGGCAGGAACTATAGGCGGGACTAACAGAGAGAATTGAGAGAACAGGAAGGCAGAGAGAGACACTGCCAGCTGCTGTCAGGACAAGGAAGATGTAAAGTACCGGTAAGCCACAAGCCACGTGGCAAGGTATAGATTTATAGAAATTGATTAATTTAAGCTGTAAGAACAGTTAGCCAGAAGCCTGCCATGGCCATACAGTTTGTAACCAATATAAGTCTCTGTGTTTACTTGGTCGGGTCTGAGCGGCTGTGGGTCTGGCAGGTGAGAGAGATTTGTCCTGAGGTGGGCCAGGCAGGAAAATCCTAGCTACACAGGAATCTTAAAAGTTCTTATTAATAAAATCAAACCCGGGGCCAGTTATTGGGGTGAAATGCTGGATGGTCAGAGAGACAGAACAAGCCACAGCTAACCTCACCTGGCCAACTTCTCGGCTGGTCTTGTTTCCTCAGACTGGAAGCCTCTGTGTCCTCATATCGGAATGGCTCTCAGCTGAACTGTGCTGCTCAAAACTTAAAAGCTTAACCAGCCAAATTGCTTTGGTTTTGGTCCTCACGCCTTATATACCTTTCTGCTTTCTACCACCACTCCCTGGGATTAAAGGCGTGAGTCACCATGCTTGGCTGTATCCTTGAACACATGGATTTCTGCCTCTGGAATGCTAGGATTAAAGGCGTGTGCTACCACTGCCTAACTTCTATGTTTAATATTGTGGCTGTTCTGTCTCTGACGCTAGGTAAGTTTACTAGGGTACACAATATTTTGGGGAACACAATACCACCACAGTCATCCTCTGGAGCTGACCCCCGGTAACTCTAGCCACCAGCAATAGTAATGTGTGGAGGACAGTTAATCGTTTTCACAGGAATACATATGTCCAAACATATTATATGCTTCAAATATGAACAGTTTTGATTCTCTCAGAGCTTGAAGATGGCTCTGTGCTTTCCTAAATAAAGAGTTTTACAAAACATTATTTTATAAATATCCAGTTTCCCTTTTGGGTAAACATTTACACAGAAATTGAAAAAGGCCATAACTGCCTGTTAACTGAAATCGGGTGAATTTCTTTTTCAAAAAGTCCTCTATCTCATCCATTCATACTTATAATCTTATTTGGTTAAAACTGACTTGAGATTGTGTTAAACCTGTAAGTCACTTGTCCACTCATCTGACGAGGACAGGTGGGAGTTCTGCAGCTCTCCCTACAGCCTCAGAAAGTTTGTCTGTTTCACTAGACGCAGAGCCTCCCCTCATAGATGGTGGAGCATGCAGGACAGTGCTCTGGGCCCTGATGCTTCTGCCTCCAGGTGTGACCATGCTGTGTGTTGCCTCCCCATGGGACCAGAAGGCTGCTAAGTACCTAGCATATGGCTGAGGACCTGGCATATAACAGCCTGGCAGTGAGCTTGGGCTCTGCCTTTCTTTCCCTCTGGCTGGTGCTTTGGGGAGCTACTGCTTCCAAAGTTCCTTTCTCTTCATCCATTCCATATGGCTTCCATGGAGAAAGTTGGCTTGCTCTGAGAGAGAGCTCTGTCCTATTCTGGTACCATTCTTGTTTTCACACATCTTTATTTTGGTGTTGGGAGCAGGGTGACCACAATGTGCCCAACCTCACTGAATCAAGTAAGGTCACAGTTATGGAAATCTAATGAGTCCCAGTGTGAGTGATTTTTGCATTTCACATCCTGTTGAAACTGGTTCCTCTTTTTATTTACAGCAGAATCTGTTTGCCAAAGATACATGAATTTAGCTCCCATTGAGTAGGAGATGTGAATGAGAGCAAACTCCCAAGGCTGCCACTTAGATGTGATTGGTGACATCCAGGACTTAACTGTGAATATTTTCATGTGTTCTTTCTGCTCATGAAAGGGGGAGTCTGGAGGAACACTGGTTTGTAGGGAAAGAAGTGAACCATGGACCCTCACTAGGATAACTTCCTGGGCATCTGGGCTGCGCTTTAAGGTTGATTCCTCTGAGAAGAACCATGGAAGGATATCATCATCCCCTGTCCAAGGTATCTGAGTTGATGGATTTTATCACACAAAACAAGATCACAGGGGTAACTTCTTCCTTGTTCCCTATCTCGAGGGCACTTTGATATGTTATGCTAAAATCTGAACCAAGCCTTAGAAAATAGGAAGCCTGTGAATGGCTTAAAATACTTAGGCCAGCATATATAAACTTGTCTAAGACCTCATGACCATTGATAACCCCCCTCTCAGATATATGTATTTTGTTTTATGTTTTTGAGTGTTTTGCCTGTATTTATAGATGAGTACCACCTGCATGCCTGGTGCCCAAGAAGAAGGTGTCAGGTCTACTAGAACTGGAGCTACATAGATGGTTGTGAGTTTCCATGTGGGTGCTGGGACCTGAACATGAGCCATCTCTCTATATTAAGCAAGTGTTTTACCACATAACTGCTCTATACTTTTTTTTTTACATATGCCATTAAACCATACTTTTTAGTGTGGGAAATGTCTGTGTGCCTCATTTTTTAAATTTTTCATCATTTGCTTCATTTCCATAACCAGGGGAAAGTTTTTGAAAGCTAACCCTAGAGGTAGATGGATCTTTTCACCATACACCTTAATATTCTCGTATAATAAAACTGACCTGTTATATTCATGTCTATCTTTGTGGGAACTCAGGTGCTCAGTATTGCTGTACTCTGCCTCAACATTACCAGCCTTGTAGGCTTCCAGGGCTTCACTTCCCATGTGAAAGGGGACATTTGTTTATAGATAAGATAGAATCAGAAACTGTTACAGACTCCCTTTCCACTGAGGGTCACCAGATGCCAGACTAGCTGGCATTGTCCGGGTGATGCTCCAAGAAAGCAATGTCGAACCACCCCCTGTGAGGCTTTGAACTCACTCTATAGCCAAGACAGACCTTGAATCTGGGATACTCCTGCCTCAGCTTCCAGGCAGCTAGGATTACAGGCTTATACCTTCAGGCCTTTCTGTGTATTCGCATGTACATAAACAAGAATTGAGCCAGGCATGGTAGAACATACCTGTAATCCCAGTAGCATGCAGGAGCCTGAGGCAAAACGATTCCAAGTTCAAGGCCAACCTGACCTACCTACACAGCAAGAGGAACCTGTCTTTAAAAAAAAATAAAAATAAAAAGGCGTAACTTAAGAACTAAGTTTCTTTACTACCAAACAATAATCTAAAGGGTGACTTTGAAAATAAAATTGAATCTTCTTATTAGAGTGTGTAACAGATAATGGCCATGATAATGGCCTCGGTTATGAAGACATTAACATCTGCAAGGTACTCAGTAACTGGTGCTACTGCTCTAAATAAAGGGCATATCAAAACCCGTGACTGAGTCGGTGTCATCATGCGAGAAATGGAAATGAGGTAGTTACCGCCAGAACCAAGAGCCCTGCCTGCGTTCAGGAACCTGCTTTGAATAAAGTGCTGAAAAATAACTTCAGTGACAGTCTTGAAATATAAGACTGAAATAAGAGTTGGTCTACAAACAGAAGTGCCAGGGTATGCTTGGCTGTTGATGGATTCGGTCCCTAGGTATTTCATTTGGAGGTGTTGATATGGCAAATTAATAGATATCGATTCCTTCACTTTGTAAAAGATTTATTTAGTTATTTTGTGTATATGATTATTTTGCTTGTATGTATGTTTGCAAAAAAACATGTTTGCTTTATTTATCTTAGAAGGTCAGAAGAAGGCATCAGATCCCTTGGAACTGGAGTTAGAGTTGGGAGCCGCCATGTCGGGGCTGGGAATTGAAACCAGATCCTCTTCAAGGCAAGTGCTCTAAGCCACTGTGACATTCTGCAGCTGTAGATTTGAGTTTTTTACATCACTTTAATGCTATGAAAAGCGGTAAAATCATACGTTTATAGGCAGAGTAATTTTCACAAAGTGCATACCCATGTGACTGACACTTGGATCGAGAGTCAAAGTGTCCCAGCATGAGCAGCCCCTGCGACTCGTCACTCCCCTAGAAGTAGCCACGTGCCCTGGGTCCCAATACCATGGATGAGTTTTGCCTGTCTTCCTGGGTTCTTAGGACTTGATAAAATGTACCCTCTTGAGATGCAGCCCTGTCAGACATGGTTTGGCGACTGGGTAGTAGCAAACCTAGACTACACACTACCTCATTTTCATGCAGTTTTTTTTCTTATGTAGTGTAGCTGGAGAGTTTTCTCTCCGGGTCCCACCAATCCCCGGCAGTCCAACAGCCCACTTATAAAATAAACACATAGACGCTTATATTATTTAAACCATTTGGCCTAATGGCTCAGGCTTCTAGCTATCTAGTTCTTACATCTTAAATTAATCCATTTCTATAAATCTATACCTTGTCACGTGGCTCGTGGCTTACCAGCACGTCATGGCGGCAGCTGAGTGTCTCCCTCTGCCTTCCTGTTCTCTCAGTTCTCCTCTCTGTTAGTCCTGCCTATACTTCCTGCCTGGCTACTGGCCAATCAGTGTTTTATTTATTGACCAATCAGAGCAACACATTTGACATACAGACCATCCCACAGCAATGTAGTCTTAATACTCTTGTCAAATAAGCCTTACATTTCCTCTTCTCAATCTAAAAGTCGTCTGGTGGTATTTATTAAGGGCTCCAAAGACGTTTCATGGCTGAAAGGAAGGATACAACAGTCTAGGAACCAGGATTGTTGGCCCTCAAAAAGAGGAGCAAAGGCTGACATGAAGACATGGCCCCCATGCTTCTCACACCATGGACCTTCACTGGGATAACTTCCTGGGTAGGTGGTGATGCCTCAAAGTTTGGATCCTTTGAGAAAGAACCATGGAAAGACATCAACTGAAATTTTTCCAAGATGTCTGAGTTGGTGAAAACATGATCAGGGGAGGAAATGCTTTCTTCCTTGTTCTACATCTCAAGGTCACTCTGTTATATTCTACTAGGATCTGAACTAAGCTTTAGAACAAAGGAAACTTGAAAATCCTTAGTCTAACATATATAAACATTGTCTCAGAACTCATGAGTATTGATGTTTTTCATTTAACACAGAGTGGATCTTGCATATAAATTTCATAAGTTATGTCCTGTGTCTCTGAGGGTTTAAAACGGCCTTTGAAATGAGGTTCTTCTTTATTTCAGTTGTCACTTCCTAACTTCTTATATTTGGTCTTGTTCATTTTTCTTGGCATTGTGTAGAAATTAGGGTGGCTCTAGAAAATTTACCTTGTTAAGTGGCTATAGAATCTAGATCCAGAGTATGTGTGAATGCTGTAACTCAGGCCTGCAGCTCTCAATGGCTGCAGTAACTCAGGTCTGCACCTCTTAGACTGTGGCTGCAGTAACTCAGGCCTGCAGCTCTCAGACTGTGGCTGCAGTAACTCAGGCCTGCAGCTCTCAGACTGTGGCTGCAGTAACTCAGGCCTGCAGCTCTCAGACTGTGGCTGCAGTAACTCAGGCCTGCAGCTCTCAGTAGCTGCAGTAACTCAGGCCTGCAGCTCTCAATGGCTGCAGTAACTCAGGTCTGCACTTCTCAGACTGTGGCTGCTGTAACTGCAAGCCTGCATGCTCTTGGATAGAGGCTGCTTTTGTACTGACTACACATTGTCCTCAGCTTTTCATGGTGGTTTTTTTTTTTTTTTTTTTTTTTTTTTTTTGCGGTTTTTCGAGACAAAGTTTCTCTGTGTAGCTTTGTGCCTTTCCTGGAACTCACTTGGTAGTCCAGGCTGGCCTCGAACTCACAGAGATCCGCCTGGCTCTGCCTCCCGAGTGCTGGGATTAAAGGCATGCGCCACCACCACCTGGCTTCATGGTGTTTTAAATACATCCTTCAACCAAATACAGATCCTACCCAAATGTAGACAAAAAAATAGAAGCAAAACAACAGTAGCTATCATTCTGTAGAAAATAACTGTTCAGGTGATCCACTGACTTATCTAGAAAGTATTCAGGAAAGAACACTCAAAATCTAATTTTCTTTATAAAACCTTAAATTGTGAATTCCTTCTGGTTGGTAGGAGCTAGAGGAAAAGAGAGTCTTTGTAGTCATCTAGCAATGGTTTCCAGTCCAGAGGCATAGCTTTTGTAGGCAAAAGTCTTGCAGCTGTGAATAGGTGCTTGGTTGTCAGAGAAGTGCACAGAATTGTTTAAACTCCTACCTGAGCAATGGCCTCAGCTTCCTGGGTATCTTCAGGGTTAAGATTCTGGGTATGAAATGACAAGGACTATCATCAGAATTAACTCTGCTCTTAATCCTCCTCCAATATCTATTAACTTCACTTGTAGGATTTTGGATTTTAGTCAATAACTAATAGTGAATGGAGGGTTAGGTGTCTGTGATAAACTTGTAGGAAAATGGAAGTTCTGTAGTCCACCACCTTGTTTCACAAGTGTTTCACTCACCTCTGCCCCTCTCTGACCTATGTACACACTCAACTCCAGATGATGATTAGGAGGAGTAGAAGAAAACTAAAAAAGCCAGCTGGGTGTGGTGGCACATGATGTAATCCCTAACTCTGGTGGTAGAGGCAGGAGGATCACTGTAAGTTCAAGGTTAGCCAGAGATACATAGAGACCCTGTCTCAAAACAAAGCAAACCAAAGAGTATGCAAAACAGGGAAGGTAGACTTGCTGGTATAACCTTGAGTAGCAGAAAGGGTCTGGGCCCCAACACTGAAGGATGGCGTGTTAGGAGCAAAGTGGTTAGACAGAGGCAGGTCAGGGGTGAGCCCTTGTGGAGTCTCACTTTGGATTGCTATCTTCTCAGAAGATGAAAGAGCTTATGAAAGAGGTTTTAACAATTTTAAGAGAAAACAGAGAAACCACGAAGCGTTTCTCTATGACAGAGTGCCTGGGATCGGAAGATAGAGGAGAGTAAGACCAATGAGCAGTGTGGAGACTCAGAAGGTGAGTGACTGAATGTGGGAAGAAACATGTCCCACTTCACTTAGCTGTCTGCTCTCCTGGGGACACTGAGGCTCACGAAAACCAGTTGAAAGTGGATTTAATCACAGAGAAGTTTTTCTCAAGTAGGAGTTCAGAGAGTTTTCCCATAGTGGAGTTCAGAGAGTTTGGAAAAAAGTGATTAAAATGATATATTATTTCAGTTTAAGATGGGGAAGGAATGAAGTAAGGATGAGGATGAGTTAGGGACAGGGAAAGATAGACTACAAATCTGATGGATAAAGCCCATAAAACTTGATTTCTGTGTCCTCAGTTAAATGAATTATTTTTATTTTACTTTTTGGATTTTCTTGGCAGCATGTTACTCTCTAGCTCAGGCTGGCCAGTAAATGAATGATTTTGAGTTCCTGTGTGATCACTCAGAGGTCAGTAAGTGGTGGTAAGGGTCATTTAGTGTATCCTTTGAGTTACTCCCTTCAAGTCAATAAATATTAGCATTGAAAATGGTAAATCAAGCCGGGCGGTGGTGGCACACGCCTTTAATCCCAGCACTCGGGAGGCAGAGCCAGGCGGATCTCTGTGAGTTCGAGGCCAGCCTGGGCTACCAAGTGAGTTCCAGGAAAGGCGCAAAGCTACACAGAGAAACCCTGTCTCGAAAACCAAAAAAAAAAAAAAAAAAAAAAAGAAAAAGAAAATGGTAAATCAGATGTTTCTATGTTGTATATGCTCAGGAATTCTTAATCATGGCAGAGAACTTAGACATGTTTATCTATACAAACATGTTGTTTTGCTTAGTTTTATTTTGCTTTATTAGCCATATCCAAACTAGGGAACAAGGTACAATAAGAATAGAGACTAGGGGGTCATTTCATTTACCGTTAGACCAAAACAGACCAAGGAATATCTGCTTGGGTGATAATAACCAAATAAAAGAGTTCTAAAATAACAGCCGGAGGCATTGGAGTAGAACCCTCAATCCCTGCAGCTCTTCATCTCCCTTGGGCCTACTGTCACTCTGCTGTTTAGGAAAGTCTGTTTGTATGCAGGGCCCCCCCATTCACCCCCCAGGCTGGATGCTGAGTTCTCTGGGGCACAGCACAGCAGGCAATGGGTTAGGTGTGACTGTATCAGACCTTTCACTCTATAAATGCTCAACTTCTGTCCTAAAGAACAGACACAGGAGAATGAGGTTATCAGATCAAAGTGCTGCTGAAAGCAGTCAGTGGAACAGACCCTGGAATTTGGCAGGAAGCCAGATGTCCCAGCATGTTGAACAAATTCTCCTTTGCCAGATTTTAAGCAATCATTCCTCCTAGAAAGATAAATGGCTGTCTGTTTGACTGGGGCTTTAGGGAAAAGGCCTTCTGTTGCATTCAAACCCTTAGCAGCTGTCCTGGTTCTGTTTCTGTTACTGGAGTAAAACACCCTGACAAAAAGTCACTTTGGAGAGGAAGGACTTGTTTTATCTCACAATTCTCAGTCACTGTCCATTACTGAGAGACAGTCAAGGGAGGAGCTCTCAGCAGCTAATCAAAGCACAAACACATCAAGACCATAAGAGAAACTAACTGATGCACCCATGCTGCCTGCTTGCTTTTCTCTCAGCTAGCTTTCTTTACTCTTACACAGTGCAGGATCCAGTCCAAGAAATGGTGCTGCCCATATTCAGAGTGGGTCTTCTCAAGTCAATTAACAATCAAGACTATCCTCCCCACCCCACCCCCTACCCCCCCACCCCCCGCACACACCAAGGCACACTTAGAGGCATGATCTACACAATTCCTCAATTGCAGCTCTCTTCTCAGATGGTTCTAGGTTATGGTAAGATGACACTTAAAACTTCTCATCACAGGAGCACATGTTGAAATCTCCTTGCACCTTAAAGACACAAGAGTAAAAGTATTGCTGCCATGAAGACCAGTCTCCAGCAGCTCAGGGATAGTGGGTGATAAACTGAGTCAGCCAACTAACCACTCAACTTGACTTTTCTACCTGAGGGAGTAAAACTTAACTCTCTGGGGCTGGTGAAAAAGGGAGACACGGACACACACACGCACACACACACGCACACACACACACACACACACCCCGGCCTCCCACATGTCAGAATCTCACCTAGGGTGCTGATGAATGCCAAGCCTTCAGCTGGTCAGAGAAACTGAAGAGGAGATGCAGAGCAGGCGAACTACTGGACAGACAAACAGACACAGGACTTTTCTGAGGGCCAAAGCTTAGATCTTCATTTTATTATTCTTTCTGTTGCTTGTTCTATTGTTCTTTTTCTGTTCTGTTCTACCCCGATGTCTTCCTTCTAGCTGCTTCCTGATGTCTTCTTTCTATATCTTTCCTGGTGTTTTCCTTCTCTCCTATCTTTATTTTTTTTTCCCTTACAGCTTATATATCCCAGCAGAATCTTTCCAGCAAAATAAAAGTTACAATGTGGTTACATTTTGTTTTTTAAGTGAATGATTGCAATGAATATAAGTTAAAAAAAACAAAACACATGTTTTTCATCTCCCTTACATGATTAAACATTTCATGTATTTCAGGTGAAAAACAAGTCCCAAGAACCCACATACATTCATGCCCAAGCAACTTGTTATAGATTAACAGAGTGTCAGCAAGCAGGGTATTTTTATCAGCCAGTTATTTTGTTAGCAGGCTGCATTTTGCAGTTACAAAGAAAGGACCAATTATTTTATTATTTGTCTCAAAGGGTGATCTTATAAAAAAATCTTAAAGGAATCACAAATATAAACTTTTATATATGAAAAACAACTAGTCAGCTCTATTTTAAATCCTCAGGTGCATACCCACTCATTAACAGTTTTTTATTTCAGGAAGCTGAGGGCAGAAGTGGGTACAAGGAATTAATCACTGCCTTTGATCACCAACCCATCATAGCAAGAAAGGTACATCAGCCAGCAATAGCCATGCTGCCATTGTTTTATTCCCTGACCTCAATGAGTTCCTTGTTCAACTGTTAAGAGAGTTTTCGCATACCCCATAGATTATGAGGGATGTGGTGACCGAGAATGCAGCAATCAGAGCTATGCTCAGTAACAGCATGAGGTCCCCAGGACATGTAGTTGCTGTGGGATGTCTTTCTGTATGCTGTGAATATGTGTTGCCCCATTGGTTAATAAATAAAGCTGCTTTGGCCTATGGCAAGGCAGGATAAGAGCCAGGTGGGAAATCCAAGCAGAGATACAGGAGAAGGGCAGACACCATCCAGTCGCCCAAGGAGCAAGATGCCAGCAGAACACTGTATACATAATAAATAAATAAACCTTTAAAAAAAATTAGGTGAGTTATGGATAGCAAGTAAAGGGAATAAGGGCGCTAAATTCTCAAGACTGTTTCCTGCTGACAGGGGCAAAGTGGGAAGGGGAAGTTGGGAGTCAGGGTCACGCATGGCGGGAGGTGCGAGTGAGGAAGCACTCAGTTGTCTGTCATCATTGAATCCTCGGGCATTTGCTCCTTGAGGGAGCTGAGATGGCAGGTTGCTAGGAGAAAAATAGATTGTTATCATGGGCCATCAGTGCTAGCCATGGGAAAAGTGATAACTGCCAGAAAGAATGGAACAAGGAAGTGCCCTGATTGTATAGAAGAGGCAAGGGTGAATGAGCAAGGCACGAGAGCAGATATGCCCTTCATTGGGACATCTTGGAAAACCGGGTTCCAGTTGCTGGGTAGGTGCCCGCTTAAGCCTGGAGAGGTAGTACCAGCAGTGAATTGAGGGATGATGTGTTCTTCAGGAGCACATGAGCTATCACATCTGCTGTTTCTCTAGAGGTGGGAATGTATCCATCCTGTAAACGTGTCAGTAAGAGTTAAGAGATATGGAGCCTTTTATAAGCAGGGATGAGGGTGAAATCAACCTGCCAGTATTCACCTGGTTGGCATCCTCGGAGCTGGTGCAGGGGCTAGTGTATCTGAAGGACCTCCTGTGGATTGGCCTTGGCATGAGTCTGGCAAGAGGGGTGGGTCTGTGCAGGGACCTGTGTCTGTAAAACAACTGGAACAGATTTACATCTTGGTGTCATAGCAAAAGCTATGGCTTTGGGTTAAAAGGCATGAACATTCTCTAGGGCCTGGTTTCAGCCCAATGAAACATATCTTTAAATCTAGAACCAGAGGAAATTTACTGAATGGAAGTAGTAGAGTGAGTGAAGGAGGAGGGAAGCTTCCCTACTCTCTCCAGTGCTAGCCTGTCTCTAAAAGCTGGGAACAGTAAAATCCACATCAGTTTATCAAAACTGTATTTATCAATGTTAAAATTTTGAACCTCTGAAGTTATATCTGAAACCAGTTTTATCCTATACCATGGAGTCTGTGAATGAGGCACACCTGCCTATACCTTTGACAGGGAAGTTATTAATGAGCTGCCCAGGGTTGAGGGAGATCTGTAAGATTGACAAATCCTGGTCATCAAACACCATCAGATCTGAGAAGGTTGAGTAAGTGAACAGAACTGAGACAGCTTTCCGGCTACGTAGGCAGTCCCAGGTGTGGTGATATTGTGCTCCCCAAAATACTGTGCACCCTAATAAACTTATCTGGGGTCAGAGAACAGAACAGCCACTAGATATAGAGACCAGAAAATGGTGGCACACATGCCTTTAACCTATCACTTGGAGGGCAGAGATCCATGTGGATCTCGGTGAGTTTAAAGCCACACTGGAAACAACCAGGCATGGTGACTCACGCCTTTAATCCAAGAAAGTGAGCCTTTAATCCCAGGGAGTGATGGTAGAAAGGAAAGATATATAAGGCATGAAGACCAGAAACTAGAAGCATTTGACTGGTTAAGCATTCAGACTTTGGAGCAGCAGTTCAGCTGAGTTTCATTCTGGATGAGGACTCAGAGGCTTCCAGTCTGAGGAAACAGGATCAGTTGAGGAACTGGCAAGGTGAGGTAGCTGTGGCTTGTTCTGCTTCTCTGATCTTCCAGCATTCACCCCAATACCTGGCTTCAGGTTTGTTTTTATTAATAAGAACTTTTAAGATTCCTGCTACACCCAGGTTTCTTTAAATGGGAAGGGGGGGTCCCATCCACCCAGTGACAGGAATTGGTGAGGGAACTGTGGCCCTGAGGAAGAGGTTAGGACAGAGTAGGCAGCTCCTGAGTCCAGTAGAAGGTCAATGGACTTATCAGATACCTGTAGTGCTACCCCAGGCTCAGAGAGGGAATGGGAATCACCAAGTCTAGACGCTGACAGTCCTCCAGCAGGCTTAGGAGTTCAAAGGTCAGAAGCGAGATGTGAGTGTTGGTGAGGCTGGACCTCTGTGGTGTGGCACAGAGGACAAGCCTCCACAGGGCATTCCGATCTCCAGTGTCCAGGCTGTTGGCACACGGCATGGCCCCAGGCTACATCTGATGCATTTGACGCAGGCTCCTGGTGGAGTTGACTTGGGCTGAGCTCCAGTGGGATGGAGTCTCATGGTTGACTTCCCTTGTCCCCCATGTCAGTGTGTTGGGGGGTGGGCGGTAACCTCAGGGCAGCTGTCAAGGCTTGGCTTGGCATCTCTGTCTCTCACTCTCCGTGGGGCACCTTGGCTACACGCACCAAGGCCTCTCTCACCATTTCATAACAAGTAGCCCTGTTTGGGGAGGTTTCAGTGGCACAGCCCTGTGGTGGGAAGTGCGTCACTGGGGATGGGCTTTGTGATTAAATGCATTGCACCACTTCTGGTTTTCTGTCTCTGCTTTGTTTTATAGTTGAGATGTGAGCTCTAGCTTCCTCCTGCTGCTGCCATGCTTTGGCCATGGGGTTTTATCACAGCAATGGGAAAGTAGCTAATACACACATGCACACACAAAATAAATGAAAATTTAAAACTATCCCATTGCCAACTTATAGGACTCTCTGTATATTAGATTCTCATGCAGAAATAAGTTTCCTGGGAAATATGTCTTTTTTTATATTGCCTATTGAAAACTGACTTTGTTGCAGTATCACTGAAAATACCCTGCAATTTTCTAACCTAGCATTTCTGTGATATGAAATTGTCAGCTAGAACCTTATGGAATTGTTGTGTCTCTTCAGATTATAGCTAGCAGACCTGCACAGCTGTAATGGAAATATTACCCCGTCCATGCTCTGTGTAACATCCTGTACTATAAAATGCCATGTTTCTCCCTGTGGGAGCTAACATTTCATTCAAGAGTAGCATTAGTTTCTTACTGTTTAAGGAAATATTTTATCATTCTTCAACTAGTATTTCAAAGTCAATGACTCAAATATGCCAATGAATGCTTTTCTTCTTTCTCCTTCAGCATAATTCCCTCCCTCCCTATCTATGGAGTATCTACTGTGGGCCAGGGACTTAGTAAACCACCAAATAGACCCCAATCCCTGTCCTTACCAAGGTTAAAGTGTAACAAGGAGATGAGGCATTGTAAGATAAATTAAACATATGTTAGATGGAAACACCAAAGGGAGTGGAGTGAGCAGGGAGGGAGGATCCAGGAGTGAGGGCCCATAGCTGTGTGTGTGAGCAGAGGGGAAATATGGGTATGAGGGTCACAAAGATATATATGTCATAAATCAGCAAGAATCTTTCTGAATAGGTGACATTTAAATGTAATAAAATGATACTCAAGCATTATAAGAAACTCCCGAGTCCTTCCAAGGTTGGCATGTATTGAGAACTAATAGGCTGCACAGGTTACAAGGTCCAAGTATCATCTGACAAGAATCACCACATTCATCAGCCATGCTCCAACCTAACATTTCTATAGTTAGTTTTTAAAATGTATTTTAACCTTTCGCTTTTATGTAAACATAAAGAAAAACTCTGATACCGAGATAATAAATTGTCCAGAGCAAATCAGCCAGCTAAGAGTTAAACCCTCAATCTTCAGATTCATAGGAAATATACCTCTAGGAAAAGCTTCATATAACTTCAGGGCTGGGGAAATACCTCATTCTGTAAAGTGCCTGCCTTTTTTGCGAGCATCACGACCTGTGTTTGATCCCCAACACACACACACACACACACACACACACACACACACACACACACACACCACACAAAAAGCCAGGTGTGGTGGACACACACTTGTAATTCCAGTGCTGAGAGGCAGAGACAGGCAGATCTACTTGACAAGTTCCAGGCCAGTGAGCAGCTAGATAGCAAAGAGAATTGCTTCATCCCATGATAAAACCTGTTATAAAACAGTGACAACTGAAACTAGTTTATGAAAAGCCATGTGATTGGCAATGGACTAGAAGGGGTAGGCCCAAGGACGTTGGAGATGGTGACATTTGTCCTAACACATCAGAGGAGATACATATCACTAGGTATAGCAGACCATAAAATAGCTGATCAAAGAGCAAATGTTTTTCATGTCATTAAAAATGGAAATATGTGAGTTGTTTTATATAAAAGAAATAAAAATCAATAATTGCTAAAGTAATTAAAATTTTTCTTCAACAGAAAAAAAATGAACCAGTAAACCTTGGGTTTTCAATAGTTCTGAAAAATATTGAAATGATTCATATAGGGAGTTTGTAAATCAATGCTGAAAAAGCTTTAATCTATAAAGATTATATTCTCCAAATGCCATCAATATCATATTGACCAGATTTAAAGTTAAACTAGAGACTCAGAACTTTTATCTTTTGATTCTTTTCCCAGTAGCTGGCCAACTGTTGACTAAAAGGGCTTTTGAAAGCAAATAACCCACAGAATTAGCTATTATCCTCTTTTGATGATAGCATGTATTTCTGTACCAGTTATTACACAATCTAGACGGAATCTCTTGGGCTGAGGGAGTGGTCTGCTCAGCATGCAGGAGGCCCTCAGTTTCATAGTCAGCATCCTCCAAACAAGCAAGCAAATGCCTGAGTGAATCTCCTACTTTGTTTCTTGTTGCCATGAGATTGATCCTCTGCCTGTCTGTTCACAAGGTCAAAATGTTCCTGTAATAGGATCATTGGCCCTAAACTATGATAAAACTGGGTGTTATCTTGGGTGTGATCAGTGGGTGTGATCAATTTAGTAGTGGCTTACAATAAAAAGCAGATTAGAATAATCAATCCTACAAACCACCCTTGACTATGACCTTAATCTACCTCTAGCTACTTCTAATATAAAACACTAGAAATTCTTTTAGATTGGAGATTGGAGAATTCCTAAAATAAAGAAGTATATGAGCTGATGCATAGCTCAGCTGGTAGAGTGCTTCCCTGGCATACAGGATATCCTGGGTTCCACCCCCAGAACCACATAAATTTGGCGTGGTGGTGTATGCCTGTAATTCCAGGACTTGGGGACGTAGGGACAGGAGAATCAGAAGTTAAAGGCCAGTTTTGGCTCCATAACGAGTTCAAGACCAGCCTGGGCTACATGAGACTCTCATTAAAAAACAACAGTGTGTGTGTGTGTGTGTGTGTGTGTGTGTGTGTGTGTGTGTGTGTGTAAAATCTCTAAAGAAAATTCAAAATCCCTACTTTTTTTTAACTTATCTTAATAGGAAAAAAAAGAAAAAGTCTGGTAGCCATTAGGCACTAGGCAAGTAATTTAGAGGAAATCACACATGCTTACAGATGAGGACATAGGGAGGCTTGAGACTTCAGTAGCAGCCAATGCTTCCTTGAGTTGTTTTTTCTCAGATTAGAGCCTCCAGGGAAACAAGGAACCAGCGAGAATCACTAGAACCCTCAATTTCCGGATTTCAGGTGACTTGGAGTAAGTCCTGTTTACTATAATAAACTCTCCATTCAGCCATTTCATTAGCCCCCATGTTTCTGAACAGGCAACACATACCCATGCACTGAGCATGCTCATGAATGAGATGCCCCTGCATGCAAAGAGGAGTCTTTCCTGTGGGGATATAGACGTTTTCCGGTACAAAAAAGTAAAGAGGCTCATCCTATACTTAAAAGATGGGAAGTGCTCCATCAGAAAACTCTCAGGCCTGATAAATGCTTTCAGAAAAGTAGCAGTTACAAAATCAATATACTGTTATCAGCGGCTTTTCCCCTTACATACTAGTAACAAACATGCTGAAAGGTGAGAACAATCTGATTCACAACAGCAATTAAAACAAACAAACTCAGAATAAACAATGAACAAGGAAAAATTTTAACAAGAAAACAGCCTGAGATATTGATTGTACTTGTCTGTTTTTTTAGTTTTTGTGGGTAATCTAGGAATAAGTATTAAAACAGGTTTGGTAAATATAAACAGGGCAAATGTTTATCAGTATATTCTTCATGAGACAGAGATAAAGCAGTTGGGTCACTTATTTTCAAGTAATGTGAAACCTAAGCCTATATATTCTTGGCTATGTAAATCCTATAAAAAGCATTGTATTTGGGTCTAGTCATGTGTTTATACCAATTCTTGGCATACGATAAAACAGTTCAAGATTGCTTTCTTCCGTGTCTTCATTAACAAGCAAGAACACTAAGAGGTAACATTCTAAATAATACCTTTAATTCTGTATACAAAGAATAGAGATTGTTTCAAAATGTAGATTTAAGGGGATGACAAGGAAAGAATCAATCAAGAGAAAGAAAGCCATGAAGAAGGTTGTAAGTATGAGGCTTTGGACGAGGAAGGACCATGGACTAAAGGGAGACTTTTGTCCTGAAGTAGAATGACCAAAAGACAGGGCAACACTGAATGTTTATCAAGATGAAGGTTCTTCTCAGCCTTCATGCCCCATCATGCTTCTGATATCCAGAGCTTCTGAGTGTGGGCCTAGAAGCTAAACTTCCTCAAACGGAGGAGATGGCTTTGAAGCTGCAGCCACAGAATGAAAGGCAATGAGGTCCCCCTTGGGAGTCTCCTTCCAGTACATTCCAGATAACTGTGATGAAGAAAGAAGGGGACCATTACAGGCGAGTGCTCCAAGGCCCTGGCATGAGGTCTCCCAGTCACCAGCAGAGCTGGGATGAACCAGTGTGTTTTGTGTGCAGCAACACTGGAAAAAGGAATTCTCAAAGTCCCCAGGATAGGGAGGGAGCAGGTATATATGACTTCTATCAGTTTCTTCTACAGAAAATGAAGATTGACAAGGCCAAGAGTCTGCCCGGTTCCTTTTAACACAGCCTTGATTTTTTCAAGAAGCCCTGGGTTATCTTTGATATATCTAAAGAGAAAGTTGGGATTTTTACTTAATACTGAAGCCACAAACTCTGTGTTGACGGTTAAAAAAGTATCCTATACAGGTGGGTGTGTGGGAAAGGGGGAGTCTGGATGGTCCCTCAAGTCACTGAAGCAGGTTGAGAGGTTTCAAAACACTCACTTCTGGTGGTTCTGGGGTGCCCCCCCCCCCCGTCCACTAGCAGGAAGAAATCTATTTTAAAAACTAAGAGTGACTGTAACTCTCTAGCAGGATAAGAAGGAAACTCCATTAGCCATCATTCCATTCCTCTGACAAAATACCTGAGATGAACAGGAAAAAGGAAAAAGGATCGAATATGGCTCTCGGTTTTAGAGGCCAGGGTCCCTTTGGGCCTGTGGTGGATCCTTGTATGAGGGCAAGGTGGTGGGACCAGGCTCTGATTTCTTCTATAAGGTTGCACCTCCAAAATGGTCCCCCCCATTTCCTGTGTGCCTGAGTGTGTGTGTGTGTGTGTGTGTGTGTGTGTGTGTGTGTGTGTGTATACGCACGCACGCTTGTGCATGTGCTGTGATCAGGAGGGAGTTTCCTAGGGTGAGGCTCATCTGTGGTGCTTGGATGTACTGGCCCATTGAGAGTTCCCCAAACTTAAGAAACTCAACTGTACGGCTTGTGATGGTGGTGGAGGGGGACGGCATTCGAGTTCTCCCCTTAAAAAATAAAAATAAATCTTAAAAAAAAAGACACTCCCCCCAGGTTAACATTTCTTATATGGCTACTTAATCAGCTGGTAGTTAATAGACTTCCCAGCCATATAATTATCTACTTACTATTTTCTCTTTGCTTACACAGGCATCATGAGACATTTATTAAGTGTTTCACTCAAGTTGGAATTCATTAACTTAATCCTAATTTCCCCTAGCCACCTTGTAATTAAATCTTCTAAAAATGAAATTAGGTTAATTTAATGTGGCATGTTAAGGATCTTGTGCTGGCTTCTCACGACCACTGAGTCCTTCTAGTATTGAAAAGCCCATCTGCCTAACACTTGGCTTTTACATTTTGCTGAAGTTTACTTTTATCCAACAAATACTTATGATTCATTGTAAACATCAATTGGTTTAATCCCCTTTAAGTATTATATTACATTATAATCTCAAAAAAATATGTAAAAGAAAAACCAAGGCAGAGCAGGAGGTTAAGGAACGTGCCCAAGGCCACAGATTTTAAAAATGGCAGAGATCGTGAACCATATTTGGCTCAGCAGAGTAGCAATGAGTCAACCCACAGACTGCTTTGCACTGTAGGGGAAGGGAGCTCTGCCCACCAGAACGGGGGTAGTGGGGAGATGGCCCTCTGAGACCAGCAGCTCAGCCTATAGCACGTGGATGAAAGACATTAAGGTAAGACCTGAAGTTCTGGGGACCACTGGGAAGCCATGGAAGAACTGTCAAGAGGTTGGCACAGCTGGCTGTTTTCTGGCTGCTCCCTAGATACACATAAAACAGCAAAACTGACAGATGCAATTATATAAAACTAATGTTAAAAAAAAACCTTATGTACAACAAAGAAAATAATCAACAGAACAAAAAGACAACACAATGAAAGAGAATGCCCGTTGATATTTACCTGATGAAGAGTTCATCTCTAGAATACATAAGTAACTCCAAACAAACTATAAAAGTAAAAAATCTAAGTAAACCAATTAAAAGAGAGCAATAGCCAGGTGTGATACAAACCTGCAGTCCGTCACTCTGGAAACAGGATCAGAAAGATAGTCATGACTTCGAGGCCAGCCTGGCTACATGGCAAGTTCCCATCCCACCAGGTACCCTTTTTCAGCCTAAACAAAACATTTTACTGTATTTATTTCTGGTATCAAGTCTAAACTTGCTTTGTAAACTCAGCATTGTTTTAAAGATTCACCCAAAAAGCTTATGGGCTATTGTGTTTGACTGCTGTGGAGTATTTTATATTTGTTCTCTGTTTCTGTAGTGAATATTTGGAACCACAGATTTTTGCAGCTATTAATGTTTATATATATATATATATATATATATATATATATATATATATATATTTCTCAGTCTAATGGTTAAATCATTTTCTTCTGTGATATTGGTCTATCCTCTTTGCATCTTAGAATCACATAGGACTTTAAATTTACCCCAGATATTTACACTTAATTACAGCCATCTCAAAAACAATGCTCTAGGGTATATACCCAGAGAAATAGTTGAGTCTAAGTACTCTGATGTCTCCAATTCACTGAGGTTGAGTTACCCAAAGCCAGGGTCCCTGATCACAGCTTCCCAGCAGCAGTCCACACAGCTCCTTTTCCTCTGTGTTTTTTTTTTTTTAAGATTTATTTATTTATTTTGTATACAGCATGTATGACCAGAAGAGGGCACCAGATCTCATTACAGGTGGTTGTGAGCCACCATGTGGTTGCTGGGAGTTGAACTCAGGACCTCTGGAAGAGCAGTCAGTGCTCTTAACCTCTGAGCCATCTCTCCAGCCCCTCCTCTGTGTTTTTTGCTCTCACATTTGCCCCTTCTTTTGCCAACTTAGAGAATATAAAATGATAGTTTGCATCTGTATTCTATTTTGTTGGCTAGTTCTTTTTCCTTTTCGGCCAAACCCACTCATCGATTCATTTTACATTTTCTTGTTTAAATCCTTCTACTTTATTTTGCCTTTTTAATGTTTAGAATATTTCATTCACATATGGTACACACACACACACACACACACACACACACGCACACCATGACCTTTCTGTGCAGTACTTTTTTTCTTCCTGGAAATGGGGCAGGATCCCTTCTGAAATGGGGACTTACGTTGCTCCAGTTAGAAAGGTGACGTTCGGTTTCTGTAACTTACCTTGGCGAAGAGCATGTCTTGCTTCAGGCTGGCACTTACACGCTGAAAGCTACAGCTTGAAGCACAAATATATATAACCTTGTGAGAAAGTCCTAAACTTCGATATGATTACACAGCTACAATTTTACTAAAATCATTGGGTTGTGCTTACAATGGGTTTGTTTTATAGGTATAAAATTTTAATTCAATTTTTGAAATAGTTACAGAGCTTTTATTAGCAGTTTTTTTTTTCTGGATGAGAAGAATCAACTATAACTCTTACATTTCCAGGCAATAAATATTTTACATTAAGATTGTTATGTCTAGGAATCAAACCATCTTTTGTTACTGGGTTAAATTGCTTTGAATATATTAAGCAGCACTGTTCAAGAATTCAGGACATCTTTCTGATTGCTCAGTTCACATGTCTCCAATTCCTTTTTTAATTATTCTTCTCAAAATTCCCACTCAGGGTTAGTGGCAGAGCACGAGGGTGGCTGAACAGCACTTCTCCCACCAAACTAGCTCACAGCAGCCAAGGGCATCAGTAAGTGTGCACAGAACCTGTGCTTACTGAAACAGGTGAGCAGGCAGCTGAACAAGGTGGGAAGAAGTTGCCATGTCATCCTGCTTCAGGCTCCACACAGCCTGCCGCAGAGATACCTTCCACTCAGGAGAGAAAGAAAGACTTGGGCTCAGACTTGTAACCAGTGAGACCTAGAGCTATGGAGAGCTCTGTGGTCCCTACTTCTAGGTCACTCCAGCAGACTGAGCTGCTTAACTTCTTTTGGTAGATGCTCTTTGGCTCTACCATTTCCTGAAACCTATGCCAGCAAAGCAGGGCTCAAGCCTCTAGCAGTGACACATGGAACACAAAAGGAACAGGAATTTATACTAGAGCCCAGTGCTAGGTCTGCCACAGAGAGCCTGGGCACCTGGGAGGAATAGGAGGTTCTGTGTGCAGGTCAGAGCTCAGAGATGGAGCCTTTAGCCTGGTTCTGACATCAAGCAGAGGCCTGTGAGCTGGTACACAAACTGGAGTTTTGGTCATAGCACTTTCAACTTTGGAGTGGAGCTGAGGCACACACTTCCCTTCCCAAACAGTTTACACCCTGGAGATTTTAAGACTTTGGTGTATCCTGTCTTAGTAGTTTCCCTCACAGCCAGTCTCCCAACTTGGTAGCATAGTTATCACCAGTACTCATGTGTCAGGCTTTGGAACTTCTCTGGTGTCAGTAGACCTTGTCCCAGTGAGACAGACTCGTTTTGGCCTGCATCACAGCCAGCTGTGGTGTGACCCCAGTGTGTCCGTAAGACTAAGTACTTATGGCAGTGAGACTCAGACATGACCCAGCTTAGCCCTAGCATAGCTTGGGAGAGTGCTGCTGTCCCAAGCTGGGATAGAACAGCATAGCCTGAGACCTATTTGCTATGGAATAATCTTTCTGTACACTAAAAAAATATATTATTCTCATCAGTTAATAAAGAACTGACTGGCTGGTAACCATGCAGGAAGTATGGGCAGGACAGCCAAACTGAGAATGCTGGGAGGAAGGAGGGCAGAGTCAGGGGAGTCGCCAGGAGACACAGAGGGAGCAAGACATGCTGGAGGACAGGTAAAGCCACGAGCCATGTGACAATACAAAGATAAGAATTATGAGTTAATTTAATTTGTAAGAGCTAGTTAGTAATATGCCTGAGTTATCAGCTGAGAGTTTATAATTAATATTTAGCTTCTGTGTCGGCTATTTGGAAACTGGAAGGTGGGACAGAAACTTCCGCCTACGCCTATTTGTTAGTGATGGGGCAAGATTGTAAGCATGAGACTCCCTTGTAACTTAGTGCTGTGTTGATAAATCTCAACACTGGGAAGACCCTAAAAACCACCCCCTCCACACACATACACCAGATCTGCCTGCCAATAAAGCCTCCGGAACAGCAGCCGACCCAGGGAGGACATGCACCCTAAGTCTGTTGGACTGCCAGGCCAGCTACTTCAGCCTGTGTTTATTTCCAGTGGTCATGGGCCACAAATCTGTAGACGAATTTCTAAACAGTCTTAGTAAATAAGAACACAGAGTCAAATGCAGAGGAAATAGCCAGAGATCAGAGCAGTAGCCAAACTTTAGTTTACCACCAGAAGTGGCTTCCCCAGAGAGCTTCTTCCTGTCTGACTTGTTGTTTTATTGCCTTTCTGTTCTGCCTTCTCATTGGCTCTAAACCCAACCACATGACTTCCTTGTCACTGCCTGTCTGTACAGACCTCCAGGTCTCTATGGTTGGTACTGGGATTAAAGGTTGTGTCACCATGCACGGCTGTGTCCTTGAGCACACAGAGACTCTGCCTGCCATGTGATCAGATTAAGGGTGTGTGCTACCACCGCCTGACTCTGCTTATGGCTCGCTTTGACCTCTGATCTCCAGGCAACTTTATTTATTAACATACAAATAATATCACATTTCAGGACAAATAAAGTATCACCATACAAATCCACCTCAGCAGTGAGAGTCTGTGTCCTAACTCAATCATTGTACTGATCTTGTCAGGCTGTGGGTTCGGTGTATCACACAGCTTGGTGGAATTGGTGGCTACATATGTGACACAGGAGATGGAAGTGAGTCTATCCATGGTGACTCTGCCTGGACGAGGGCTAATCCAGCCAGGAGACTAACCACAGGCCAGTAACTGTAGAAGCGGCATCTTACCCTAACCTGGTACCAGGGAGAATCTTGAATCATTTCTAGGAGGCAGGCTATTTCTAGATCTCTAATTTCTTTTCAACAATACTCCAAGACTGTATAGGAACAAACCTGGGCTTAGATTCCCATCTAAAACTGCAACATTGACAAGACACCCATAGCAGAATCCCAGCAAATCTGTACCAGGGTGCCATCTAGTGCTAAAACACGGGAAGTGACAACAAGCTCAGAGAAAACCAGCCTCCCTGGGGAAGTCGGACTAGAGTAAACACCTTACCCTTGGGTGCTCACACGGCACACCAGCTCGCACCAAAAGCTTTTGGGGAATGCTGGGCTCGTGTAGGACTCAGGCAGTAACCTGCATGGGAGAAGTCTCAGTGAGAAGCTGAAATTACTGTTTTAAGAAAATTTGATGAGCTTAAGGGAACAGAAACGTTTCAATATCCTAACAGAGGAACTCATTAAGCTGAAAGCAATTAAAAAGTTCCCAAGGTAAACAATATTCACAGTGAAATTGAGAATCTCATGGAAGGCATCAAAAGCAAGTGGGTTAATCAGGGTCTGTGAACTTGAAGATGAGCTTAAAATGCACTGCTGGAGAGAAAAAGAATGAGAAAGGGAAAAAGCGATGGGAAGATTGGGAACTGCTGAAAGAACAAGTATGTTGGGGTGCAAGAAGGATCTGTGAATGCCGAAGAAGAAGAAAGTCAATTCACAGAAATAATAATAGGAAAGCTCCCAAACCTGGAGGACAGAAAAATCTTATAGAAAAGGCAAAAGTCACCAATCAAATTTAAGTCAACGAAGTCTACCCCACAATGGTATAATCAAGCAAGCTCTTACAGGTGGAAGACAGAAGATCCCTAAGGCTGTAAGGAACAAGAAAGAACACGCAGGGGAGACCCAATTCACCTAACAGTACACTTCCCAGCAGAGCTGGGAGTGCTGTGAGATTCCATGGTAAAGAAGAACAATACCTGCCAGCAAACTATTCTGTAAAAATGAACAGATAATGACATTCCCAGATCAAAGCCAAGTGCATCTGTCTAGACCTGTTCTAGAAGTAATGCTAAAGGAAGTTCTTCAGACTGAAGCAGAAATTAAAGCATTCTAAGAGCACAGGATAGCTGTGCTCCTAGCACTTAGGAGGTGGACGCAGCAGGGTCAGGAGTTCAAGGTTACACATAGCAAGTTCAATGCCAGCCTGGTCTACAAGAAATCATGTCAAAGAGGGTAGAGAAGCAGAGAAATAAAGGAGGGGAAGGAAGGGAAAGAACAGAAGGAAAACACAAGACTGTAAAACAAGGTAAGAGTGAATTATGATGCACACTCAGGACACTATAGTATTGTAAGCATGGTGCAGAGAGCATCCAGATATTGAGCATAAACACTAAAAAACAAACAAACAGATGATGGGACCTAGCTGGACATATGTACTCATATAAATAAGTAAACTCAGATTTTCAAGTTCTAAATTGGTACATGGAAAAATGACAGAAGTACATAATCTACATTGTCTGAAAATGTACACACAGCTAAGTATGGTGGCTCACACCTCTAATCCCAGCACTGGGGAGGCTGAGGCAGAAGATCTGTCCCAAGTTCAAGACCAGCCTGGGATACAGGTCAAGTCTGTCTCAGCAAACAAAAGCTAGTTGATAGAGTGTACAGGCTCTTATTGCATAGAGGCTGGGTTGTTGTTCACATAGTTTCTACTCAAAATTAGAGTAGAAAACTAGTAATCACCTATAGTTGAAGCACATGAAAAGGGGGCACTGGTGTACAGCTGAGGAGCTGGCCAGAGTTTCATGAACAAACTTGTAGCTTGAGTTTTCCTGCCTGGCCCACAGTCAGGACAAATTTCTGACACCCGCCAGTCCCACAGCCATTCAGACCCAACCAAGTAAACACAGAGACTTACATTGGTTACAAACTGTATGGCCGTGGCAGGCTTCTTGCTAGCTGTTCTTACAGCTTAAATTAATCCATTTCCATTAATCTATACCTTGCCACATGGCTCGTGGCTTACTGGCATCTTCTCATGCTGTTTCTCATCGTGGTGGCTGGCAGTGTCTCTCTGACTCAGCTTCCACTTCCCAGCTTTATTCTCCTCCTTGTCCCACCTATACTTCCTGCCTAGCCACTGGCCAATCAGTGATTTATTTATTTACCAATCAGCAACACACTTGACATACAGACCATCCCACAGCACAAACTGACCACTGGGATTGGCAGCTAGGGAGAGGAAGGGAACACAGACTATAATCCAATCAAATTTGAGGTTGGTGGTGATGTTTATTTTTCTATATAGAGAAGGAATAGATTTGGGGTAGGAATAAAACACAAAATCCTTTTGAGAGACATGTGAGCCGTTGTATAGTAAAGAAATATCAGTTTCTCTTACTTTTGTTATTTACTTGCTAAAGCTCATACCCAAACTACAGAGCAGCAAAACGATGGCATGAAAATTTACTTTGAGCATTTTCACTGAATACACGTTGTTTTGAACCAGTTTTTTACCCTACACTAAAACCTGTGTTCAATAAGTGAAACAAAATGGGATGGATTTTCTCAAAAGCAGATTTTTTTTCCAGATATAACACCACCAATTACATGGAAATTAACCTATAAAATTAGGCAAGTTGCACTGGCAGTGTAGCTCAGTGGTGCAGCCTAACTTGTATAGGCCCCAAGTTTGATCTCAAGAACCAAACAAAAAACAACAAAGAAAGACGATTGATTGATTAATAAGTTTCATTCTTTGGGGGAAATTTATTTTTATGTTCATATTAGCTTTGAGAACTGTGGCTTTTTAAAAATAGTAGGAGTGAATTAGTTAGTTTTTCTATACTGTGAAAGCTAACTCTCGGGGGGGATAGTTATTACCATAAAAGAAACTTACTCTGGAGACTAAGGATCAGGTGTAACTATGTGAACAACAACCCAGCCTCTATGCAAGTAAGAGCCTGTACGCTCAGACCTGGGGAAGGGACAGGGACCAGGAATGTCTGTTGGTGCCCTTATGGCCAAGATTGTAGCTGAGATAAAGGTGCATTTTAGATACATTAACACATTATTATGTCCATTTTTCAGATGAGGGAATGGAGATACAAAGAAATGAAATATGCTCCAAGTCACATGCTATTAAGATGTCAGACTGGATTTTTTAATCTAGGAAATCCTGGCTTCAGAGACTGTGTTTATATCCATTCAACTATGTTTCCTAAGTAAGTCAACTGGGAACTTTCAATTAATTGGAGTAATCTTGAAAGTCTGGAAATTAAGTTGCTGTCAGAGGGCATGTATCTGTTCTTGGTTTGGGGTATATGAGATTTCCTTTCTCAGTAAGGGGTATTCACAAAGTAAAACACTGTAATTTGAATAGGTGGTGTACCGTTCTGTAAAGTGGGCATAATAATGTGTCGAGTTAATACATGTCTAAAACGCAACTTTATCTCAGCTATAATCTTGGCCATAAAGGCATCAACAGACATTCCTGGTCCCTGTCCCTTCCCCAGGTCTGAGTGTACAGGCTCTTACTTGCATAGAGGCTGGGCTGTTGTTCACATAGTGTAAAGTTTAGTACTGTAGTCAAGACTTCCCAGCCTGTTTCGCTTTGGCAGTTCTTCCTTAGCTACTCCTTACTCCCCTCTTAAAACTAAAATTCCTCGCCTACTAAGCAAGCAAATAATGGTATCATTTTGCAATGTTAGGATTAAATGAGAAAGAAATGTTTAAAACTGCTCTCTGTTTAAGCATTCGTCATAAACACGCCTTTGTTATAACTGTGCTTTCTTTTGGGCAATCCTCATTTTTAAATGACAACACATGACTGAAATCTGGTAGCAGACGGATGAAAAGGGAGCTGGAATGGGCTCCCTCTCCAACTGTTGCGCGTCAGCCTCTTTCCCAAAACCCCTCTATTACGTCCTGTGCTGTGAGGGAACAGGAGAAGATGAAGTGTTTGGAGAAGGATCACGAGCAACGGTGTCTTGTTTTCTTACGGTCTAAGATTTAGGAAAACATTAAGCACACTGACTGTTTAATTCAAACCGTTCCCTAACAAGGGATGTTTAGGTGTTCTTGACTAGGAAAAATGAAAACGCAAAGACAAAGGCCACTCAACCACGCCTCACGTCGTCAGAGGGAAGGTTAACTTTTCCCTTCCTGGAAAAGGACAGACCTCGTGGTTTCACTTCATTTCCACGTAGCCACGCCCCTTTCAGGTTTACCGCGCCGTTTGATTACATCACACGCCATCAACACAAGAAATATCGCGAGGTCTCCACTTGCGCTCCCTTCGAACTCGATCAGCTGTGAGAATTACTTTTGTTCTCGCGATATTTTCGTGGACACCGGGCTCGGGCGACCCGGGCTTCTGTGAAACATGGCGGTGGGCAGGGACCGTAGCACTAGGTAAGACGCCGAAACCCTGCTGGGGCCGTTTTCTCCGGTAGTTCCGGGCGGATGGCGACGTGGGCGCGGTTGAAGGGCGCACAGTCGGGGCGCTGGCTCAGCTTGGGACTTCCGTGGCTCTGCGGGGAGCAGCCGGCTGCGGAGCCGCTCCGCTGCCTGGGGGCGTTCCTGCCGAGTGTCGCCGGCGACCGCGCACCGCGGCCCGGCGCACCGCGGCCCGGAGCTCCGCTGCACGGCTCCACGCTGGCCGGCCGCGCCTTGCGTTGTCTTGTCCAGGCTGTCGTGGACAGTGGCGGCCTCGCCAGCGCCGTGCTTACTCTTGCTGTCTTTTAAATTAAAAATCAGGCCGAGAGAGGGGCCGGGCCAGGCGCAGACGCCAAGACAAGTGGTGTGTGTCCCGCTGTCAATTGCTGACCCTCTCGGGAGGGGATGGCTCTCAGCTCTTGCTCCAGGACTTCCATGCGTATCCATAGACTGGATCTGACAGCTCCGTGAGCAAACATTTCATTAACTTCAAGTGTGGAATTTAGTGCCCTGCAGACTATAGGCAAGTAACAGCTGTTCCGATGTTGCGAGATAGGTTTTCGGAAGCAATTAAAGACAGTTAAAATAGGCTTTGTTCATTGGCTTGAAGTTATAATTCCAAATTTCAGTTCTTCAACCTAATATGTAGAACTCCAGCGTACGTAACTAAAGAAACGAGTCTGCTGGTTTGAGGAGGGATTATTGCCTACCTTATTTATTAGTTACCTTAAGTTATTATTACTCTTTCACTTTGTAGAGGAAGATCCTGAGAAGTAGAAGTTTCATGTTTTTGTAGTGAGGGTTGGGAGGCGGAGAAGCTTTTTTTCTGATAGTAAACTTCAGTACATCACTGAGTATTTTAACAGCTTCGTGGTACACGTTACAGAAATATGGCAAGATAAGAGATCTCTGAAAGGAAGTCACTGTAGTCTAGAACAAGAACAAGAAAGATTTAGAAAAAAATTAACAAGTTTATTTTCACCGGGGTTAGTCGTTTAAATAATTCATTTTTTAGCAGAAGTTGGTTTTAGACTTTGTGTGCTACAAGTTCTCTTTAGTAGTTTTCCTAGATTTTAATTATTTGTTTTAATGCCAGAGAGCTTATCAGTTAACTTTTGCGTACTAGTTTTCTCATCAATAAAAAGAGAATAATGAGGTAATACCTATCTCATAAGAAGTTGGGAAGAGTACGTATTTCAGATAATAGAAGTATTTAGAACAGTGCCTACCATACTGCTCTTAAGTTTTTGTTATTTGTCATGTTTTGGCTTCTGAAGTTTCCTGTGGCTTGGCTACTTAGGCACAATAGAGACTGAAGAAGATCCTTTAAAAAATAGTTTCTTTCTAACCCCTAAAATAGATTAAACACTTGAAGGGTATGGGTAATAGGAAAACTCCAAACACTTGTCTTCCTCGATTTGGAAAACTGCTGCCCTCTTAATTAGTAATGCACACATTTGTCTTTCTGTGGCTCCATCCAGTCGTGTTTCTATCAGTAATGCTCTCTGACTTCTTCATTAACTCATTCTCTTGCTCCTGGAGAACATTTACATTGTAGATTATTTCATGTGCTCTTGACCTTTTCTAGTTGTATGTCCTTATTTTAGTCTTAGGAACTTTGTTTGAGTAGCTACTGTTGTCCTTACTTCCTATTGGTGGAAAGCACTTCCAGACTCCTGTTGGAACGACACTTGTCGGTCGTCTCTTTTAACGTTTACTCAATACCTCACTTCTATTTTGATTAATACCTGGTGTAGCCCATATGTACTACTTTCTTAGATAACAATATGTAAGGAATTCTGAGAAGTTGAAGATCTTCACATTTGTTGTAATAACTAGTAAGTTCCTAGAAGGTAGTTTGGTTGGTTGGTTGGTTGGTTGGTTGGTTTTTCAGATCACAAAACTTGCACAGCACATTACTTGTCTTTCCAGTGAACTTTTTATCATTAAGAAACTTACGGGATTAAACCTATTTACTATAAACTAGGGAGCTTAAAGTAGTGAAAATTTATTCTTTTCAGTTTTCAAGAGTCAAAGTCCAAAACCAAGAAGGGTCCTGCTTTGTCTGAAGGTTTGAGACAGAATGTTTCCTTGCTTTCCTGGCTTCTGAACAATCCATGTAAACACATCACTCTACACTCAGTCTTTGCATGACATTCTCCACTCAATATTGGGGCCTTCACCATGTGGTCTTGAAAGGACACCAGTCCTTTTTTGGATCACTCTAATCCACTGTGATTTCCAAATAAGGTTCCAGATTATTTCCGTATAAGATTTATTCACAAATACCAAGGCCAAGGACTTCCGCATATCTCTTTGAAGACATAGTTTAATCCACAGTGTAGTGGTATGCTAATCATTTAACTATTTCTCATTGAGAAGTATACATTATAAATAGCAGGTAATTCATAAAACATTGGTAACAGAAGATATATTCTTGTGCTAATGAGATGGCTCGTGTGGTACAGGTGCTTGCCACTGAGCCTGGTGCTTGCTTTTCTTCCCCAGGACCCATATGGTAGAAGGAGAGGACTGATTGTTACAGATTGTTCTCTAACATCTACATGTGTGCCATGGCACAGATGCTCCTCCCCGATAAATGTAATTAAAATAATTGAGCAGGCTATATAAAGTTTCTTGAGTTCTGTATTTTATCTCACTATATTCAAATTGATATGATAAAGGAGACTATATACTGTTTTCAGGAGTGTTGGTGTCTATTTCAACAGGAAGAGGTTTATTATTTCTTAAGCAGTTGGTCAAGTCTTAGTTGCTATCAGCACATCCTTGAGGTTTAATTTTTGTTACTTTTTTTAAAGGACAGTTTAGGGGAGACAGCAAAGAAAGCAGAAGTGGTGTTAGAGATCACTAAAGTGTACATACAGTGTCTACCGGTGAACAGAAACATCATGCAGAGTCTCCTAGTCTTTGGATTTTGTAGAACAATATGGAAATAGATACAAGAATAATGCCAGTGAAGGCTGGGTTTGAAGATGGAAACAGATAAAATTACAGTGTTAATTTTATTAAATAAGGATATCCAAAGCAAAAAACCCTATGTTATCTACTGTATCTCTTCTTTTAATTTTATTTTTATTTTATGTGTATGGGTATTTTGCCTACATGTATGCGTATACACCATACATGCATACACCATATTGTGCATGATTTCTTTGGAGACATCAGATAATGGTGGAATGAGGGGAGAAAAAACAAGTACTGACTGATCCAGGTACAGAAGCTATGGGGAAGTTATGAATATACCTAGATATCCATAGAAGTTGGCAACAAGTCCTGAAGGCAGGGGCACTGGAATTGGGAACAGACTTTGCAGCCAGGCTGCTTGGAACTAAATCCCTGTTCTACATAGTACCACTTGCACCTTCCTGGGGAAAAATGTATGACTGTTCTTATTTATAAGAAGGAATAAAAGTAGCATCTGTGGTATAGAAGAGTAAGTTAATATGTTAAGTGTATTCAATAGTACCTAACATGAAAGTTAGTTGTTCTGTATGTCTTAATTTCTATTATTAGGGCTATTATTATCAAAGAGAAGAGGTGGGATGAGAAATATGATTAAGAACACATAACTTTTTACCCCAAGAGTCTTAGCAATGAAATATTGAATGGGAGTTATAAGATGAGGAAGTAGGATTTCATAAAGAGCAGCAATTGGATACCTTGTTCATGTCACAGCAGTGGCATATACAGTGTCAAGTGTTGGAGATGGAATGGGTTCTTGGAAGTAGTTAGTGAGTTTGCAGGAACGGGACAGGAGAAGTAGTAGACTGGCAGCCTGCTTCCTTCTAAAATGGTAATCCTAGGAAACAGTCGAAGAGGAGGCCTGAGACTTGGTGGTAGCCCTGTGGGCTGTACGGTCTGGCTCAAGGGAGGGGAAATGCATAGATTGTGTTTGTTCTTGGAGTTTGTGAGACAAACAGCTACTTGCCATAGTTTCATAGTATAATTTAAACTTTATTTATAAAGCTTACTTTGAAAGTATACTTAAGTTTTGGAAGTAGTTATTTCTTCAACATTATACAGCTACTGTTTAGAGCTGGTGATTCTCTAGTGAACAAAACAAAATTGTTCCTCCTGGATGGTGTTTCTAGATGTTCATTTACCCAAATATGACAGTTTGGATTTGCAGTCTATGCTGCTATGGGTGTTTCTCTTCCTTCCCTCAGTGTTTATCTGCCTGCTGTGTGAGGCATTGGCATTGCAGAGGTGATGTTAGATAGGGTTCCTTCCCTGACTGTCCTGTGGAGAAAACAATATGCAGGTAGTGGCTAGAAACAGTTCTAGGCACACAAGGCCCAGAAGAGTAAGAAGAGGAGTCAGTCACATGATAACTGGGGGGAGTGGACAAGGAACTCTGGCAGAGAGAGCAGAATGAACACTGAAAGGTTTTCAGTGTTGCTAGAACTCAGACAGCAAGACATGGGGTTTGATGGACTTGGTTTGTGAAGGATTCTGAAGCCATTTTAGGATGATCTAAATACTGTGTCATAGGAAGTGACTCGAGGGCTTTAAGAGAGATAATATGCAATGTGATGGCTGTCAATAATTGATTCATAGTAGTAAGGGAAGTGAATTGAAGCAGTGCCACAAATTGTGGCCATGGAAACTAAGGTAAGGGACTTCTGAGCCCCTGGGAAGAAAGCAAATAAAGAAACTTAGGAAGAGGTTAAGTCTGAAGGTGTAACCTGTGTTTCTGGCTTGTGCAGTTTGGTGTGTACTGTTGTTAATCATTAAGACAAGAAAGTGGAGGAAAACCAGTGGTGAAGTATTTCAGTGTTGGACTGGGAAAGAAATATATATTGTAGAAGGCAAGGAGATAGTCTTCTGAGGGGTCATAGCTGAAAATGAAGATTAGGAGGAATCCAAATCTAGATGGAAAATGAGGGATCAGGAAATCACTTGGAAAAATGAGCATCGTGTCCAATTCCAAAATCTTGAGTTTTGAAGGAGTTTGGCTTTTCAGCTTTTGATTTTGAGATTTGGGTGCTTGTTGAATTTCTTAGGACAAGGTAAGAGACTGTTTTCATAGGAAGATGATCTCTCTCTCTCTCTCTCTCTCTCTCTCTCTCTCTCTCTCTCTCTCTCACACACACACACACACACACACACACCTGAAACACACACACATGGGTGGAGAGTGAGAATATGGATATCAAAACATTGTAGACAAAACTACAGTTTGAAGTTTTTCTCTTGGACTTAGTACCGTGAAAGATGACAACCTTGAGCCAGTTTAGTCAGGAGAGGAGAAGGAATGAGATGTAGAGTTGGGCTGTCGGTGTGCTATCAGAGATCTGTACTTACATTTGGATTGAGTTTAGGGGAGAGTAGTATTTTGCTGCACAAGCCTGAAAAGTTTGGATCCTTAGTGCCCATGTTAAAAGCTGTGGTGGCATGCACCTCTAATCCCAGCAATGAGGAGACAGATACAAGAGGACTTCTGGGGGCTTGTTGGCTGTCCAGTTTATCTGAATTGATTAGCTCCAGGTTCAGTGGGAGACCTTGTCTCAAAAGTAAGGTGGAGAGATTGAGGACAATGCTTAGCATTGATCTCTGGCTTCCACACACACATGTACACATGCACATGCATGGGCAGATGCACAAGTATACACCATACACACATAAACAAAAATCTCAGTCATACACAGTGAATAGAGATTGAATGATTGCAGTGCCAGTCGTAGGTTTCTGCTTAGGTTTTGAAAGTGATCTAGAGACGATTTAAATGTGTTGAAGAAGATGTGCTGGGATCATTTGCAAGTCTGCCACCTTAGGAAATGGCTTGAGCACTGTGTATTTCCTTACTGTCTGTGTGATCAGCTCTCCATGTTCCTAATATCGTAAGTGTCTGAGAACTTAGTCACAGCTTGTGTTACCTAAATTATATGTAATTTGTCAACTTAATACAAAATAAAATTTCTAAGTGTTAAAATTTAACATTTAAATTTAAACACTTTTTGAATGTTAAAAATGTGAGTTTCTCACTTTTTTTTGGTTTTTTGAGACAGGATTTCTCTGTAGCTTTGCACCTTTCCTGGATCTTACTCTGTAGACCAGGCTGACCTTGAACTCACAGAGATCCTCTTGCCTCTGCCTCCTGAGTGCTGTGATTAAAGGCATGAGCCACCACCGCCCAGCAGTTTCCCACTTTTGATTGTTTTTCTATTTGGTGTGTGTTTGTGTATTGTCTTTCACTCATAATTTTGTCAGAGTGGGAATGGAGAAAAGAGTAATAAATTTTTTTTTTTTTTGTCAAGGAGAGTTGGGAATACTGCTTTCTGAGAAAATTGGTCATATATTCACTTATCTGTTTGTTCCTTAGCATGACTATATGAAGGAAGAGGAAAGTTTTTCTGAAGATGAGGCGACTGAATCGGAAAAAAACCTTAAGTTTGGTGAAAGAGTTAGATGCCTTTCCCAAGGTTCCTGACAGCTATGTGGAGACATCAGCCAGTGGGGGAACAGGTGAGCTCGCTTCAGACTCTGATTTACTGATCACCAACATGTGGGCGCTGGCCATGAGGATGAGCTTAACGCTGGGCTTTACAGTGCCTTTGCTACTGCTCATCCTGTGCCAGATTGCTCTGCCTTTACTATCTGTATTCTCTGTAGCATCTGGCAGTCTCTCTGTGCCTTTAGCAGTGTTTATTAAATGTTGGTGAGCAAGTAGTACAATTTACACTTTGGTACTGTTCCAGTTATGCCTTACTGTGTTTATATATTATTATATATATGACATACATTATATTACATATAATATATATATATTCTTACATATAAATGGATTTGAAAGTGAGAGGAGGTAGGAAGGCTGCTGAGACAGCCTTGTTCCTGTTCTGGGTTGGGTGACAGTAAAGACTTGCTGTAAGAAGATCCCCAGAGTGGAGTGAGAGCTAGTTGAGTTACAGCTATCTGTCTTACTTCTTCCTTGAAATGAGGATGTTAGTATTTATATTGCTAGGGTTAATGTATTAATTATGTAACTTTTTATGTGTTAAGTGCCTAGAGCAACACTTGGTACAAATAAAAGTATTTGTTAAAATAAAGTAAGTGATAAAATATGTAAGAAAAGTCTATACCTATAATAATACTTCCTATTATTTTTCCCCATGATGAATTAATAAGGTAACATTTCATATGCTATTGCAACCTCATTGGGTAAAAAAAAAATATGTGTATTGTAGGGTGCATATAACTTAGTTGGTAGTGCTTGTCTAGGATGTGTGGAGCCCTCGCTTTGAACCCTAGCACCACATAAACTGGGCATGGTGGTACATGCCTGTAATCTCAACACTAGGGAGCTGGAAGCAGGAAGATCAAGATCATTCTTGATTACAGAGCCAGTTGTAGCCTAGCCTAAACTACTTGAGACTCTAGCTCAAAAAAACAAAACAAAACAAACAAAAGCCCAAGTAAATAAAATAAAGTGCAGTAAAATGGCTTGCTAGTTCTAACCCCTGTGAGTGAAAAGAGTGCCAGTTCTTGTTGCACAGCCTGCCTTGTATCTTGTATTATTTAGTGAATTCTTTTGATGAGGTGTTTATTTTGCAATGTAGTAATACTTTTAGGATATTGCAAAAATTAGATGGAAATATTTTAGAGGCTTGGAGAGCTTATTTTCTGGCTCACAGATATTACGGCATCTCAGGACCTAGTTTGTTTTAAGTTGCACTCTGAGCACATGTATTTCTTAATAATGAGGGGAATATTTTTAAGTTGGCACTGTCAGCATGCTTATTTTTATTACTTACTCTCTAATTTCTGTCTGTCTGGTGATGGACGCTGTTGACACTGAAGACAAGTAATTCTCTCTCAGTATGCAGATGTTTGTGTTCCTGTTTGTGCTTGCTCTGGGTTTTCATTTCTGAGCTGGTTTAAAACATCAATAACATTTTAAGAGAAGTCATTTATACTGTTTATTCAAATAATGTTCATATTGGACACTTTTCTTTCCCTCATTTAATGCTGCTTAAGATAGCTATTTACTTTTTATTGTTTTAATTCTTTTTGTCTTTTTTTTGATTCCTCAGTTTCTCTAATAGCATTTACCACTATGGCTTTATTAACAATAATGGAATTCTCAGTGTATCAAGATACATGGATGAAGTACGAATATGAAGTAGACAAAGATTTTTCTAGGTAACAAAGTTTTTCTTCTTGATGCCCTTAGATTCACATTTTAAAAAATAACATTCTTTGAAAGTATCCATTGTTTTGTTTTGATTTATTGTAGTTTTGAAGAAATAGCACTGGAAATTCTCATTAGTTGCTTGTATTACTTGAAGCATTTTAGAATCTAAGTACTGGCTAAATTCTAAAACAGATTTAGTATGCACTTGCTTACAAACCCCAGCCCCATACTCTCCCCAAAAACCCACCTAAAAACATGTTTTTCCTTAGCCTGGGGATGTGGTGACAGTTATGTCTAAGCTAAGCTGAATTTTGATATAAATTACTTTTAAACCTTTGAAGACAAAGTACTAAGAGACAAAAGTAGCTTGAAAGTCATTCAGTTGCTTTATTTGGATGTTTCTGATGGGTTGCAGATAATGGGTAGAGAGATACGTTTACGCTTCTTTTACATCTCAGCTCTGCTAATGGCTATATCATACACACAATTCTGGGCAATGTCACTAAATCTATATTGTGTGTGCTTTGACTTTCTGTTCTGTAAAATAGAAAATAGTAAGTATAGAACTTTTCTCATGAGTTTATGACCTAAATAACTCGGAATTTGTAGATGATGCATAACATTGAGCTAGTCATACAACTAACTCTTGTCCGGCCTCCATCTCTTTGCCTGTAGTATCATCACTCATCTGTTACTATTCAAGGTCCTGGTTACTTTTCCGGAACGTTATTAATGCTCTTACTTCCTTTGTGTTTATCATCATTGAAACACTTGATTTTGTTTGTGGTTTCAGGTAGGTCAGGAGTCTGTCTTCTTGGCCTCCACCTGGTTCTTTCGGCTCTCCCTGAGCTTTACATTTATTGACATCGAGTGGTTTGAGTTCCAGACAATTTTAAGACTGATGCTCTGAAATTTTAATTCCTATTGAAATCAGTTGAAAAAAAATCATTAGAAGCAAAAAGTTTGATAGGAAACACAGAACTGAATGTTTATGCCGTTCTCCTGTTAGTAATGTATATTAATGACTTTTCTGTTGATGTGATAAAATACCTTGGCTAAAAATAACTTGTGAAAGAGGTGTTTTGGCTTACAGCTCCAGGGGTTAGAGTCCATAATACCAGAGAAGATATAGCATGCCTGCAGGAGCGGAAACTAGCTGATCACATTGTCAAACACAAGAGAGTGAGCAGGAAGTGGGTGTAGGCTACATAAAACCCTCAAAGCCCCCCTCCTCCAGTAATGTACTTCTACTAGCAAGATTTCACCAAACTGGGGACCAAGTATTGAAAATATGCAAGTCTATTGGAGACATTTCTCATTCAAACCACCACATAATGCTTAATTAATTCTGTAATTCTGGTATTTGAAAGTTAATTTTATAGGAGCTAGTCATTGCAAATAAAGCATTGATTGAATCTTGTTTAAAGGCCATGTAAAGCTAAGCTGTGCTGGTGTACACTTAATCTCAGCACTCTGGAGGCAGAAACAAATGAATCTCTGAGTTTAAGGCCAGCCTGATCTACATAGTAAGTTCTCGAACAGTGAGAGCCTATCTCAAAGTGAAAGGGCTGTAAATCCATAAGCATCCGATGCTTTCCTGGTGGTTTACTCTCATTTGTCCTGACCGAGGCCTGGTCTAAGGGTGGCTGTTTTTCTGTTGGGCATGAATGCTCCTCTGAGCACTAATACTTGAATCTGGAGCATCTACTTGATAATTCCATTCCAGAGTTAAAGAAATGGCATTGAAGGACACCCAGCTTAATGTATGGTGTATGGTTTTTATGATAAATGGAAGAAAAAACTTGGAATTCCTGTTTGATTCAGGTTTCATGTCCTTAAAGAACTGTTCTATCTGAAGTTTAAATAGGCCAACCTTAGTTTCTTGGAATTTTTGGCTATGGAGTCACTGTTACCAAAGATGACTGTTAAACATGGATAAGCAGAAATGTTTTTTGAATAGTCAAAGTGGAACTTATAGTAGGCCAGAGGGATGGCTCAGCAGTTAAGAGTTCACATTGCTTTTGCAGAGGACCAGAGTTCAGTTCCCCATGTCCACATCAGGTAGTTTACACAAAAGAGAATTTTTTTTTAATGTTCTTGTTCTGATTTTAAGGAATGCAAGTTCTAACTTGTGTTTTACTGTCTGAAATCCATATTTTCCATAGGTGTGTTGGTTTTCATTTCTGGTGTTTTGCTGATGGCTAGGTACTGATGGCTGCCCTTTTCTCTTTCAGCAAGTTGAGAATCAACATAGACATTACTGTTGCCATGAAGTGTCAGTGTGAGTACATCTTCGCTACCACCAGTTTCAGTGTTCTTTATGTTAGTGCTTTTAAGAGATAAGAAGTACATTGTAACTACAGTTTGAATTCTCACTGATCCTGAATATATGTCATATTTGAATATTTAAATACCATTAAAATTGTAGCCTTTCAAAGTAAAATTTCGTATTTTTTAGTCTTCGTAGATTTGCCTTATAATTTCTTTGTATCCTTAAAATAATTCTTATGATTGATACTGTGTTCAGCATCTTTAGTACTTAGAGGCTATTTAATTTTGACATGTTAGTCAGTCAGTTAACCTTAGCTCTTTTTTTTTTAACAATGTGTCATCTTTTTCAGAGCAAAAAGGAGAAAAATAAAATCATTTTTAATTTCAGAGTACTGTCTACAAAAGCTACATAATACTACTATTTTAACTTTTGAACAAATAAAAGTTATCTCAGTTGTTTTATAGCAGATGTTAGTTTTGATCGGAGTGCAGAGTGTAAAAACTTTGTTTTAATGCAGATGTTGGAGCAGATGTACTGGATTTAGCAGAGACCATGGTTGCATCTGCAGATGGTCTATCTTATGAACCAGTAAGTTTGATTTATATGGTTTTTAAAAAATGTGTGCTGGAAATACTTTAGACATTTGCTCTTAGTTTTGTCTGAATTTTTTTATTTCAACAGTAATCTAAATTCTCTGTAGAACAACTTGTGATGAAGAAAAGTTAACCCTAATATAAAATACTTGAGATAACTACAGCTGGCATTTTGGGTAGGCCTCTACTGTCTGTTATATTTCAAGTGACTGCTTCCCATTAGATTCCCTTTTGTATTTGCCATAAGAATGGAAGTTTGCACTTTTTAATTATCTCAGGACTTTATGACCTATGCTACTTTCACCAAGCCTAAATCTTTAAGAACATTTAATCTGTAGCTTTCTTATCACAGTCTGAGGGAATCTCATTGGCATTTACCTTTTCCAATGCTGATACTCTGATTAGTTTCAAAGTACAAGCTGTTCTTAACATAGCTGACTCACCACATAGCACATTACAGGGTAGGTATGCTTGTAATAGTAGCTGATCAGAACTAGCCCTGAAACAGCCTCAGAAAAAGCATGGGGCCCAGTGGCCCCATGGCGTGTAGTTTACTTGTTCATTTTAAAAATCATTTTCTTGTCACTAAGCAGACTTGCAGAATAATGACTGAAGATGGAACAAGAGTAGAATTCAGTTCATTGACTGGATTGAAACAAGAAAACCTCTGGACTAGTTCTGATTCCTGAGTTAACTTTAGTTTACAGCAAGAAAATAATGTTTGTCTTTGATAAGTGCTTGTTTTCATTACTTTTAAGTCACTGTGACAAAATCCCTGTCAGAGGCAACTTGAGGGAGGAGCTGTTTGTTCTGGCCTACAGATTCAGAGGGCTCAGGCCATGGTTCCTTGGCCTCTGGTACTTGGGCAGAACATCATGGATGCTGGAATGTATGAGCTTTCATGCCATGCAGACAGGTGACAGAGACAGGAAAAGGCCGGGATAAGACACCTGAAGTCAATACCAGCCCAGTGATTTTACTTCCTTAAGTTTCTACAGGCTTCCACAGTTGTACCACTCATTAGTGGAGGTCCTGCGTTTTACTTAGAAACCTGAGGCAGAAAGTTAATATTCAGACCATAAAGCATTCTTAAAGTAGAAATGGTGATAGAAAAATAGTTAATTGTTACTGTAATCCCCTCTTCTGATCTCTGTTTTTCCACCAACAAAGTTTATTTTATAGTATTTTACATGGAGTAAGTAAATGTAACTTACTTTATAAATTCAGATACTGTTACAACATATTAGAGTATGATCTGCAGATTTGGATCCAAATCCCAGCATTTGGACACTGTGACATTTGCATTTTATACTGTTTTCAGAATATTCAGTTATAGTGCTTTTTTATAGTTTATATGTACTCATTTACACACGACCTGAGGTTAGCCTCTGGTGTCATTGGGAAAGGTGCTGACCACCATGTTTTTTGAGATAAGGATCTCTTTCGCTGTCCTAGAACTTTTAACCCTTAGGCTAAGCTGGCTAGGTAGCCAGCAGCTCTGGGGAACCCACCTGTGTCTGCTTCAGTGCTGGGATCACACACACATGCTGCATGTTTGGCTGTTTTGCATCAGACTCAGTTCCTCATGCTTGCAAGGCAAGTGCTTTCCCAGGCAGGCATTCTCCCTTGCCCCTGTGGCCTTTGCTCCCTACTTACTGTTTGCTTTTTTAAGATTTATTTATTATGTATACAGTGTTCTGCTTGCATGTATGCCTGCAGGCCAGAAGAGGGCGCCAGATCTCATTACAGATGGTTGTAAGCCACTATGTGGGTGCTGGGAATTGAACTCAGGACCTCTGGAAGAGCAGCCAGTGCTCTTAACTGCTGAGCCATCTCTCCAGTCCTCCCTACTATTCTTTATTTTGTGTTTTTTTGTTTTTAATTTTATGGGGGAAGTTTTGAGGTTTCTTTTTCAGCAAAGGTGTGTGGCTTTGTTTTGTGACTGTTTCCTGTCAGGAGGAAGGGCGATGGGTGCTTGAGTTCCCACTTAGGCTGTGTCTTATCTGTTACCTGTCTCCCTACCCCATCACCAGTGTTGCCCTTTCAGTTTTAATTAGTTTTCAGTTTCAGTAATGGTGAGCTTGAGTGATTTTAAGTCCTAAAATACCCATTTTGTGCTACTGGTTGATTGTCAGCTTGCATTTGTTCCTATAAATGTTAGTGACTGTACACAGGAAAATAGTTATCATTAGTAAAGCTTTTTTATGCTATCTTGGAATAAAACATTACAGATTAAATCATAAATATATCTTAGCAGTACTGTAAGTTTGTTTCTTGTTCATAGAAAAACACTTAAACTGGTGCTATGTGAACAGCAAGGGATTTATTGCCAGTGACTGTGTTCTCTTCTTTTGCAGGCAGTATTTGACCTTTCACCCCAGCAGAGAGAATGGCAGAGGTAAAGTATGAACAATATCATTACCGTAGAAACCTAGACCACTTTTGGTGGAAGCTATGCATATGTTAAAATATTTTAGTATATAAACAATCCTTACGAACTCAAAAAAATATCAGATCTTAGGAAAGTTATATATAATCTTTCCTGTATTATATTTTGAATCATAAATAAATTTTAGTTTTTATTTAAAATTTTAATTAACTTAAAAAAATTTTAACTATGAAAGTATGTGAACATTGTTTAGAATTTGGTTTGGAGCCAGGTATGATGATACATACCTATAATCCCAGCATTTGGGATGCTGAAACAGGAGCATCCTAAGTTTACCTCTTTCCCGAGCTAAAAAGTAAGTTTCAGGACATGGGATAAATATGTAAACTGTCTCAGAAACAGACAAAAGGTTCATTTTATAAACAGCATAAAGGAAAAGCTTTGTCATTTTGGCAACTGAAAAACCATGAGTGATGAGAAAGAACCACATGACTCCCTAGGAACTTTGTGTCCGGGTTTTTCATTTGTCAGTATGCTGTCTCCGGTGTTGTCTGGAGTACAGGTGGGATTGTTCCTGGTGTTTGTTCTCAGAAAAAGTGCTTCCCCATCCCCTTTTTCTTCCCAAGATGGCTTATATTTAAGGTTACCCAATTTCCGATTATTACCAAAAATGTGCTTAAATGTTTGTTTACTTTTTATAGACATTTTGTTTTCTAATCCCCACTACACTTGAAGAATCTTTTTGTTTTAATTACCAATTTTCCTAGCTGGAAAAATCTTAATATTGAAATTGAATATAGTTGAAGAAAGCAGTGAATATTTGGGTTTTCTGGGTTTCTAGCACTTTTACTAGAAAGCTCTATCTAGAAATGAAATATGTTACTTTTATCCAGAAGTATTGAAGTGAGAGTCAGGTGTGTGCATACTTGTAAATCCCAGTAATTAAGAGGTTAGGGCAAGCCAGGTGGTGGTGGTGCACACCTTTAATCTCTGCACTCGGGAGGCAGAGGCAGGCAAATCTCTGTGTGTTCGAGGCCAGCCTGGGGTACAGAGTGAGAGTTCCAGGAAAGGCGCAAAGCTACACAGAGAAATCCTGTCTCAGAAAAAAACAAAACAAAAGGCTAGGGCAAGAGGATCAGTAGTTCAGAGCCGGGTCTACATAGTGGATCCCTGTCTCAAAAACCTCAAACAGATAAACAACCAAACAACCCACCCAGGAATACTAACATGAGTTGTCTCCTCTTTAAAATTTTAAGATTTTTATTTATATGTGTGCCTCTGTGTGTGCCATGTTGTGAACTGTCTGCTGTGGATGCTGGGAACTGAACTACTGGAAGAGCAGACCCTCGAGTCACCTCTTCTGACCCAAGATGGCTTGTAGATGTAACTAACCATCTTATTAAATAAGAAACACAGAGCCGATTCAGAGAAGAAAGCCAAGAGGTCAGAGCTAAGAGCCTTACCCTTCCTGCTTCAACCGAGAGCTCTCTGAAAAAGGAACCTACTTCCTGTGTGTATGTCTTTATATAGTCTAGCTGTTCTGCCTTCTCATTGGTTGTAAACCCAGACATGTGACTGCCTCGTCACTGCCTGTATGTACAGCCCTCCATGTCCTCTGTGGTATTGAGATTAAAGGCGTGTGTCTCCAATGTTGGCTGTATCCTTCAACACACAGAGATCTACCTAGCTCTGTCTACCAAGTGCTGGGATTAAAGGTGTGCGCCACCACCGCCATGCTCTTGCTATGGCTCTAATAGCTCTGACCCCCGGGCAACTTTATTCATTAACATACAATTAAAATCACATTTCAGTACAAGTAAAATACCACCACAATGGCTCCTTTTCTATTTTAATAAAAAGGAAAAAAAAGAAAAGGGTTATAACTAACAAAAGAAAAACTATATACAAAAGTACAATAACTATATACAATATATACAAGTAATGAATATCTAAACAATGTCTAATCCATTCGTATTTGAGAAATTCAGAAAAGATAATTTCATTATCTATCCTATTTTGGTAAGTCCAAAATATATCTAATTCACTTTCTATCCTAATTAATCTTCAACTATAACTAACTAACCTTCAACTATAACTAACTAATCTTCAACTCCCTCAGAGACCCAAGAAGGAAATAATATTAGCTAACAATAATAAAAACAGGAAGTGCATGCAAGCAACTTCCAAAAAATTTGTGAGTTGACAGAAACAGCCAGCTGCCTGGACAGTCACCTGAGGTTTCTCCACAGTGCTGGAGCATCATCTTCAGCCTATAGGCTTAGTGTATCTGACAGACTCATTTGTGAAGTAGGATGTACACAAGGTCAACAGTTCAACCTCACATTGGGTGAGAGCAGTCCATGTACCAGAAACACCTGAATTCCACTAGTGTCATGTCATGATTCAGGATTTTAAATTCTGGAAATTGTTGATGGTTTTTTAATTCAGCTGTCCATTCTTCTTGGCTGTGTATATATGGCTTCATCTCAGCATCCCGTTCTTCTCCACATCCCTCTATCAAATGCCAGTCTACATTTGAGAGGCGTGAGCTTAGTTACTCTTCGAGAATAATTGTTTCAGCTGCTGTTCCATTGCACATCAGAAGCCATCGGCCCACTGCCTGTTCAGCTGCCTTCGAAGAAAAGGGCACTGTACCTTTTCCGAATTGTGAAGGCCACTTCAGGGATGGTGCCATATTGTCCTGGCCTCAGAAGATGCCTTTTGTAAAGCCATAACCACACTTGTATTGGCAAGAATCAGTAGTCCTTTGTTTCACGTCCTGTCTGTCCATTTGGTTCTGTTGATTCGAGGATACTTTGTTGTCCAGTGGCTAACTTTTGCCACAATGAAAGTTAACTCCATATGCAGTTTCTTCAATGCCCATATTTTCTCTGAAGTAGATTGATACTGCCAGGAGCCGACATGTCTCATAGTCATAACAAAAAAGAAAAATTTTCTAAGTTATTAAAACATTTTAAATGCCATATTCTGTAGATCTCTGAAGAGTTTGAAGATGACCTGTCTAAAATATATCTGCTCAATTTTAAAACATATCTAATATGACTACAAGTTCTATTGTAATGTCTAACTACTAACTTTCATTTCTTTATATCCTAATAGTTGGTAATAATAACATTCAAGGATCAGAAAATTGCATTGTTAAATGAACGGTATAAGTACAATTAGAAATATACATATAACATTTTCTAACAATATCAATTTCAATATATATAATTTGTATACAATATAAAACAATCCAATCCAATGTAAAATATTTAAAACTAGTAATTGTTTTTTTTTAAACAAGAACCTTAAATCTAATCTCCTTTGCTTAGCCTTTTTCTTAACCCTTGACAACAACTTGTAACCAACCCCCCTAAACAATGAAAATTATCCCAGACCCAAAACCCATTAAAAAGACCAAAAAACCACCCGCCCCACACCACCTCTTTGGGAATGTGGGCGTCGTTTCTTAAAATTGTTTCCTGCTGGATATGGGCAAAGTTATCTTTATCCTGAAAGAAAAATTTTAGGTTAATTGTCAAATTCTAGGAAAGGTAACTATATCCTTCATTATCCAGTCTGTGTATAATGCCAAAGTTCAGGGTTTATCTCAAGTCCTTATTCAAGTAGTCTTTGAGACTGGATCATCTCAGCTAGTCATCTCAAAATTGCTCTGAGCACCTTGTAGTTCAAAGCTGATCTGTAGATGATGTTTGTCAGCTTAGTGATATTATTATTGTCCACGTGGAATTGTTGTTGTTGTGGGGCCCCATCTTCTTCCTGGAGACTTCAGTTGATGTTAGGCCTGGCCGTGATTTCCTGCAGAAAACTGAAAAGAGACTCGAACACAAAGACATATATATGCAGCTAATTGAAGCCTTTTTTCTAGAATTAATTAGTACTCTATATGACCATTCATATCTTAACAAAGTTTAAAATGTATATATATATATATATATTAATCTTGTAAATATTGATATAAAATTTATACTTTAAGAAAAGTTTAAAGAATCAGAATAGAATCAAAGAGTTGAGATTAGTAATAGAATAGTCCCTTAATTAATTTGGCTTTTCTCCTGTCCCATAGCAGAAGATGGCTCTTTTCTTCTGGCATGATACAGGGAGTTTGCATTTTCCTTTTAACAACATGCTTGAGTTTAAAGAAGGAGAGAGCCATTCTCCAACTCCAAAGTCAGCTTTAAATTTTAATTAAACTGGGACTATTAGAAGACCAATAGTGTTAAATCTTTAGAGAAAAGCAGAAACCAACATTTAGGAAGACATAAAATTTTTTAGATAATATATACCCATACGCCATTTCACTCTGTTTCCTAGGATAGACGATTTGTCCCTTTTCTTCAGTTGTCTCATTTGTCCAGTGTTCTTCAGATTCCTTAACCTTCATTCTCCTAAAAGACAAAAACAAAAACCTTTCCCCAAGACTAATTTTGAGGATGTTCCTTTTTGGCAAGTTATTATCTGAATAAATGAAAAGACATGTGTTACTGGTATAAGTTAGTTTAAATTGGATGTTCATGCTGGTTGAAGAACTATCACCTCCTCTAAGAGGTTTCTCTTGTTCAAATCGAACCTTTATCAATTTTGATGGTACCCACAGCTTATCTTCTCCTGTAGAAACAAAAGCAAAACCTTGTCCCCAACGTAATACATACCCTGGTTTCCATTCTGAGGTCAGCACATCCTTAAAGTATATAGGATGATTTAATTCTGTAGTTTTTTCTGTTATCCAATGTCTCTCTGCAGCTGTTGTTCCTTTCTCATTGGCATTAAGAAAATTCAAAGTTAATAGAGCATTATGCAGTCTATTTCTGTGTGGGGCGTTTACCCAACCACCCCCACAGTTTCCCAGAGTTTTCTTGAGTGCGAGCAGCAGGAAATATTAGATAGAAGGATTTATTGCGGAGAATATCGCGGAGATAAACAGATAGAAAATAAAGGATAGCCTCGAGAGGGCCTGGAACCTTTTCCAACGGGCCCCAGCTGTCTCTGCCCCAGGGTTTTTATAGAGACGCCAAGGGGTGGAGCAAAAGACCTCCTCCCCCAGCACAGCCAAGTGCAGACCATCCCAGACACCTGCACTTAGGCCCGTGGTCTAATCATCCTTTGTGCGGACCTGCTGAGTAAAGCCACGAGGAACCCGAGAATGGGCTCCCACATTTCTGGGGGTTTTTGTTACTCCTTTTTGTTTATTTAGCATATCCTTTAGAGTTTTGTTTGATCTTTCTATAACTGCTTGACCTGTAGGATTATGTGGTGTGCCTGTAATATGCTTTATATTGTAATAAGCAAAAAACTGTTTCATTTTAACAGAGACATATGATGGAGCATTGTCAGTTTTGATTTGTGCAGCTATACACTTGATGGCCATACTTCTAGCAAATGAGTGATTACAGAATCAGCTTTTTCAGAACTCAAAGCAGTTGCCCATTGAAATCCTGAATAAGTATCAATAGTGTGGTGTACCTATTTCAATTTTCCAAATTCTGCAAAGTGAAACACGTCCATCTGCCAAATTTCATTCCTTTGAGTACCCTTTGGGTTACATCCTGCTGGTAATGGTGTTTGATTGTAGAAGGAACAAGTAGGACATTTCTTTACTATTTCTTTGGCTTGTTGCCAGGTTATGGAAAAATCCTTTTTTAAACCTTTACTATTGACATGATGTTTTTTTTATGACATTCTGAGGCCTCCAGCACATTTCCTATCAATAATTTATCAGTCTCATCATTGCCTTTTGCTAGAGGGCCTGGCAGACCAGTATGGGATCAGATGTGAGTTATATATAAAGGATGACTCCTTTTCCTGATTGTATCTTATAACTGAATAAATAGTGAAGTTAATTCTGAAGCATCAGAGATAAATTCTGTAGTCTCAATATATAATACTACTCTTTTAGCCTACTGAGAGTCAGTTCCTATGTTGAGAGGTTCTGAAAAATCCATTAATACCAACAGTATAGCATACAATTCTGATTTTTGAACTGAATTATAAGGACTTTGAACCACTTAAATTTTCTGATTTGTAACCTGCCTTTCCTTGTTTGTTGGCATCTGTATAAAATGTACGAACTCCAGATATGGGTTTTTCCCGTACAATTCGAGGCAAGATCCAATCAGCTCTCTTTATAAGATCAATTCTATAGCTTTTGGGATATTTGCTGTTAATTTCTCCCAAAAAATTACTGCAAGCTCTTTGCCAAGGTTCACTTTCTGTCCGTAATTTTTCAATGTCCTCCTTAGTTAAAGGTACGACAATTTCTGCTGGGTCTATTCCTGCTAATTGACGAAGTATCAATTTTCCTTTCCAAATCAAGTCAGAGATTTTTTCCACATAAGTTTTTAATTTTTATTTGGTTTATTTGGTAAAAATATGCATTCCAATATAATATCTTCCCTCTGCATTAATATTCCTGTAGGAGAATGCCTAGAAGGTAAAATAACCAAAATGCAATCCAGCTTTGGATCAATACGATCCACGTGCCCTTCATGTACTTTCTTTTCTACCAAGGCCAATTCTTTCTCAGCTTCAGGTGATAATTCTCTTGGACTATTTAAGTCCTTGTCACCTTCTAAGGTTTTGAACAAATTATGCAGTTCATCATTTTTTACCCCAACAATAGTTCGTAGATGAGAAATATCTCCAAATAATCTTTGAAAGTCATTAAGAGTCTGTAGTCTATCTCTCCTAATTTGCACCTTTTGGGGTCTAATTTTTTGTAGCTCTATTTTATATCCTAAATAATTAATAGAATCTCCTCTTTGTATCTTTTCAGGAGCAATTTGTAATCCCCAGCAAGGCAAAATTTTCTCCTTCAAACATTCTTTCTAAAGTATCTGCATTTGAGTCAGCTAGTAAAATATCATCCATATAATGATAAATTATAGATTTACGAAATTTTTTACATATTACTTCCAATGGCTGTTGTACAAAATATTGGCACAGAGTTGGGCTATTCAACATTCCCTGTGGGAGGACCCTCCATTGAAATCTTTTAACCGGTTGAGAATTATTATAAGTAGGCACTGTGAAAGCAAATCTTTCTCTGTCTTTTTCTTGTAAGGGTATTGAAAAGAAACAGTCTTTTAAATCAATAACTATGAGAGGCCATCCTTTTGGTAACAGAGTAGGCAAAGGAATTCCAGATTGTAGAGAGCCCATTGGCTGAATTACTTCATTAATTGCTCTAAGGTCTGTTAATCATTCTCCATTTACCAGATTTCTGTTTAATAACAAATACAGGAGAATTCCAAGGGCTGGTTGATTCTTCAATATGCTGAGCATTTAACTGTTCTTCTACCAGCTCTTCTAAAGCCTGGAGTTTCTCTGTTGTTAAAGGCCATTGCTGGACCCATACAGGCTTGTTTGTTAACCATTTTAAAGGTAGAGCTGTTGATGTCTTTGGAAGATCATCAGTTGTTGTGCCCTGTTCTTGTATAATATGGATGGCTGGTGACCACTCAGAATAATGCCTTCTAATATTTCTCTCAGAAACATGTGCTAGTTTATGATTTGTTTCTGAGATTGGAGGGATGTTAATCTGAGTAGTCCATTGTTGCAACAAGTCTCGACCCCACAGGTTCATAGCTATGTTAGCTACATATGGTTTCAATTTTCCTCTCTGTCCTTCTGGACCTATACATTTGAGCCATCTTGCACTCTGTTTCACCTGAGATAATGTCCCAATTCCTAACAGTTGAACATTTACCTCCTGAAGAGGCCAAGTTGGATGCCAAAATTCTGGTGCAATTATGGTAACGTCTGCACCTGTGTCTACCAGACCAGACAACAAAACACCGTATTTATTTTTATCGATAATTTTGGTCTTTGTTCATTAATAGAAGTTTGCCAAAAAATTTTCTTTATGTTTTCTCCTGAATTTTCTATTTTCTCTGTTTCATCATCCTGACCAGCATGATTTATTCCAATAGGCATTTGGTTATTTAATTGCTCTGAGTAGGGGTTTCCTCTACGACTGCAGGAAAGGTTTGAACTGGATTTGCTATTGGGTCCTGCATGAGGCCCCTCTGGGTGTTTCCCGAAGCTCGAGGCAGAGGATTACCCTGTCTGTCCCTTGTTGATCTACATTCATTGGTCCAGTGTTTTCCCTTACCACACCTTCTGCATACTCCAGAAGGAAGGGACATTCTGTTACCATTGTTCCTTGAAGAAACATTGTTTCTAGGAATGACCTGTTTACAGTCCCTTTTCAAATGTCCTTGCTTTCCACATCCAAAACATCTAACATTCCTCAAACTTTTTGAAATTGCTTCTCCTACCCACATATCATCATGCTCATGAGCTTCAACATTAACCGTGTCTCTAATCCAATCTTCCAAAGGTGCAGATCTTGCCTTTAACGGCCTGATTATTGTTTTGTATGCTGCATTCGCATTCTCAAAGGCAAAAGATTCAATTATTATCTTACTAGCTTCTGAATCCGGGACCATTCTCTTTACTGCTGAAGCCAGTCTTTGTAAAAAATCTGTGAAAGATTCTTTTGGGCCTTGTACAACCTTTGTAAATGACTCAGTTTTTTTTTTTCCTGGTTCCTCAACTCTGTCCCGTGCATTCAAGGCTGCTGTTCGACATAAAATTAGGGTTTGGACATCATATAAACATTGTGTTTGTGCTGAAGCATATTGACCTTCTCCAATAAGCTGATCCTGGCAGACTTGTATTCCTTTATCCCTCCATTGTTTTTCTATGTTTTTAGCTTCATCCTTGAACCATGTTAGCCACTGAAACCTTTGACTGGGTTCAAGAACAGCTTGTACCAGCTTCCGCCAGTCCTGTGGTACAATCCTATTATATGTTGACCAAGAGTTTAACATTTGCTTTACATATTGGGAATGCATGCCATAAGATACTATTGCCTCCTTAAACCTTCGTAAATCTAACATTTCAATTGGAGCCCAAATATTTTGTGTAGTCATTTGATCAGGCAACTGCTGTACGGTTACTGGACAAACTAAGGGTGACTGTGTGAAAACAGGCTTTCTTTCTGTAACCTTGTGATCTAATTTTGAAACAACTTCACTGTTAATTTCTTCTGTCTGAATTTTTACAGGTTTAACAAGTTTTTCTAAAGCTGTCACCCTGGCACTTAAATTGACTATCTTTTTAAATAGTGAAATGAGGATAAGCATAGTAATAAACTGCATAATTCGATCAACATTAATCTTCTCATATAGTTGTTCCATTGTCAAACTGCCTAAAATTGCAAACAAAGCCCAATTTTCTTCCAATGTACACAGAAAACCCATTTTTTTTAAAATGTGGAAAAAATTTCTCTTTTAAATAGTTTCCTTTAAAATATCTGATATGTTAAGTGACTTACCAAGTCCGCGTAGAACAGTACAAATCTGAGGGAATTTCAAAACAGCCACCTAGTGTCCGAGGTGTGAATCCAGAGAGAGAGAGAGAGCGAGAGCGAGCGTAGCCACAAGTTCTGCCTAAGAGCTTGAATCCAGCCACGTGTTCCCGCTAGAGCCCAGTCAAGGCTTGGCTCTGGCTTCCTTAAGCTCCAACCACGTGCATTGGCTTTACAGGCAGGGGCCCTGTTCGGCAGGGCAGGCCTGAGTTGTCCGTAGCACCAGCTTTAAGCTAACCGCGCTTGGGGCTACGGTCAGTCTGGCCTGAGGCCAAGCCGACTTGGGCCCGGGCTAGGGAGCCAGCCGCCCAAGCGGGAAACCAGACCTGCTGCCAAGCCAAGTTAAGTGGTTTTTAATGGATTCTTGTCACGTTTGGCACCAAATGTAGATGCAACTAACCGTCTTATTAAATAAGAAACACAGAGCTGATTCAGAGAAGAAAGCCAAGAGGTCAGAGCTAAGAGCCTTACCCTTCCTGCTTCAACCGAGAGCTCTCCGAAAAAGGAACCTACTTCCTGTGTGTATGTCTTTATATAGTCTAGCTGTTCTGCCTTCTCATTGGTTGTAAACCCAAACATGTGACTGCCTCGTCACTGCCTGTATGTACAGCCCTCCAGGTCCTCTATGGTATTGAGATTAAAGGCATGCGCCACTGCCGCCATGCACTTGCTATGGCTCTAATAGCTCTGACCCCCAGGCAACTTTATTTATTAACATACAATTAAAATCACATTTCAGTACAAGTAAAATACCACCACAATGGCTCCTTTTATCTAGGATTCTACTAAGTATTGAAGAGGAGTAATGATTGGAAACAGACTGTTTTATTAAGTGAGAGGGCTTTCCCATCATGCTTGGTCTCTCTGCATACCTTCATACAGAGTTCACACTTGGCTATTGGTTGGTATGTTCCAAGCAGAAGTCTCACAGTTTCCTCAAACTCTTAGCTCCAAAATTTATGTCTTTAGATGTATAAATCTGAAGATGAGATCTATGTTTTTAGATCTTTCTTAATTATGTTCTGCTTCTAAATGGCTATTCTAGTATGGAGGGAGAGCTGCAAGGCCTTGTCACTTCCTAACAATGTACATACAAAAATGTTCTTTACCTTTGGAATTGGCCCTCTCCGTTGGTGTTTTGCCTTAAATAATTAGGATTTCAATATCTCTAGAAGAAAATTTCAAACCCTGGACACAGCCTTTTGTGATGTCTGCTTTTTCTTTCTAGATTTAAGGTTTATTTCAAACTTAAGTTTACTGTGTAAATTTGATTTTTAATGTTAACAAAACAGGCCCGTTAACCCAGTATTCTAGGTGGATAGTGCATAAATATTTTCTCATTTCTATGTCTATACAATACTTTTACCATTGTGATGAAATATGGTATATTGTGAGATAAATATTTGTGTTTTTTAAGATCATATGTTTACATGTAAGTTTTTTCCCCCTACTTTCAAGTTCAATAATTTTTAGAGTAGTTTTAAGTTCACAGCAAAGGTGAGTGGAAAGTACAGAGTTCCCATATCTCATTTTCCTTTTTCAGCATCAAGCACCAGAATGGCTTACTTGTCATAACTGATGAGACTGCATGGCCCCAACATTACCCAAGGTCTATAGTTCACTTGGGAGGTCACTCTTTTGAGAGGACAGTTGTGTGATGTCACACATCCACCATTGTATCATCAGAGCAGTTTCATTGTCCTAAACGTTCTCTTAGTCATTGTTTCTCTCCACTGTGTGTAGTCTTCGTGCTTGCTAAGTTATGACTTATCTCGTTACTTATTTAAGATCATTTAAAGGAGATGAATCTAAGCATTGTTTCCATCTTTTTAAAGATTTATTTATTTTACTGTGGATATTTGAATATTTTTAATTTTTAGATTTATTCATTTCATATGTGTCTGTTTTAATCCATGTCTGTGTACCATGTACATCCTGGAACTGGAGTTATGGGCATTTGTGAACACCATGTAGATGCTAGGAATCAAACCTAGGACCTCTGCTGAAATAACAAGTGCTCTTATCCATTGTAGCCATTTCTCCAGCTCTCTGTGTACGGGTGTTTTGTCTGCATGTATGTCTGTGTACCACCTGTGTGTCTGGTGCTTGGAGAGGCAAGAAGATGGCATTGGATGTCCTGAAACTGGAGTTACAAATGGTGGTTTGTCATCATGTGGGTGCTGGGAATTGAATCCAGGTCCTCTGGAAGAACAGCCAATGTTCTTAACCACTGAGCCATCTTTTCATCCCCTTAAGCACTGTTTCTTAAATGCAGTCTTTACTTTCTACAATCCTGTTGACTCTTTTAAAACTTATATGAAGACTAATTATAATATTTGCTTAGAATGGTCCTGTAGAATAAAGTTTACTTCTTTTGGGAAAGAAGACACCAGGTGATATTAAAAGGTGCCATGACCTAGTTTATAATAAGCCTTGGGATTGTATCTCAATAATCTGCAGCCTCCAATCCAATACCCTGCAGAATGGCCTGCAGTTATTTATTCTTCATATCTACATCATTTACTTCAGTGCTGGCCAGAAGTCAAAACTTTGTAATATATGTGAAAGGTAAGCTTAGACACTGAGCGGAGCCAAAGTCGCCTTTTGGTGCTTCTGACTACCTGTGCCGTCCTCACTTTTCCTGAGAAAAGCTGATAAACTTTGTTCTGGAATGTAATCCTATAGTAAACATGGTTTTTCTCAGTCAGAAGCCTTGTTGTAGTTGAACAAGTCTTGGCTTGGTGTGTATTTTACTGTTCTGTCACATTTAGGATGCTACAGCTGATTCAGAGTAGGCTGCAAGAAGAGCATTCCCTTCAAGACGTGATATTCAAAAGTGCTTTTAAAAGTGCATCAACAGCGCTGCCACCAAGGTGAGAGAGGTACTTCAAAGTTCACTTGTTTACCAGGAATTTACTTTGATGTCGTTTTAGTATTGGTCTGCTGTTCTTTCTTTGAAAGTGTTTTATACATTTAAGATATCTTGCCCTTAAATTCTAGCCTATGATTTTGAGCTTTTCATCAAGTTACTTTACTTTTGTATGTGTGGTATATCTCTGTATAAAATTCTACTAGTTTTAAGAAAAAATAAGACTGTATATATTTTGGTTAAGAATTTATTTTTACTCCTGTGTCAGAGTAGGTAACAAGAATTGTTATAATCATGAAGATGATTTTTCAAGTTTAAAATATGCAGAGGCTTATTTATATTGGCTTAGGAAGAAAATCCCACTTTGCGCTTGGGTGCCTTTTCCTGACCTCAGTTTCATTCTTGTCCAGCTGCACCACAGTCCCAGAAATACATGAGAAAAGAATGTTGCTGTTGGACTCTTTAATTTTCAGAGTTCTCCTGCATTGAACTTAATCCTTGGGTAGACTTGAAGATACATAATGATGTGTATTTATGTAAATATAGTAGCTGTATAGCAACTCAAGTGGATTTAAACTACTACTTTAATCTTGACATGTAGGACATTAGCTAAAAGTTTGTCTTTAAGGAGTCTTTTTTCCCTGTGTGCCATTTTCACACCGGTACATGGTCTTTGTATCAGATGTGCATTAAGATACCTGAATGTGTCTTGCTTTACAGGGAAGATGATGTATCACTGACTCCAGATGCGTGCAGAATCCACGGTCATCTATATGTCAATAAAGTAGCAGGGAATTTTCACATAACTGTGGGCAAGTATGTTCTTTTCACTTTCTGAAGTTCTTTAGATGGGGTTGGAGCTTGATTAAAATTGCATCTTTTCCTGATCAGGTAGTGCACAGGTAACCACAAAGGGCACTTAAAGTGTTGTCTGTGAGTAAATAGGAATTAAAACATCTTATGGTAACTTCTGTAGCCAGAGAGCTCGACCCTAGATGCTCCATCAGTGTGTTCATTTATTCAGAGTAGGTTTTTGTTTTGTTTAGCCCTTTGGTAATTCTCATCAAAATGAGTCCTTAAGTAATTCTAGAAAAAGTCAAACGTTACTGATATCTAGAATGAAGTAATTTATGTAGCAGCTTAGGAAAAGTGTCACTTACTCCTCTGAATATAATCGAGTGTCACAAAAAGCTCTTGGTAGATTTCACCTCCTCTGAATATAATCGAGCGTCACAAAAAGCTCTTGGTAGATTTCACCATGGATGAGTGTCCCCCTCCCCAGCTTCCTCCTTCCATGGAGAGCTGATGAGTTCTTCACTGTCTAAGCCGTGTTTGGATACTTGCTGTATGCAGAGGGCTAGTCTGGAGGTCAAACAGTGGAAAAATAGGGAAGTCTTTACTCTCCCTGGGTGCTCAAGTCCTACTCGAATATTCAAACTTTGACCAGTAAATACATTAGGTATTACTTAATTATAGTTGTATTGAGGCTTTAAAGGAGATTATAGCTAATAAGAAACATTATGTAACATAGTCTGCAATTGTATGGGGAGTTAGGAATTTATATATAAAGGAGAGCATGTCAGAGAAAAGAACCTGATCAAAGGGTGGTGTAGCTAAAGTTTTCCTGCCTGGCCCACGGTCAGGGCAAATCTCTCTCACCTGCCAGTCCCACAGCCTCAGACCCAACCAAGTAAACACAGAGACTTATATTGTTTACAAACTGTATGGCCATGGCAGGCTTCTTGCTAACTGTTCTTACAGCTTAAATTAATCCATTTTCATTAATCTGTACCTTGCCACATGGCTCGTGGCTTACCGGCATCTTCACATGCTGTTTGTCATCGTGGCGGCTGGCAGTGTCTCTCTCACTCAGCCTTCCACTTCCCAGCTTTATTCTCCTCCTTGTCCCACCTCCACTTCCTGCCTAGCCAATGGACAAGCAGTGTTTTATTTATTGACTAATTAGCAACACATTTGCCATACAGAACATCCCACAGCAGGGTGGCTTTGGGCTTTTTTGTTTATATAGAGAGGACATTAGATTTTTATCAGGAAAGACATCATTGATTATAATGATCAGATCAAACTTTATTTTTTCTTTGTTGTGCTTTTCTCCTGCAGGTTCAAACTTTGTTGTTTAGTGCTCATTTACCCATCTGCAGCATGGTCCTGGGGACTTTGAAACCTTGGCACCATGAGGCAGCACTTGATGGAGAGTGCTCATTATAGCTTTACATGTAAACAGTGCCCTAGTTCAGAGGGAAACACAATATGAGCATCTGTATTATGTCCTATATTTTATTTTTGGCTGTTTTTCTCCCAATTTCATACCTTTCAGCAGATGATAACTTAATATATAACAGACCCCAAAGGAAAAGCTTTTGTTGTTTGTGTCTCATAAACTCACGTAGACTCACCTTTTATTTTTTTGATGTTAACTTTGTCAAGCTCAGTATTGATCCTGTTTTCCTGTTGAGTGCAATGACAGACCTAGCTGTTCAAAGGGCATGAGTATGGTGTTTGAATTTCAGTATGTAAGTGCTTGGACATGTGCACACCAGAATGCATAAGAAAGATGAATATACTTGGCATTTAGGCATAGAGTTGTGACCAGGTAAAACGTGTAGGCTACTCAGATGATGAGTGCCATATTTTTTGATGGGATAGCATTTGAACACTGAACAACACAGGATAGTGAATCTTTCCTAAGCTTCTAGCATATGTTCAAGCAACCATGGGTCCTCTGTGTAGCAGAACAGGGTTGAGGCTCAGGTCAGTAGTTTCTCATGTATGCATTGTTTCAGAGGGCACCTGAGAGTTCTGTGTGAGATATGATTCTCTGCAGGATGTTTTATTTCCTGTCTGTGGTTCATGAATGCCAGTAGCATCCCTAACCTCATAAACCAGTAAGTGCCACAACCCAAAAGCCTTTCTTCAACCTTACTGAGGTTCAGAACTGTTCTCCTTCTACTGCTGGGTCCCATCCGATGGGTTAGATAATATGTCAGAAAACAGGCAGGAAAATGGAAGCATTTTTAGTAAGTGTCATCAGCATTGGGGTAACTGAATTTCATTTTTAACATTTGTGGTTTTGAAGGGAGGTGCTTGCTTATGCTGCTAATCCATAAAATTTCAATTTATGTTTTCTAAAAAAAAGGGGAAGACATAATCTAAAACAATTCTGAGTTCTTCACAGATCTTAGTTTGTGAGAGACTATTGACGTCAACCCTAATGTTATAGTTTGTAACTTGATTATTTAGAAAAGTTCCTGTCCCTAAATTTGAGGCCTATAGTAGGAACACAAAGCGATGGTATCAGTGGGACAGAACTGTGTCTGCTCAGTGCACTCAACCAAGCACAGGCAACTGCCAGAGGGAGCTAGTAGTCCTTCTCATAATACGGGCGTGCTCTGTATAGAGTGGTAATGTATTTCCATTACATTGCCTCTTTTCAAAGTGCCTGTTCTGCAGAACAAGGTAGACACTAGTTAAGACATGTTGGGGCGCCGGGCGGTGGTGGCGCACGCCTTTAATCCCAGCACTCGGGAGGCAGAGCCAGGTGGATCTTTGTGAGTTCGAGGCCAGCCTGGGCTACCGAGTGAGTTCCAGGAAAGGCGCAAAGCTACATAGAGAGACCCTGTCTCGAAAAACTAAAAAAAAAAAAAAAAAAAAAAAAAAAAAAAAAAAGACATGTTGGGGCACACTAGAACTTGATAATGACATTATTACTAATCAGGAAAGATGTGTGCATTATGGAAAATTTCATGTGTGTGTTTTAGTTGCTAAAATTACTGCATAAAGCACAAATAAAGAATAACGTGTGGAAATCCTCACAGTGGTGTTTCACTTTTTATTTTTAAACAAGAGCAGGAAAGGACAGTTGTTATTCTTAATAGTACCAAAAGAATAAAGAACAGGCTAAAATTGAGAGAGAACAAAGACTTATCACAAGTAAGTACATGACAGAATGGATTCCAGATGCAGCCTACTACCTTTTTCATTAATGAGAGAAGTTCAGATTTGCATTCAAAAAGTGAAGTTTTAGCTGGGCGTGGTGGCACACACTTTTAATCCCAATGCTCAGGTGGATCTCTGTGTTTGAGGCCAGTGTGGTCTACATAGTGAGTTCCAGGCCAGCCAGAGTTACATTGTGAGATTCTGTCTCACTCCCCTACTGCCCAAGAGATGAAGTTTATTGAAAGGTAGCCATGCTTACTTGTTTCTACAGGACCCTTTTACGTTACAGTGTCATACTGAGGGTGGAGCAGTTGACCTGACTGTGTAATGGTCTTAGTGCACAGTGGTGTTGCTTGGTGCACCACAGGGCAGGTGCCAGTGTCATACACTGCTGCACTTAGTTATTATATTACCATGTAAAAACCAGGCTCCTGTAGCTGGAATTTTCTCTTCCGGTCCCGCCAAGCCCTGGCAGTTCCTTAGCCCACTTATAAAATAAACATACAGATGCTTATATTATTTAAACTGCTTGGCCATTAGCTCAGGCCTATCATTGTCTAGCTCTTACTCTTATATTCAGCCCGTTTCTATTAATCTATACTTTGCCACATGGCTCGTGGCTTACTGGTACCTTACATCTTCCTTGTCCTGGTGGCGGCTGTAGGCAGTCTCTCCCTTCCCTTCCTGTTCCCTCAATTCTCCTCTCTGTTAGTCCCGCCTATGCTTCCTGTCTGGCTACTGGCCAATCAGTGTTTTGTTTATTAACACATTTGCCATACAGAACATTCCACAGCAGGCTCCAGTTGTTATACTTTTTAGTTTTTCGAGACAGGGTTTCTCTGTGTAGTTTTAGTGCCTGTCCTGGATCTTGATCTGTAGACCAGGCTGGCCTCAAACTCATAGAGATCCACCTGGCTCTGCCTCCCAAGTGCTGGGATTAAAGGCGTGCGCCACCACCGCCCGGCATAGTTGTCATACTTTTAAATCATCATCTAAGTTGGGTACAGAATATTGTGATAACTATAGTGACACTGTGGCTGCACTTAAAGAACACAATGTATGTTGTTACTATTAGGCTGACGAAGCACTCATCACAGTAGTCCCAACTTCATAGAAAAGCAGCCGTCAGGAAATTAGAAAGTTTAAAGTAAAATGTCTAGTAGAATTTCTAAGTAAAAATGAAGTTACAGTCAAGTGTCTGCATGTGTTACTGGTGAGCCAAGCAAGAAAGATCCTGTACTTCTAGGTTAGTGAAGTGTGTTTGATGGCAGCAGCTGAAGACATACATTCATTATAGGCAGGTTGGCCTTGGACCATTAGCTTCAGTGAGAAAGTGCTTCAGCAACTGAGGACAGTGAGCCTAGTACCCAGTAGTCAATCAAGAAGCAAGATAGGGCTGGAGACATGGCTCGGTGGTACAGAGTGCTACCTACTGCTGCCACAGAGAGATGCGTTTCTTTTCCTGCACTCACATTGGGCAGCTCACACTCCACCTGTAGCTTCAGCTCCTGGGGATCTGACACCCTCTTCTGGTCTCCAAGGGTACTGCACTCACATGCATATACCCACATACAGACACATAAACATATATGATTAAAAATCAAACATATATATTTTAAAAAAGCAAAAGAGGTGACAGGCTGGGCCTCCTGTGATCCTGTGTGGCATAGGTGCTGCATGTTGTTTAGTGGATTTGACGAATCAGTGCTTCATTGAAAATAATGCTGTAATTAGTGTCTGTAAATAGTCTGTGTTAAATAGCTGAGAGAAGACTGTTTTAACAAGTGAGACCTCCAGTTCCACAGCCTGAAGTAGCATCTGCTGAAATGTGTTGTTAACTAGCAGTCATTCCGTTTGCTCTTGTGAACTTAATGTTGTTCATTTCTGTGACTTTTGTTAAAAATAAAAGCTCAGCATTCCAGTTTGGCCTCTGTACAGCAGCAGCTGGATGCTTGAGCGGTTGCAAAGTTTTATTACATTTTTTGTTTTTGCTCAGTGCTTTAGATATTAAACTTTGTGAATGCTTGATAGAATGTTTTGTAATAAATTTAACCTAAAATCATCAGGGAAAACAGTATTTACATATAAACTGGTGGTGTGGCAGAGTTGCTGCAGTAACGTGTGGTGGCTCTGCATGGCTCCTCCAGCCTTTGGAGCTTCAGTAGACTGATGCGGAAGTTGCTGTGGGAATCAAGGCCTCCAGTCTCATATCTAGCATGTCTCAGCTCAGACTGTGGTTCCAGTTGTCAGATACCAGAGCAAGTACAAAGGAAGTTTTAAAAATCTGTTGGGCAGTTTAGGAAATTCTGCCTTGCCACGGACTGGCCCATCGGGCGTACCACGACCGTAAGGGAACCAGGGCTTGGGTAGTCAGGAAGGCAAGGATTTGGCGAATGACAGACAGACAACACACTCAGAAGTGGTTTGAATCTGCTGCAATTTTACTTCTGCAAATCAGTAGTTTATATACAGAAAAGAAAACTATCAAGTCATACAAGGAACAACAAGAGCTTGGCAATAATTCATTTACATCATCTTTAAAAAATAGCAAGCACACAATTACTAATCGGCGCTAGACATATCCCTTCACTCACAAGAACTTTATGACCCAAAGAGCAGTCTGTGTGTTTTAAACTTAGTATAGTCCCTAGTGTAGACTTCCTGCGGTTGCAGCTGTGTCCTTCATCTTTATTTCAGCCGCTCGCTAGTTTATTATCCACTTCTACTTTTCTGGTTCTCATGACCTACTTAGCCAATTTGGATGCTGCAGACCCTCTCTAAGTCTTTGTTCAGTTCTCCACCACATATCTCTTTAATATAAAACCTTTTTACCTGCTGGAATATGGACTCTTGTACTTTTACGCCTGTAAGGGGAAGGGGTTCTGCTGTAGTCTTTAAGTTTCCCCTGCTGAACTTCCTCAACAGAGGGGCCCACCATCTGCCTCCTATGAGATAATGTTTTCTGCCATAAATCACTTTAGTTGGGATTCCTAAAGGATTCCTAGTGGGTGAGTGTTCATTCCCTAGAAGTGTCTGAACCTTTATACTTTATCTAGCAGCTTGGTGTCTTAAAAAATAGCTCATTCTGCTATATCTGATTAAGATCCATGTCCAGCTTCCCCTTTCCTCCATAGTTCACAACCCAAGCATTCATTAATTTTGGCTGTGCTTCATAGATTAATTAGAACATTATCAGAAAAGCAGTTATACAGAACCCATAGCCCAGGGAGCTCATGATCCATGAAGCATGTCTCCTTTGAGAAGGAGGCATAACACGGGCACTCTGCCAGGGACCTCCAGGGAGCTTAGTCCCGTGGGACACGTATCTCCCGTCTGCTATTATTGACATAATTGTTCATGTCACATGGACGACACTGGAGTTGGTGTGGCACTGCCTTAAGTTGGAAATTACTGGTCTGTGATATACAAAATATAAAGAGAAGACTCTTAATAGTATTCTAGAAATGTCTTCAAGGGAATGAATGGGCTCAGTTGAAACATGCTTATGGATTTGTGTTTTCAGAGAGGAAATGTGAAATGTTTTAGGTCATTACCACACACATTTGAGATCATTTTTGAAATTAGGAACACCAACTTTAAACCTCAGTGAGCAAAGAAGTTTCTCTGGAAAGCACACGTGAGCTACAGAATGAACTCAATTATTAGGGTTTTGTGTTTCATTGATAATTGTTTATGAAATGGTGTTCTCATTATGTGACCATGTAATACCCTTGGTTTCTATCATCTGGGCTCATAAATACTTCACATGTTTTCCATTTGGCTTTTTGCAGTTCTCAGCTTATTGCCTTGCTGAGATACAGGCTGCTAAATGCAGGGAAGGTTAGCTTTCTTGTTAGTTATGTGTTTGTTTTTTCCTCCTTGCAGGGCAATCCCACATCCTCGAGGGCATGCACATTTGGCAGCACTTGTCAACCATGATTGTGAGCAATTTCTGAGATTTTGTTTCAGTGTAGAAAAGTTTTCAAGAGAAGTTAATTTTGTGTGTGTATGTTTTTCATTTGTTTTAGTGCAAACACAAGGTAGAGCTTTAAAGGTGAACTTGACTCTTGTGTTGGCACATGCCTTCTGCCTTTAATCCCAGCAACCCTGAGACAGAGGCAGGTGGATTTCTGTGAGTTCTGTGCCAACCAGGACTACATAGTGAGATTCAGTCTCAAAAATAAGTAAATAAAAATGTTAGCTAAGTGTGTCGGCACCTGTTACCCCAGCACTTGGGAGGCTTAAGCAGGGGGATTGCCATGAATTTGAAGTTAGCCTGTGTTACATAGTGAGTATCATGTCAGTGAACGGAAGGACCCTGTCACAGAAAGCAAAAGCCAAACAAATAAAGTAAGCTGTTTAAAAATTGATATCCAAAAAGAAACAAAAACTTGGTATCCATCTAGAAGAGAAAAAAATTAAAAGTATTGCTTCAAATCTATTCTATCGGTACATTCAGTGTACTTCTCTTTGTTCACTGCCCAGAAATCCCTGAAGTTAGGAGGGAACCTAGGAGTGCTTTGTGTCATTCAGTACACATCCAATAACAAAGAGACAATATCTGAAGTTGACCTCAGTTTGTAGATTCAGATACAATTGTGTTCACACACACACACACACACACACACACACACACACACAATTACAGTTACTTCAGTACAATGATTATTGTAAAATTTAAGTGTTTCTGAAGAGTAGAATTGAATGAAACATATTTTCATGTGGCCTGGTTAATATAAGACTGCAGATAGCCTTGGGTGACCTAGAACAGCTGATCCTTTTGCATCTACCTTCCAAGTGCTGGGATTACAGGCTTGTACCTCTGTACCAAGCAAGACTTTTTTTTTAAACTTTGCTTTTAGAGCAAAATAAATTCTATAAAAATCAGTTGGTCATAGTAATGGTGTATATTAAAAATATCTGCAATCATTTTCAGTATTTGACTAACATCATCCTATGTGTTTTATTGGCATGGCCTTGTTTATATACGATGTTTAGAATCAAGAAAGTTTATGTTTTGGACATCAGGATTAAATAGAGCATGTAATAGAAATTAATTTATATATAACCATAAGATTTGAGGCAGCATTTTTATCAGGATTTGCTTATTTTGTGTGTTTTTCTTAACATGCTGTTTTAAGTATTATTAAGCTTGAAGTTTTAGGTGACTTTGAGAGTAAGTGAGAGTATAAAACCACCTGTAGCATGATACTCTAAAGAGTAATATAATTTCTCCACCTTTATCTTTTTATCTTAGCTTACAACTTTTCTCACAGAATAGATCATTTGTCTTTTGGAGAGCTTGTTCCGGGAATTATTAATCCTTTGGATGGAACTGAAAAGATTGCTGTAGATCGTGAGTATTTAATAATTGCTTTTAGAATTTACATACAGGAAGTTGCTCTTAAAACCTTAATATTGATGTGTTTTTACTCCTATCTTGTGAAGCTATTCTTTAAATGGCTGCTGAGTATGTGGTAGAAGTGAATGGGATTAGAATGTTAAAAAGTAAGTCCTACAACAGATTGAAAAGATTAAAAGGACAAGAGGGTTGATGTGTTGGTGGTAATGGTGTAACTGTCCTTTCCACAGTCACCAGAGAAAGAAGTTTTCTTGTCACAGGTTCAAGGCTCTAGAATGCTGTGTGCTTTTGTAGGAAGTTCCCTGCAGAATGTCACCAACTCAAGAAACCTAGAGTTACTCCAGAGTGGAGTGGTGTTGTGTGTATAATCAGATGTGTGGTGTCACAGCAGTCATGTACATTTGTTTTTAAGCCTCTACTTACTCAAGCACTGAGGATTATTTTCTTAGTTTTATAGCAAGTGGTGCATAGCTTGTTTTCAGGTGACTTTGTTGTTATTTTGAGATAGTGTTTTACCGTTCAGATGAGGCTGGCCTGGAAGTAGCAATGTAGTCCAAAATGACCTTGAACTCATAGCAATCCTTCTGGGATTACAAGCTTGTGTTACATGTGAGTTTGGTTTTGGACATTGATTATTTTTTTTGTAACTTACATTAACCGTGGTGATGCCCGGTGACCATAAACTGACCCTTTGATTGAACATCAATCACTGAACAGTTTGTTTAGTTACCTTTTTGCTCTAATGTCACTTTCAGTGTCTGGCAAATTCGACTTCAGTTTACTGATATATTTAAGATTAGCAGACATGAGAACTACGGTTACTGTTGCAATGACATCTAGGTTTCAGCAATGTTTCTACTCTGAAGAGATGCTGCCTTTGCCTTCTTAAGTCCCATTCATGGTTGTCAGTGCCTGAACTAATGCATATGAGCACCTGCACACCTTGTGTGTTTTAACTTGGGCTTTGTTTTACCAAATATGAGTATAATGTCTTCACTTTTTAAAAATATTTATTTGTTTTACATCCTGACTGCAGTTTGCCCTCTGTCCTTTCCTCCCAGTCCTCACCTCCACTCTGCCTCCTCCCCCACCCACTCCTCTGTTTCTGTTCAGAAAGAGGCAGGCCTCCCATGGATATCACCAAAACGTAGCATATCAAGACTAAGCACCTCGCCTTGTATTAAGGCTGGGCAAGGCGACTCAGTCTGAGGAATAGGATCCCCAAAACCAGCAAAAGAGTCAAAGACAGCCCTTGCTCCCACTATTAGGAGTCCCACAAGAAGTCCAAGCTACACAACTGTCACATACATGCAGAGGACCTATATCAATCCCATGCAGGCTCCCTGGTTGTCAGTTCAGTCTCTGTGAGCCCAGGTTAGTTGATCTGTGGGTTTTCTTGTGTCTGACTCCTCTGGGTCCTACAATCCTTCCTCTCCCCCTTCAGGAGGATTCCCCAAGCTCGGCCTAATGTTTGACAGTGGGTCTCCGCATCTGTTTCTACCTGTTGCTGGATGAAGCCTCTCTGATGATTGTTGGGCTAGGCACAAATCTATGAGTATAGTAGAATATCATTAGGTATCATTGTATTGACTTTTTTCCTCTCCTCCTGTCTGGTTTGGTTCTATCCTGGTTCTCTGGGCCATCCAGCCTCTGGGTCCTGGCACTTCAGGCAATGTCAGGTGGGCTCACTCTCATGGCATGGATCTCAGGCTCGACCAGTCATTGATTGGCTACTCCCACAATCTCTGTGCCACCCTTACCCCAGCATATTCCAAAGGCAGGACAGACTGTAGGTCGAAGGTTATGTGGCTGTGTTGGTGTCCCAGTCCCTCCACTGGTAGTCTTGCCTGGCCACAGGAGATGGCCAGTTTTTAAAATTACTTATTACATCAAGCATGGGCACCCCCTCACTTCTTGTGTCCTAAGTATATTGTTATCAGCTTTTCTTTCTTTTAAAACTGTTTATCTACTGCATACTAAAGCAAATGGTAATATTAAATTTCAAGTTTGTCATATTTAAAAGAAGAGTAGATTTGATAGTATTCTATTGCTACCAGATTGATGAGAAGACATATTTTGTTTTTATTATAGACAACCAGATGTTCCAATATTTCATTACAGTTGTGCCAACAAAGCTACACACATACAAGATTTCAGCTGACACCCATCAGTTTTCTGTGACAGAAAGGGTAAGTGAGTCCTAATTGCTAAGATAATTGAGGGAGGGATGTTTTTTGTGGTTCCCCAATTGCAAGATAAGATTGGAAATTTAGTAGGCATCCCCCCCATTTAAAAATTTATAGAAGTTTTGAAATGAGTTAACATTTTAAGCAAAAATGTACCAGAAATGGGTATTAGTGTGCATGTTCTAAAGCTTAAAAAGATTAAAAAAAAATATTGGCCATGCCTCTGTTACAAATTAAACTATGATGGCAGAAGTTACTTTATGAATTTCGATTTGTATATTCTTCTTTATTGATGTAAGCAGCTCCTATCTGCCTCTACTGTCAGGTTTTCTGGTTTCTTGATGGTTTTTTGTAAGTGTTCCTCGCTGAATGTGCACAAACTCTGCTCCTCAGCTAGTCCCTCAATGCAGCTGGGTCTGATTAAAAGGATGCTCTCCAGCCTCAGGTAGATGGGTCTTAATGGTTTCATGGAGAGGAAGAGTAGGTTTGAACAGTGTCTGTTCTAGGTTGTATTTCATTATTATAAATCAAATTTGAAATTGTTAATACTCCTATCCCCTCGTCTGCCATGACTTGGAGAAGCACTAAATACACTTGATATTCAGGGGTACTGCCATGGCTCATGCCTTCGTCATGGTCATCTGTGGCTCTGCTGCCCTGCCAGCCTGACTGTGGAAGCCACAGCAGAGGTCTAGATTAGGACACCACATTGCAACATGTGTGCTGGGTTGGAGAGAACAGAGGAACTGCCTCACTTCCAGGAACTAAAGGCTCCCCACCCCCACGCCCGAAGTGGCTACCTTTCTATTTTGTATACTCTTAGGAGCCCTCCTTCCTTCTACAGCAATCACTCTTTAGCCAGGGCCACACCAGCTGAAAGAGGAACAGCAGTCAATCAAAGAAACAGCCCATCGGATCAAAACCAGGGCAGCTGCTAGCACCAGCACCTGTGTATTGGTTCTGTGCTGCTGCTGGGACACGTTGATGGAAACATAGTGATGATCACGGCAGTGTAAAATTCCTAATGCATATAGGCCAGGGTGTGATTCTGGAGGTCCGTGTGGATTGTGTTTCCTACAGATTCTAGAGGGCCCTTCCCCAGCCATTTCCAGAATCTAGAGGCATTTATACTTCCTGCCATCATATTTATAATGTTCTGTTGCAAATCAGTTTGGGGAAGTTCTCAGGCATGGTCACAGAGCCCCTTCCGCGAGCCTGCTGCCTCCTCCTCACAAAGACCCTGTGGCAAACTATGCTCAGTAACCTAGAATCTTCCTTGACAACCGTGCCTGCAATGTCCCTTAGCCACAGAGGTCACATGTTCATGGTCCCAGAATTAGGGTGTGGATGTCTTTGAAGGCCATTCTCCAGCCTGCCACAGCCTCTGTCCTTCTGAAAAAAAAAAAAAGAAAAAGAAATTGGTAATACTCAGAAGCTGGTGTCCAAATGAATTCCAGGGCATGTGAGAGCTTTCCATTCCATCCTTCTTCATGTGATAATGCTGCAGTTGATAATAACTAAGGCCTCAGTGGGAACAAGGTTCCCCTTAGTTGTCTTAATTACGTTATTTCAGAGCGCAAATGTTAAGTGTCTAACTTTTCAAATGGTTCAGGGAACAAACACAGGTATGTATTTATAAGTATATGTGTGTGTGTGTGTGTGTGTGTGTGTGTGTGTGTGTGTGTGTGTGTGTACACACATGCACAGTAACTAGGTAAGTACGTGTTGTACTTTCCAACATTTCTACAAGGGTAGGAAGATGTTTCTCACCAGCAGTATTGACAGACACCTGGGAAGAAACATTGTATAGGTTTGGCAATGCTTTGGGCAAAGCCAGAAGATGTATAGGATTATAGAATTGCTGTGGGCTATAGAGAATCCGGCTACATTTTCAAACTGGTGTGTGCATTGCTTCTGTTAAGCTATCCTTGTGTTAGAAACCCTTTTCCAAGATACAGTGGGGGAAAAAAGAAAAATACTGCGTGTATGAGGTTATTCATTGTGGTGCTATAGTGGTAGATGACTAGAAACAGCTCAAATTATAAATCTACCCAGCAGGATATGCAACTATAAAAAAGGATAGTATTTGAATGTGAAATTATCTCCAGAATTTATATGAAATGAAATAAAAAAGAAAAAAAAAGTCTGTTGTGTAAGGGGTGTTTGCTATATGTGACTAAAGTATTAATCATTGTATTGAGTTTTACAGTGCAGGGAGGGAGAGGAGCTGGCCACTGTCAGTTTTGGAAGCCCAGTTTAATCATTGCTAGTCTTCTCCAATGTTATTGGATGTCCTGATCCACAAGATAGCTTGCTTTATTGTAGGTGGTCATAGGATCTCCATGCCTTCGACATGAACATCAGAATTTTTGCATGAATTCACTGTTGGAAACTTGATTGGTGGCTCATTTATAAGGTCTCTGTGTTAGTAATAAGGGAGGGGATTTTACCACAGTGTATGTGTTTCTAATGCTTACAGTTTAATTTCAGCTTAGTAGAAATAAGATGACAAGAAGTAATTGCAAAGAAACAATACAAGAGCATGTTGCAATATAAACTTGGTTTTTATTGCTTGGTTAGTTGTAAATACATGAATAAACTGGTATGTTTAAGATGACCATTTCCAAACATAGTTAAGAATAGTTCTGAATTCAGTTTTCTTTTCGGAACAGTGCTTTGTTCTTGAATGCATGGCCCTCCAGCTTTTGCTTCCTAGTGTGGGATTACAGATGTGCAACACCACACCAGGATCAAGGTTATTCTTTGAAAAGCATACCCTACCAAGAACACTGGTAGTTGTCTCTGAAGAGCTTAAATTCTAGGGTTGTTCACCCTGAGGAAAGTAGGGTGTTATGTGTACATTTGTACCTTGATAAAGCATGTATGTTAGTACCCACATGACATGCGTTCTGTTTCTCTTTCCTCCTCTCCCCTTCCTCTCAGGAACGCATCATTAACCATGCTGCAGGCAGCCACGGAGTCTCCGGAATATTTATGAAATATGATCTCAGTTCTCTCATGGTGACAGTCACTGAGGAACACATGCCTTTCTGGCAGTTTTTTGTAAGACTCTGTGGTATTATTGGAGGAATTTTTTCAACAACAGGTTAACATTCATTTCTTTGTCTAATTTCCCTTTATTTTTTTTTTTTTTTGTTTTGAGATGAACTCTTACTATGTGTCTCTCACTGAGATTGTAGGCACTAGTGGCCATGCCCTGCTTTCTTTATCTGATTTCTAAAAGTGTTTATTAAACTTAAGATGTTAGGAAGATATTTCACTGATGGAGTATGCCATAGCGTTCGAAGGCCCTCCTCACTTTTGCAAGGCCTAACACACACACACACACACACACACACACACACACACACACACACACAAAAAAAAAAAAAAATACATAAAGTAATGCCTCTATTAAAAGACAGCAAAAAATATACACATTTTCATGTTCTAATATTTGGAGACTTCTTTAAATTCTAAAACTCTAAAATATATTTCCTATCCTGTAAGCACACCTATTTCACAGATTCAGTAATACAGGAAGATAATGTGGTAAGCCACATGTGTCCTGGGTGTTATTCACAGACACAGCTAGAATGGAATCCGTGTTCTGCCATTGACTTGGTAGTCCTTAGATGGTTCACCTACCTTCTCTTTTTTTGATTTTTGGGGTTTTTTTTGTTTTGTTTTCGAGACAGGGCTTCTCTGTGTAACTTCAGAGCCTGTCCTGGAACTCGCTCTGTAGACCAGGGTGGCCTCAAACTCACAGAGATCCTCCTGCCTCTGCCTCCCAAGTGCTGGGATTAAAGGCATGCGCCACTACCGCCAGGCCCTACCTTTTCTGAGATGTAACTGGTTTGTAAGTGTGCTATGGGGTTAAATGAGCAAATGCCCAGAAAGCATCACAGATGTAAATAAATTTCTTTCCCTATATACTGTATGAAGTCGTATTTTGTGGCATTTTGATTAAATCAGTAGTGCTTTTGGGTTTAGCCCAAGATTCTGGAATCTTTTTAGAGATCCATCTTTAACCCTTGGTTAGTCTGAGCTAGCAAGTTATGTTCTTGGAACCCTGTGTTGTTTTGATTCATATTTCTAGAACAAGAGAACAGCTTTTCTTATGCAGGTCCCTTTATGCTTTATTTTAGTTCATTTAAATCTATGTTATTTGCAAAGTTATGTGAGAAAGTCTTGAAAAGGTTGTGTCAGGGTTGTGAGTTATGTATGTGACTTAATTTTGATAAAACATCTGTTTTTAAATCCAACCCTCTCGAGGTTTGAGCCTCAGAGGCAGCTGCAGGCTGCTGTGCTGCATTCCATGACCTATTCCTCTACAGTTATCTGCAGTATTTTAGTCTTACATAGCAATTTCAAAAGCTGTTTAATTAAAAATTTGAACTTATTGTACTCATTACAGGCATGTTACATGGAATTGGAAAATTTATAGTGGAAATAATTTGCTGTCGTTTCAGACTTGGATCCTACAAGCCCGTCCATTCTGTAAGTGATACTGCACGTCTTTGTCTCTTAGTCATGTTGTTGTCCTTAAGTCTAAATAGAAAGGATTGCCCCCATAAAGCCTGGTGATAGAGACGTCTTATAGAGTAGAACTAACACTCTGGTCTTCTCTTCTCCTCCCCTTAGGTCCCCTTTGAAGATGGCCACACAGACAACCACTTACCTCTTTTAGAAAATAATACACATTAGCACCTCCTGGGTGGAAAAGAAACTTTTTGCCTGAAACGTAAAACCTTTTCTAATAATAAAATGTTGTGCAATATATTCAAAGAAAAGAAAATATGAGAACCGGGAAACATGCTTATTTAAAAAAAGGAAAAAAACCAGCCAAGGAAAAAAACAAACTGAAGTCGTCCTGTATATGTTGTGTCTGTTACAAATGTCCTAGAAGAAATTATGCAGCTAACTGGAGGCCCAGCCAGAGTGCCAGGAGAAGACGGCACCTCTGATGCTCTCCCAGCAAACGGACAGCATGGAGAGCAGAGCCTAGAGGACGGAAGTGAGACCGTATTTAAAGAAAAGGGCATTGATAAATGCAAACGTGTGCGTCCTTTTGTTTTTAAAAGATGTCAGAATAAAATGTGTAAAACATATGGAAAACTAGTCTAGACTTTAAAAAACTGTAATCAGCTCATGTGGTTAATAAAGGAAACAGGGGCTGGCCCTGTGTTACAGCCATATTAATGTTAAGCCATATTGACAAGACCATGTTGTCCAGTACTGGGTTCTGGTGAAGGTGACTGCTTTCCTTTGAACTCCAGTTGGTGACTTTCCTGACTGTTAACGGTCAATTCTTAGAGATTAAGGTGAAGTTTCCCAAGGGCAGGTATATAAGTGCTATGATATGTAACGGGTACCACTCACAGCTGTACATGGGACACTGCAGGGAGAAGAAAGCACAGTTTAAAAAGATAAAGGTTACTAATTTGTAAAATATTGAGGGGAAGAAAAGTATGCTTGTGAGGAGTTGAAAAAAGGATACCTAGCAGATGGGTGAGGCAGCGTAGGCACCACTGTAAAACTGGACCAGGAACAAAGTGCTGCCCTTGGGGCTCTGGGCAGAACTAATGAAGCTAAAGTAACTTGAGGGAGCCCTGTCGGTGCTGTTAGAAAATGCTGGCTTTGTGTGCCAGCCGGTTTTCCTCTTGGGAGGCTTGAGGGCAGAAGCATAAGCATCGGTTAGTCTCCGGAGGATGAATGACTGAGGGAGAAGACTGGGTTTCCGTCCCTGTCAGACCCAGGACTATACTAACAATAGAGGCTTCTGGTGTGGCCTGTCACAAATTACTGTTTTTTCAAGTGAATGTTTTTACAGATTAAAAAAAAAAAATGCTTTCTTGAAAGAGGGTAGGCAATCAGGTGGAGAGACAGCAGCAAAGCACGCAGCAGTTAAGTGTATGAAAAATGGCATTTTGTAGAAAATAAAAATTTTTGGTTAAAATACACAGTATTAAGAACAATTAGGGGTTAACTGACTAATAATGTAATAATGTTTTAAATTTTAAAATAATCCAGGAAATTTCAGATAATGAATGTCTTCTCTGAGGTTTTTGTTTCTTTGTGGCTTTTTGTTTGGTTGGTTTTGTTTATTCCCTTAAATTTTATAGTTAGGCTAGAAACAGAACATCTCTCCAGAAGAATTTTGTTAGTAAGAACTGGAATGTTGCTTTTCTATGTCTACTGCTAGAAAATTCAGTCAGATTTCAGGGAAGAAAATACTGATTTAGAGTTACTTTCAGTATTACAATGTCTTTAAAAGATTTAAAATTATTTTTAATTGTTTCCATGTTTTTTACGTGCCACGTTAAAATCTTACTGGGATGTATCTTTTCCATTAAAATTGACTCTACAGGAATTTGTTCAAAGCAAAATTTTCTTTGCCGTTAATTTCCATTTTAAAAGCTAAGACTTTGATTTTCAAATCGTCAGGGTCACATTTTTGTCTGTAAAAGAATGAAAATTCTGACCATCTGTTTGGGTGATGAAGGCAGCTACAATTAGGATTTGTGGAGAGAACTTTTGGCCTTACCAGGGTTTTTTTTCCCATGCCAGATATCCCTCTCTGACCTGCCATAGCCTTCCCTATACCTGTGGATCCCTAGAGCCAGGATACCCAAGTGTCTATTCAATCCAGTCTTTTTAATTTTATTAAGATAGTCTGTGTGTGCGCGTGCATGCGTGTGTGCATGCATGTGTTCAATCCTAATATTTTTAAGTCTGAGGCCTCATTTACTTGAAATGTATTTTTTATACTGTTTGTATTTGTATACCTTGACTGTAAAGACAGTAAATAACTAGGTGAATAAATTACTGTCAAGTGTTTAAACCCTTGACTATCTACCTCCTGAGATAGCCTGGCTCAATATTAGAATGGCAGATCCACTTGTTCTTAACTTAGAAGAGTATTGGACACTTCTGTTTTTTTGTTTTTTGTTTTTTTTATCAGATACACAGAAAAGCTATCTATTTCATTATCATCAGAATTTGTCATCTGAAAGAACTTACAGTCTTAACTTTAAAGTGCATATAAGATGTAATATTTTAATAGATGTGTTGTCATTCAAATACCAGGAAGTAAATTTACATTTAACTCCTTTACTTCAAAATTCTGTCTACACTTGTACTTTAGATACATTTTTTTTTTTTTTTTTGGTATAACAAATACATGATCCAGAACCTTGAGATCTTTAAAGCATTCAGCATGCCACTTAATCTTGTAGCTTCTCTTGTATAAGCTTCTCAGATTCTTTATAACACTACCAGGATAATGATGGAGCCTGCTGTGGCATGCATTTGTCCTGGTGTGACATGCATCTGTCCTCCTGGTGTGGCATGCATTTGTTGTCCCAGCACTGGGGGAGTAAAGACAGGAGGTCCCTAGGGCTTTCTGGCCAGCTAGTCTTGCTGAATCAACAAGCTCCAGTTTCAGTGAGACACTGTGTGAACAAATAAATGGAAAATGATGAGGAAGTCGCCCATCATTGACAGCTGTCCTCCACACATGGGTACACATACATGTAAATAGCACAAACATGAGCTATGAGTGAGTTTGTAGACAATTGACGGGATTACAGTCAGTAAAGCAAGTGTTTGGGGTCTCCTAATAGTATTCTAAAATTCTTAGTGTAACTCATGTGTGCACTTTATGTAATACCTTAAAAGAACTCATACGGCGCAGGGAGATCCCTTTAATACAGGCTTGATGCCAAACAGGCCTGCGTCTATCACTAGTAATGCTGTGGAAATTCTTTGGATTTGTTTTTCACAACACTTGTTTACAGGTCACTTGGATAGCTGTAAGTTTTTTCTCCTGTCAATTTGGGTGTTGAATTTGGGGTCCTGAATATTTTCTGCAAGTGCTATGATGCTGAGAAGTCCCCGCCACCAGCTCTGCTTTTTATTAAAGTGTATTTTTTCTAGAGTTGACGCATGTTGTTCTACCTCACGTCTCTGACCCTAGGACTCAGTATTTTAGGTAAAATGGGAAGATGCTAAAAAACGTTCCGTGGCAGAATACATGGTTCTGCTTAAACTTAATTCCAGGTAAGCACTGTTTGCCATAGAAGTAGCCACACTTTGTCATATAATATCCAAAACCTAGCTATTGCTAGGCTTGTTTTATTAACTTTTTAACCATGTTTTTAAAGCTGATTGTAGCCAATAACTTTTTTTTTTTACACTTCTCTGGACATAAGAGACCAACACTGCTTTTCAGTGTTCCAAGACAGCAGGACCACAGTTCAGAAAGGTAGCCACATGAGCCCTGTGAATTTTAAAAGTTACTGATGATTTTAGAAAGTAGATCTGACTTAATTTTTATGTTTGTTGTGTTATAATAATGTGCTTTCAGTAGGAATGGTCCCTATAAGCTCATATTTGAATGCTTAGTCACCAGGGAGTGGAAGTGTGAAAGGATTAGAAGGTATGGCTTTGGAGGAATTTTGTCAACAGGGTGAGCTCATTCCAGGCCCAGTCTCTGCCTGCAGATAAGGGTGTAGCTCTGAGGTACTGCTCCCACACCATGCTCCCTGCCATGATAATAGCCTCTTAAGTATAAAAGGAAGCATTAAATAGAGTTGCCTTGGTCATGGTGTCTTTTCACAACAATAGAACAGTGACTTAAGACAAATACTCTTTGGAGTTCCCTGTTTACCTCTATTGTAAATTATTTAAAATGAGTTAGACGTGGTAATAGGTGAATACAAAAGTATGACGTTTTTCTGGTGTGTGTCAGCATTAGTTGCCTTAGTGGCTGTCTGATCACTAGCAAATATCATGTGGGTACAGACTAGACATTTCCAAGACTTCCTATTTGTATGTTTTTACTAGTCTATATTAATAGAATAAAATATAATGGTTCATGTTGGCATTTTTCTCAAATGTAGAGAAGACATTGGTTGTAATCAACCCTCCTTTTTATCAGGACTTCTTCTTTTCAAGCATGTACCTTTATACTTTTAACTCTGCACCCAAGTAGATTTTTTTTTTTCCTATTGTGTATATATTGGGATTCATATAGTTAATTGGTCCTGGGGTGGATTTCTCAATGGTGGGGACTTCTTTCACATAGTTACTTTTCCTGTTTAGGCATTGCAAGATAAATTTGTGCCATGTTTGTGATGCCACAGAACACTCATGCAAATACAATCCCATTGGTGTGGCAAGAAAAGGTGGCATCAGTGTGTACCTTAAGTTTATCTCCTTTTTCCTGGAGAGGAGTAGTGGGAAGAAGTGGTCAGCAGTTAAAGAACACTGAGAAGAGGCTGGTAATTCAGAAGTTTATTTAATCAGAAGTTCAAACTAATATTAAATCCCTGGAGTTCTTGGATTGATGAAACAATGATCAAAAGGTAGTACATTTTTAGAATTTAAAAATCCAATCCTGTATCTTATCTTGAGTTCCTATTTTTATTATATCCATACCTGGTGTGTTTCACATGACTCAGAAGTGTCTCGCAGATGTCTCACATGGGGGACCCATGGGTGCTTTTGTTTCAGAGTTGAGTTTTCCACCTGGAGAGTAGTCCCTGACCTGAATCTGACTTGCAGAAACAGTACCAGAAAGGGCCCTCTCAACATGTTCCTCATGGAGCCGAGGAGAGCTCAGTACTGGGCACACTTGAGCCATCAGAATATAAACATACACGTTAACTATCTGTGTGTAGTTTTCAGCAATTTGTGTGGTGGTTACTTTTTAAGTCCCAAACACCTTATTTGAATATTTCATGTTTTTAGCATGCAGAGATCCTGCAGTCCAGTGTGTGTAAATCTCAAATATGAGCAAGACTAGGGTGACGGCTTGAATATGAGGATTTGTGAATGTATAAAGGTTTGTATTTGTATTTAAAATATTTAAGCAAAAACTTAACTTTCTGTTTTTGAGCTCTGTACATTATACAATTAACATGTGACTGGGATGACTGGGGTCCGAGGGGCCTCAGGTGCTGCAGGAACGTCCTCTTCCCAGCTCCACACATGAAGACAAAAACTAGAACTTAAAATTTTATTTGAAATTTTGCTTTCCTCACTGGCAAAGGTTGGAGCGTTTCTATGGTTCTAGTCTAGGAACTTCCCTCTCCCCATCAGCCTTACTGACTGATGTCTGAGTGAAGTACACTTAAATAGAAGGGCTTTGGCAATATCGATAAATGAGAAGGAAACTTAAGTGGGTTTTCAGGACAATGGCGATTAAAAAGAGTTAGACTAAGGGATGTCAAAATCATAAGACGCTATAAACTTTGACTTAAGTACGTAAGACTCCCTGGTGTATGTACGATTAAGTTCATATTTGGTGTAAGATACAGACACAAGTGAGAAACAGGGCAGACATGAGTATTTTTCCCATCACCCACCCCTCAACTCAACCAGGACTCTAGTGTTTAATATAGTAGGCTACTTCTGTGGCATTGTCACAATGCTGAGCTGCCCTCCTCCGTTCACCATGGTTGGAAGCTTTTGCCTTGCTACTGAGCATGCCTCCTTGGTTAGTGCTGCCTTTCTCTAGCTTGCTTAGGCTTCTTCCATGTGTTCTTCCATGCTCAGTAAGTTGAAATTAGTTGTGTCAGGGAAGGGAAAGCTAAGTATAGGAAGTGGGGTGCTCTCATGCTTCATGTGTAATAGTGTAGAGTGTATGATGTAAAGACAATCTGGAAGTTAGGTTTTTGTAAATGTATGCAGTTAAAGGTTGACTTTCCTTCTCACTGAACCAAATTTTTAAGAAAATACAGTGAAAAGAAGTAGAAAAGAAGATGGAATGGCAAGTTTGACTGGAAGCTTGGGAAGCTTCTTGTTACTTCCTAGTTTAAGACACAGTTTACTGCCTTAGAGGTATCTTGAGGTTCCAGATGATGGGCTGGTGGAATGTTCTTAGACCTTGAGTGTGCTGGAGGCCCTAAAGTAGGAGATGAACTTGTAACAGAAGCTCACAATGAAGAACCAGATGTTCCGAGCCATCTGAGACCTTGCGATGAGGAGGCGCCAGACGATAAGAAACAGGGCGGTGTTAAAGAGGTAGTGAATGTTCCGGAGCCTGAGAGACAGAAACAAAAGCACAGTTAGACAGTTAAGACAGCACCTGTACCCAGCTGTTACCTGAAGTGTAAATGTATTCCTCCTATCTGTTACCAGCAAATACCTAGTTTTTAGAGCCCACGGCAGGCCTAGTGTTCCTAGGTCTTTATGTCTTTCATTTCCTATTCTGGAATAATCATGTTTCCTTCATGTTTTCCTAGCTCTTACTCTTTCTTCTACTTCTGTTTGGAGCTCTTTTTACAAGCATGATTCATGGATTAGTGTAATATTTTTAAAATACACTCTGACCTTTCAATATCGAAAATCTTCTCTGGCCACTGAGATGACTGAGTAAATGCATTTTTGGAGCAAGCCTGGAACTTGAGTTGGAACTCATGTAAGGGTCAAAGGAGGGAATTTGACTCCACAAAGTTGTCCTTTGACCTCCACATGTAAATTGAGACCACAGAGTTGTTTCCTGACCTCCACATGGCTGTGACATGCACATCCACACACCATGCATAGTTTTTAAAAGCCTTCAACCACTTATTGGCTAGAGGATAGATAATGAACTTTGCAGCCTGCTTTTCAAGTGTCTTCCTCCTTGGCTGTCTACCTTTCCACTGTTACCACCTCGACTACAAACCTTTGTTTTTGCAGGAATCATGACCTAAATCCTGTAATTTATTTGTCAGGAATTTTGACTAAAAGAAGTAGGAATTATAAGAATTGAAGAGTAGTTACATGGCTTTCCAAGTTATGTAGTATGATCTGCTTTTTGGGTATTCCTTAGGTCACACTGTGATACAGTGCACAAGAAGAAATAAACTTGGGCTTGAGCCGGCTCCAGTATTTGTTTCTATGAACATTGTCTTTTTTGTGCCCTAAGTTGTGGTATTGTGTTCCCCAAAATATTGTGCACCCTAAAAACTTACCTGGGGTCAAAGAACAGAACAGCCACTAGATACAGAGGCTAGAAAATGGTGGCACTCACACCTTTAATCCTAGCATTCCAGAGGCAGAAATCCCTCTGGATCTCTGTGTGTTTAAGGATACAGCCAAGCATGGTGACTCACGCCTTTAATCCCAGAAAGTGAGCCTTTAATCCCAGGGAGTGATGATAGAAAGCAGAAAGATATATAAGGCGTGAAGACCAGAAACTAGAAGCTTTTGGCCTGGTTGAGCTTTTAGGCTTTGAGCAGCACAGTTCAACTGAGATTCATTCTGGATAAAGACTGAGAAGCTTCCAGTCTGAGGAAACAGGATCAGCTGAGGAACTGGCAAGGTGAGGTAGCTGTGGCTTGTTCTTCTCTGATCTTCCAGCATTCACCCCAATAACTGGCCTCAGGATTGATTTCATTAACAAGACCTAAGATTTGTGCTACACTAAGTACTTCTTGTATTAATGGGCTAACAAAAAGAATACCTGCTTCAGGGGTGCAGTGAGGTCTAAATTCAACATTGTGTATAACAGGGTAGTGTGGATGCAGGGTTTCTAATGCTCAAGTGTGAATCCAGCCTCACAATTGGCACTGCATAAATGGGGGCAGGGTGATTTAATTCACATACAGAACCCTGTGTAAAGTCAGTCAACAGTAACACCTCACACATACCAAGGAATGCACCTACCTTTTTAAGTGTTGTTTTGCTTTGGGGATACCAGCCAGATCCTCTTTCAGTAGATACTTCTTAACTCCCAAAACATAATTTTCAATGTATTCAAGCCAGTTCAACTGGCGTACATCAAAGTTGAATACCTACGAAGCAAAAGATATGGGCTGTCAGCACTGCACTGCAGAGCAGTCACCTTGTCCAGTGTGGGTACCCGGAGCTCATCAATATGGCTAGACTTGCTGGCCCCACTTCTCTCAACCTCCCCATTACTGGGTTGCCAAGCATGCCACTACATCCAGCAGCAGTGAAGGTCTCATCACAATCTACAAACTAGTTGTAGCTGCAGTAAACTTGTTTCCTGATTTTGTTGTAGAATATTATTTCAAGGTGTGTTACTTTTGTTTATGCTCTGGAATATTTAATGACACAAAGATGTGTTTGATTAAATAAAATTCACCTGCGGTCAGAAGGCTGCATCAACAACTAGCAGACAGGAAATGGTAAGGAGGAGCCAGGCGAGAAAGGGCTTATAAGGAGGAGCGAGGAGAAGCATGAGGGCTTTTTGGAGGACTCGAGCAAGGAGAGGAGGTGAGCTACTTGCTATTCAGCCTCTCTGAAGAGTAGAATTCCACTTTAACCTTTGAATCTTGAGTTCTTTAGAGGGGGAAAGGTTTAGTTAAGTTCCCTTCATAGCTTTGCAAGAGTTGGAGCCATAGGGAACAGATTTCCCTCCAGCTGTGCGGTCCTTGTGGCCTAACTAACGGCTGTTGGTAGCAGCAGAGTTGCAGTTGCTGAGTCAGACAGCTGTGGCTTAAAAGGCAGCAACCATTAAAAAAAGGACAACAGATACTGTCTGGTTTCCTTAGGGAAAAAAACATCTTCCTCATCAGCATTATTGGTTGTGGTGATATTTTGTGATCTAACAAAGCTTGCCTGAAGATCAGAGTGCGGAGCTAAGCCACTAGTTAGCCATAGAGGTCAGGCAGTGGTACCTTTAATTCCAGCACTCGGGAGACAGAGGCAGATAGATCTCCAAGTTCAAGGCTACCCTGGGCTACTAGATTGATCCAGTCTAAAAGAGAAACAGAGCTAGGCAGTGGTGGCTCACACCTTTGATCCCAGCACTTGGGATCTCATGCCTTTAATCAATCCCAGCATTAGGGAGGTGGAGACAGGAAGTGATATGGCTGGGTAGAGAGAGGAATGTAAGTAGGGAGGAGACAGCTCAATCTCTTTCAGGCTGAGGAGTTGGCAAGGTAAGAGGTGGTGGCTGTGGCTTGTTCTTTTGTCTCTCTGATCTTTCAGCATTTACCCCATATCTGACTCCAGGTTTTTATTATTAAGACCAATTAGGATTCTTGCCACAACCTGTCACATAATCCTGAGTTCCCAGAGTGCACTGTCGCTGCGATTGGAGTCAGAGCCGTACTTACTCTCTGATCTTCAGGACTCAGCTCTGACAGAAGCATCTCTGTGTTGTTTGTGCTCCATTCCCAACTGTGGTTGATGAAATACTCCAACATGGAGATGGTTCTCAGGAGCCGATTCATGAGCTTCAGCATCCTGAGGGAGAGACCAGACAGCTAGTACAGTGCACCCTGCACACCGCCTCTTCCTCCACAGGGAAGGGTGGCCCAGTATCATCAAGGAAGTGCAAACCTTGGTGGGCTCATGCCAGTAATACCAGCACTGGGGAGGCTGAGGCAGGAAGACACACATGAGATCAAGATATGCCTGGGCTACTTAGATCATTCAATAAAAGTATTAAAAAACAAGACAAAAATGTATCCCTCTTTCCTCCAATTTCCCAGAATTCTTTTTTTTTTCAGTTTCTTGGTGACATTCTTCCTTTGGCTAGTTAACAACAATAACAGTTTCTACCATCAAGCTTCTCTTTAGTCTTTTGTAAAGTACCTTACCCCTTCCTTCATGTGCATGAGAGACAGCAATAAATCTAACAAATTGCTCTGCTTGTGGTACTAGAAGGGCTTGCAAATTTCTGTGAAAGTTAGAATTATCATTTCTCCTCACTTTCCATCTTAATTCTGTTAAAGGAAATAATGAAGCTAACAGACATTTTACAACCCCCCTACCCAAACACCCATCCTTTTCTCATTAGACATTTTAAAATTGAGCTAGTTATTTGCCTGAAAGGATTACTATCTTGTTTTGTTTTACTGATTTGAGGCAGATCTTTAGAAAGCTAATTTCTTTTTATTGTATGTTCTTAAATTTGTAAAACAAAAATAGGATCTCAGGTCTTAATATATAAACTTTTGGCAGAGTGTTGACTATATTAGCACTTGGTGAAGCAAAAGCTTGTAATTCATACTTAAGGAAGACAGACTTAAAGTTAGACAGTGTTGACACTTCTAGAAAATACTATCTTTGCTGATTTTCCTAACAGCCTTGTAGGTAGGTCTTTGCCCACATTTTTCTGAAAATGGTTCATAACCTTAGAGGGTCAGCATTCAAACTCCCACGAAATTCTGACCAACCCCAGAGAACCTCTGCTGTTGCAGTCCCACTGCCCTGTGTCCATTTCTTGCAATGGACTGTGTTTTCTAGCTCTATGCTCAGAACATGAAACAGCTCTCCTCTAGAAACCTCTTAGGACCGTGATGTAGTCAGAATTTATTTGTATTAACTTTACAGAAAGGTTATGTTCAAGATCACACACATACACAATAGGTAAAAAGGTGAGAAAAACGTGTGTGTGTGTGTGTGTGTGTGTGTGTGTGATAGACACTTGTCTCCTTCAATCCTCAGCTGTAGGGAGGATTAAGGACTTTGGGTTCCATGCAATGACACTACTAAAGCCAATGTTGCAACTTCTCACCTGGGTTTCCTTCCAGTGAGCCTCAGATAGAAGTCGTAGATAATGGCTGGGGCCCGATGACTGACAGCGTTCCAATACTGGGTGGTGAAGTTGTTGGTGGTGAAGTCAGCATTTGGCCTTCTGAAAGCACTCTCAAATGGGATCTTTTCGATGGTTGCCAAGACCTGTAATCCTGGAACAAAAAGAGGAAGTACTAAATCTCAGAGAATGTAAGTCCATTATAAGTGCAAGCTATCTGCAGCTCAGAATGACAGACAGTATTTGCTGTATAGCATCAAGAATCTGTTTCTAAGAACATGAAGATTTTTATGCGTGGCAAGTGAACATCTGCACAGTTAAGCAGTATGACTGCACTGAGTGGATACTTTTTTGGTGGGGTGGGAGGTTGAGACAGGGTGTCACTATTGTAGCCTTGGCTGTCCTGAGACTCATTATGTAGACCAGGCTGGCCTTGTAGACCACCACTACTGCTGGCTTTTTCTTTAAACATTTACTCTCACATACTTGGGGAAATTTCTTGTTCAATACAAGGACAGGTTATTCAGAAGGGTGTTCCATTCCAGGTTCTCAAGTCTACTCTGAAAGGCCAGAGATGGAGGCTGGGAGGATCCCTTGCAGGTTAAATGTCCTTAACAAAGGCTTGCATAAAAGTGTACAGATGGATTTTTTGTGTGGTTCACTTTAGATACCACAGCTTCTTTTGCCTTGATAGTCTTGCTTTTCTATGTGTGTATTTGACTCAGTTTTTCACTAGTAGAATTTTTATAATTGCCTTTTTATGTTCCTATTTTTTAGATTAGCTTAGTTTAAATTTTTAATATTTATAGATTCAATAGTTCTTTTAGAGCATTCATTTAAATTCAATTTTGACTTAATTGGATCTTTTTAAACAATGCAGTTCATTATTCAATTATGAAGTTATAAGTTATTGTGGTAATTTGATCATTACCTCTTTCAAAATATATCACCAGGAAATGAACATGTAAAATATAGATGTTCCTGGTTAGCTTTAACTCAGAGTTAACTGAAAAATTGTCTGGATTAGAGTATACTGTAGGCATGTTTCTAGGGGATTTCCTTGATTGTTAATTGATACAGGAGGGCCCAGTGCCATCCCTTGTATGGTGGTTTGAATAAGAATGGCCCCCATAGGCTCATATGTTTGAATGCTTACTCATTAGGGAGTGGCACTACTTGAGAAGGAATAGGAGGTGTGGCCTTGTTGGACTAGGTATAGCTTTGTTGGAGGAAGTGTGTCATGGGAGTAGGGGAGTGGGGGGTTGGTCTTTGAGGTTTCAAAAGCCCAAGCCAGGTTCGGTGCCTCTCTTCCTGCTGTCTGCAGATCTGGATGTAGAACTCTCAGCTACTTCTCCTGTTTGCACGCCTCCATGCTTCCTGCCATGATGATAATGGACTAAACGTCTGAAACTGTAAGCGAGTCCCATCTAAATACTTTTTTTTGTAAGAGTTGCTGTGGTCATGGTATCTCTTCACAGCAATAGAACAGTAACTAAGACACCTGGGTAGGTGGTTCTGGACTGTATAAGAAAGTTAAGCATAGCCTGTACAGATGAGCAAGCATCATTCTTCCATGATTTCTGTTGTGCTTCATTGACTGTGAGTTGGTTCCTTGGTCAGAAGTAATGCTCTGCAAGCAGGCCTGCCTTCAAGTTTCTGCTTGAGTTCCTGCTCTGCCTTCTCTCAATGATGGACTGTAACTTGGACTGTAAACAAAATAAACCCCTTCTTCCTCTAAGTTGATTTTGGTCAGTGTGTTTTATCAAGGCAACATAAATGAAATCACAGCATGGAACTTAGTGGCATCTACACTTGAAAAAGAAAATAAAAGCCAAACACAGGAGATTCTGACGTTATTACTGACCTATCTATGTATCTGCATGTTTGCTCCACATTTTCTTTTGGCGATGTAATAAACATTCATGTTTAACAGCTCTAAAATTGTCCTCTGGATACTCCCACTACTAGCTGCCCTTTCCTGACACATTTAAAAAAACTTTCAATCTCTAAATGATAATGGTCTTTTTCAGTAAGTCAGCCAGAACCTTTGGAGTCATCTTGATGCTCCTCTTTGTTTAACAACTCTCATAACAGTGCAAACCAGAATAACTGGCCTTCCCCTTGAAAAGAATTCAGCACCACCATGTCCATTGTGGCCATGGGTAGGAGCTGTTCCTGTTCTTGGAATATTGGGATAGTGTCACACTGGACTCTGCTATAGCTCTTGTCCCCCAGTAGTTTGCTCTCATACAACAGCTAAAACGAGTCTTTGCAAATGTTACTCAGGATTTACTTCTTTTTTTATAAAATGCTCAGATGGACCCTCTTATTTGTTTTGTTTTGTTTTTGGTTTTTTTTTTTGAGACAAGGTTTCTCTGTGTAGCTTTGCGCCTTTTCCTGGATCTCACTCTGTAGACCAGGCTGGCCTCGAACTCACAAAGATCCACCTGGCTCTGCCTCCCGAGTGCTGGGATTAAAGGCGTGCGCCACCACCGCCCGGCGACCCTCTTATTTGGAGGGGAGCCAAACCCTTAGTCCAGTTGGTAAGACCTTGTAATACCTGCATCTTCTCATACAGAGAGACAATGCTCAACATGGACAAGGCCTTGTAGGATCTTCCTGCATCCTCACTCCCACGCCCATCCTTCGGGTTCATTTACTGCCATTCTCTTTCTGGTTGCGTCTGCTCTAGACAAGGTGGCTTTCCTGTCTTTGAATATGAATAAAGAGTTTTTGTACTGATGGTTCCTTTAGCCTACAAGACTTCCTTCAGCTGTCTTCTGACAAGCCTTCACTTCCCTCAGGTCTCTGCTGAGATGTCACCTTACCAGAGCCGTTTCCTTGGTCTTCACATAAGAAAGCATCCTTCTTACCCCACTCTATTTTTCTTCAAGCACTTAACCATATCTGATATGTAAGTTTGCTTTTGTGCCTCCTTAGATCTTGAGAAGTGACTGCCAGGCAGCTGGTGCTCAGTGAATATTTCAGTAATGCATAATAATTTTCTATTTCCTAAGTCTATCTTGACTCTTTAGTTTTTTTCACAGTGACCTCATGCCACCAAAACAGATTTTCAGACTAGATGATTAACCTGTGATAGTTTAACTGGGTATAAGATCAATATACTAGTCAATTTAATGTCTTCCCAGTAACCATTAGAAAATGTATTCTTTATAAAGATACCATAAATTATTAACAAAATGTATACATATCCTAGTTCCTATGTATAAATCTGATAAAATTCTTAAGAACTATATGGAAAGAATTTAATTTTTTTCTTGAAGGGCATTAACAAAGATAACTAAATGGAGAGATGTTGCATGTTCACCCACCCAGCTGTCAATTATTCTGCATTGTCACTTGAAACTACAAATGTTCAGCCTGTGGTGACATTGCTAGTGGTTCCAGTTAGTAGCATTTGGATCACTTCTAATAGCCCTGTCATGAAGCATAAATGAGTTTGAAACTCAACAAACCTGAATTAGTGGGTAGTGGAGTCCTAATATGCTGTATTAGGCTTCTTGTGTAGAGGCTTGGCACTGGATGAAGGATATGACCAGCTAAGTATATCTGCTGTGGTGTCAGGGGTTGAGAAGCACGTATGTCAAGTATTTATCATTCCTGAAAAGGCATTCCTCAAGTTACAGCCTATCATACAACAAGCCACAGGGGTTTGGCAGTTCTGCGGCAGTGTTCCCCAGACAGCACCACTGAAGCACATAGAGAGAATTACTGTGTAACACGGAGAGGGAGGTTGTCATTGGGAACTCACACCATGTAGGATAGCCGAACTGTCTTCCTTAACCTTCTGTCTCATCATTAGGTATTTAAATTATTTTCCATGGGTCTTGGGCATTGAATAGCTATAGTCCCTTGTGTATAGACAATATGTGTTGGTATAATAAGAATGGTCTCCATAGGCCCATGTATTTTAATGCTTAGTCACCAGGGAGTGGTACTACTTAAGGATTAGAAGATGTGGTGTAACTGGAGTAAGTGCGGCCTCGTTGCAGTGTTTCACTGGGGGTGGGCTTTGAGGTTTCAAAAACCCATGGTAGGCCCAAGCATGCAATACATACTCCCTCCCCTCTCTCCCCGCACCACTCCCTCTCCCTCCCCCCCCTCTGCCTGTGGGTCAGAATGTAACTCTACTACTTCTGTAGCACCATGTCTACCATCATGCTATAGTGATAATGGACTAAGCCTCTGAAACTGTAAGCAAGCCCCCAGTTAAGTGCTTTCTTTTATAAGAATTGTCTTGGTCATGGTGTCATGACAAACAGTGACTAAAACAGAAGTTGCTACCAAGGACTAGGTTATTGCTGTGATAGGCCTGACCATGCTGCTTTGTGGGAGGAATACAGAAGTCTTTTGGTCTTTGGTCTAGAAAAGTGGCTTAATGGGCCATCCTAGTAGAAGCAGGGAAGACAGTGCTGAGGGTGATTTGAACTGTTTGGCCCCAGCTTGAGAAGTTCCACAGGGGAAGAAATTAGTAAATAGCCACGAGACTATTCTAGTGATATTTTGGTAAAGAGTGTGGCTGCTTTTCCCCCCTTGTCCTAAAAATTTGCCAGAAGCTAAATTGAAGAGTTTTGGATTAATGACATTGGCAGAGGCAATTTCAAGACAGCCCAGTATTGACTGTGTCATGTGGTTACTAGTGGTCACTTTTATGCAGATCTACAATGAAAAGGAGCAAGTGGGGCAAGGAAAAATATAAAATGTACCGTTTGAGGAGAAAAGGATTACCAAGAAATGTAATGGAGCTAAGTCTAGTGCTCAAAGAGATGAAATGCTTAAAGAAAAGCCTGGTGTTAAATGGAGTAGTGACCTCAGGGCAAGACCCCACCCAGCTAAGCTTCCAACTTGTGAAAAGAAATTAAAAACTTAAGCAAGCATTGAAGGAATCCATGGAAAACAGAGAGCAGATGCAAAAGAAACTAAATGAGGGAGGCCTTGTCCCAGTCTCAGCCAAGTAGCAGAAGTTGGCAGCCTCAGCCACATGTTTCTGGCTTTAGAGTCAAGAATACAAGAAACAAGTTGTGGAATCTGCATCTGCGTCTAAGGAAAGCCACTGAGCCAAGCCTGTGGTAGGGGTGCCCCTACATAGAGCCCTGGAGAGGCCATTGTGTGAAGCTGTGAAGGCAAAGCCTGGATTATGTTGGAGACCCCAAGATATCGGAGATGCCAGAGTCATGGTAACCTGCCAAGGAGAGCTGCATACTGAGTGTGGAACCAGCTCAAGAAAAGAAGTGTGTTGTAGTCAACATAGCTGAAAGGAGTTGGAGATCTGATGAGTACTTTTGACATCAGACATGGAGATGTAGAATTTGGAGTTTGCTCTGTTGGGTTTTGGTCTTGCTTTGATCCAGTATTTCCTCACTATGTACCCTTCCCTCCCTTTGGAATGGAAATGTGTCATTGTATATTGGAAGTTTGTGATAAGCTTTTTTCATTGTGACTTTACAGGGGGTGATAGTTAAGAGATTGTCATGAGTCCCAGAACAGGCTTTGAACTTTGGACTTTTAAACAGTGTTGAGACTGAAAGACTATGGAGACCTTTGAACTTGGATTGTGTTTTTGCATTATGATATGACTATAAGCTTATGGGGACCAGGGAGTGGAATGTGGTGGTTTGAATAAGAATGGACCTATAGGTTTATATATTTGAATGCTTGGTCACCAGGAAGTAGCTATTTGAAAGGATTAGAAGGATTATCAGGATGTACTTCTTAACTACATTTCTAGCACCAGTCCTGCCTGTCTGCTGCCATGCTCCTCACTCTGATGATAATGGACTAAGCGTCTGAAACTGTAAACAAGTCCCTAGTCAAATGCTTTCATTTATACGAATTGCCTTAGTCATGGTGTCTGTTCATCACAACAGAACAGTGACTAAGATGCAGCCAATAGAGTTTTTGTAGTGTGGGTTTCTTAAAGCAGAGACTGAGAAGTCTGCTAATCACATAGACGTTTCCTTGGCACTGCCTAAGGTCTTCGACCAAGGACTCTGGCTTTATTTTTGTCTTAACAGTGACTTATATTTTCTTTTATAAATTACTAGTGGAAAGGTTATTCACACAGAAGAGAGCCAGAGACCTGGCTTTACTTTTATTACAGGGACTAACTAGCTCCCTTTACGAATCCAAAAAGCTCATTTACTCTCGGGCCTCATGTAAGTTGAGCACCCTAGATACTTTTTAAGGTCTTTTTAACTGTAATCATGTCTAATTCCATAAAATGAGAGTTTTCAGGAAGGAAGAAAAATTTTAAAAATACTATATCCTCCAAACTCTTTTTAAAAGTCTTATTTTTAATATTTAACATTTAATATTATATGCATGTATGTGTGTCTGTGTGTAGGTATGTGCATTTGAGTATAGGTGCTTGCAGAGGCCACAAGAAGGTGTCAGATCCTCTGGAGCTGGAGTTAGAGGCAATTGTGAGCCAACTGATATGGGTGCTGGCAACCACACTGGATCCTCTGCAAGAGTAGTACATGCTCTCAACTGTTGGCCATCTCCCCTGCCTGAGTCTCCAATATCTTATTTGCTTATGTTACTATCAATGTATATGGGTGGGATCTTAGACATCTCCCATTACTAATGCAGACAGATTTCTTACTATTTTGAAATCAATTCTAATTTAGATATGTGATCTAAATAACTGAGTTTATGATGAAAAGAACTTGATCACAGATAATTCCACATCTGCAACTTTGCAAGTACAAATAACACAGTGTGTGTGTGTGTGTGTGTGTGTGTGTGTGTGTGTGTGTGTGCGGGCATGCTCTGCATGGGAATAAGACTAGAACAACAGCTAGAGGGTCTTAAATCTCAGACTTTAGCAAGAAAACTAACTCCTAAGTCAACAAAGGTGTGCACCATTGGTTGATTGGTTTGGCAGATTCCTAGATACATGAGATCTGTTACCAACAGATCACTTTCAGCATCCCAGGTGCTGCACAGTTGAGGCAGGGCGGGGGCTGGCAGCTGCACAAATGGATGAGCAATACCACTGCTCCATAACAGAGGTGGACTGTTGCGTGACCTTTCTGAAACAGCCGCTGTGAGTCGGGGGTGCTGACTGCCACCAGTACTGTTTATCTTGCCAACTTTTGCTTGGCTTCATTGTTTTTAAAACTTCCTGTAAGACTTCATTCCGTGTAATCCTGCATGTTTTTCCACAGCACACTTTCTTATTTAATCAATGTACATTCTAGTTGACGACAACACATTTACAATCTGCAGAGACTTTCTCTCTTTAAGGTTGGTTTTGTTTTGGCTCCCCGCAACCCCGTGTTCCTGGCTGCAAGACACACTGTTTTTCCCTGGCCAATACAGGTAGCTATGCACTTACATAGTTAAAGGCACTCACCCATTTTATACCAATTACACGGATTGAGATTACCAGATGTGGAATGGTAGACTAATGTTGATTTAGGTCTGGAAGATAAAAGTTAAATAAATATGACCAAATTGATAACTAATGAGAAATAAAGGGAATTAACCCTGAGGCAGGTATCAAAGTTCCTGTGGCTACTGCAATCTACACAGCACTTTCAGATTCTCTGTTCTTTGGGTTGATAGGAAAAGTGAAAAAAAGGAAGAAAAAGTACACGCATCAATATATCAAATAGGTGTGACCTGTGGAGTACACATGCCTGAGTTCACATGAGAAAAATCTCCTTTTCCTTGTCATTTACTAACAGAGCCACAGTCACACACACAGGCACCATAGCCTTTACTTCGTGTCAGCAAATTTCCTGTCTTATCTCTTGGCATTTACCAGCAACGAAACAGCAGTTCAACAAAAATATAAACTGTGCTGCCATTTCATCGACTAGTTTCTTATTTTAAGATACTGAATAGAAAGCAAAGCTTTTTGGTTATTCAAAAATTCCACGGTAAGTGGTCTAATAGCAAATTATTTTATGACCCACCAAGTATTAATCAGTATTCATGCACCTTTGCCTATATAGAGAGGTATATCGGGAATTCTGAGATCCTGGAACAAACATCCTATCACTTTGGAGTCTTGTAGACTGAAACCCCATCTCCTCTCAGAAGTTTGCATAAGCATGCTTACCTGTGAACTGCAGTATACCATCCTACTGCTATGGTGAGGTTGACAACTGTGTCAACTGGAATCAAGTCTGCCACTGCCATGGGAGTAGCTTTTATGGACCGAAGAAATCCTTTCCCCGCCTGCTCAGGAGAGATGGAGCACAGAATATTAATCAGGTATGAAGTCACAGCCGGGACTAGCCACTTTGTATGGGGGTTGGACACTAGGTCCCTTCTTTTGTTATAAGAATCCATAGGTGTGTGTGTGTGTGTGTGTGTGTGTGTGTGTGTGTGTGTGTGCGTGCCTGTCTGTCTGTCTGTCTCTGTGTGTGTCTAGCTACATCTTTGTCTACTAAAAATATAATGTGAAGTGGATGGAATTCGAGTCAGTGTGCTGGTGTGCACTGTAATAAAACTGATTCTAGCCCATGTTGACATGATTTTTATCCCCATCTAAACTGTCATGGGAATGAAAGCAGTCAGGGAATAGAAAGAGGATGACTGGAAAAGTAGAAGTAAGACAATACATGCACACAAGCTTGTGTATTTTAATGTCAAGCATTCCATAGTCTTTGGGATAATTTTTTTTTGAGACAGGGTCTCATGTAGCACAGGTTGGCCTTGAGGTTCTGATTCTTCTACCTGTCTGAGGTCTGGGATTATAGGTGTGAGTTGCCACACACACTCAGTTTATAAAGTGCTGGGGGTCAAAACTCAGGGTTTCAAGTATGCTAGACCAAGCATTCTACCAGCTGAGCTGCATCTCTGGCCCTTGAGGCTAATATTTTTCCTGTAAACCTGATTAAATGCATTAGTTCAAGCCATTAATAAACCAATGAGAAGAAAATACCTCCACCTTGTGGTAACCAAAGGAAAATTTTTGATATGCAAACATCTCCAAAGTAAAACTCTGGAATAGCAACTGAGCATATCAGTCATGTCTGTCCTGATGATAAAAGCAACTTTCTGCTGCTTTTCTCTTCCCACTAGTAACTCTAGATAAGCTACTTCCTTTATCACCACACCAAGTGGACACCAGGGTCTCTGTTTGGTTCTCCATTTCAAGGGGTTACTTTCTCATTTTTGTACATACCGCAATAATGATTCCGCTGGGTCCATTTAAATTATCAACCCAACCCTGGAAAGAAAGATCTCTGTTGGTTACACATTTCAGAAAATTGTTAGTTACCCTTAGACAGCCCAATCTGTTTGTGTGTGGCAGGGTGTATGGGTGTGCATATATATATATATGTGTGTGTTTGTGTACACACCCACACACCCATTTATAATACTAATCAATTGGTCATAAAGAATGTAGGAAAAGAGGAGAAAGGAAGAGAGGGGAGAAGGAGGGAATGGACACATTAAAAGCAGAAGAGGAGAAGGACGATCAGAAAGAAGCTGGTTTTTAAGGCACCTGTATTGAAGCAGAGCAGGAAAAGTGTGGTGCTCACCGGGAAAGGCTCCTGCCAGGTTGCTCCCACTATGGATGGCCTGACAATGGCCACATTCAGGTTCCCACTTTCCTGCTGTACCACCATCTCTCCCAAGGCTTTGGTATAGGTGTAGGTATTGGGTCGGTCCCCAATCAGCTTGGGAGTGATCTCATCAATGATAGAGTCGTCTAACCACCTGAAAGCAGAGGGAAAAAATTCTAGCAACATCTACAGCACAATAGAAACAACAAGAAAACACAGCCAGTCAAACAAAACTTGCACCTGGCTTGAATCTGGAAGACAACCATCACAAGGACAAGTGTGTATGTTCACATCATTCCTTCTCATATCTTAGTTAAAAGTCTGTTCCCCCCACCCAGATACTTGATTATTTCCATGGATATGTAATTCAGTGCATCGCATGGAACCCCTATCTTTACTTCTACAGTCTCATTAGTTTGTCCACTGAACATGTATGTGTATGAGTAATGAGCCCATGTCCAAGAGAAAGCCAGTACTGTGCTCCCTAGCTGGGGGCTCTTCCTCCAATCTGCTTCATTCATTCAGGATACAAGGCAAGTTGTCTTGTACCAGTCTTAAACGTGTAGTTTTTAAATTTTAAAATTTCACTGTCTCCATAAAGCAGCTGTATTTGTCAGACATAATCCTAACATATTCTGAAGATTCCTTTAGACTCTAAGCTAACAACTCAGTGACTGCTCAGGGCTTTCTAGGGATTCTGATGTGGAGTGAGTCCAGAGAGCTGAGGCAGCACCAATAGCACAGCTACTGAATAGCTCTACTTAGGGGTGACAGGCATTACCAGAGTATCAGCCTAATTAAAAAACATGCCAGACCATTGTAATAATCCCATGTTTATTGATATTTCCCTAAGAGCGGCATTATTGTCACTTAAATATGTAATGTTTCTTTTAGTTAGCAGGGCTGTTTGGTTAAATGTTGATATAATTTAAATTTTTTAGGCTGCCTGAATACGTTCATGTAATTACTTTAAAAATATTTAAAAATTATATTCATCTTGTGTGCATGATTGGAGAGTGCACGTTTGCCACAGAGGACAACCTGTAAGAGTCTGTTCATCTCCTTCTCCATGTGTCACCAGGCCTGGAGGGGAGTGCTTTTATCCACTGGGTCAGCTTGCCAGTCATGCTCAACGTGTTTAGTGCATTTGTTCCTAGTTTATAGGAGAAAGCATAACCGTCCCATTTTGATTGTAGAAAACATTAGCAGTTATCCCTCCACTCCTATGCCAAATTGTTAAACCCTGTGTCTGATGCTAAGATCTATTCAGAGTCCTGACTATATTTTAATCACTCTCATTGACAGTGGTGTAGAATACCAAGACTGGCCATAATGGCTCAATTTTCCTTCCTTGGCTTCTGTCAGTACAGAATATAACCCAGACACACAAATGCCTTTGGGTTTCCCTAGAATTGAAAAAAACTCCAAACACACTGAGAAATAAAGGATATTAAATATGAAGACAGGACTGAGGAGATGCCTCAGTGTATAAAGTACTTGGCATGCAGGTGTTGAGTAGTAGAGTGTGGATCTTGAGAACCCACATAAGCCAATTTGGTGTCCTAGCTATATAATACTAGCACTGGGGAGGCAGAGACAGATTCTCTGGAACAAGTGTCCAGCTAGACTAAACATATCAGCAAGCTCCAAGTCAGCCAAGAGATTCCTCCTTGTTATATACTATGGAAGTGATTGAGAAAGGTAGACATTTGGCATCAACTTTGAGCCTCCTTATGCACCCACATGTATGTACATACATCTGTGGGCTCACACATGTGAACATGCATACATGTACACCATATACACATATACATGTCAAAAAGAATTAAGTGACTACATGGGAATTGGAAGAGTAATAGACAAGGTAGGATCCCCCACCCACCTTGACTCCACTTGTTATCCAAGGGGAATTGGTTTGCATATAGCCTATGCATATCCTCATGTGCACTTTAAACCATCTAAATTACCTATAACACTGAGAATCGTGTAAATGCAGTCTAAGTGTTTGTTGTATTGTTTATGGAGTAGTGACAAAAAGCCTGTACAGGCTCAGTGCAGGCACGAGGACTCAGATTAGCAGTTGGCTGAATGTAAAGATGGAAAGTCACAGACACAGAGGGCAGCTCCACCCCTGTCATTTGATCTCATTTGTGGGTAAGCAGTGAATTGACTAACCTAAGACCAGTTTCCTACACCAATACAGATTATAAAAACCAAGTTTAATTTCAACCAGGATGCAGGAAAAAGGAGCATCAGAACCTAGAAATTACAGGGAGTCAATGCCACACCACGAGGAACAGCTGCTCACTGCAAAGGATTATAGCTGAGGGCTCTACGAAGTGGGGAAAGTTAGCTTGTCTTAGAGAATACTGACTCCGTAGATTCCTAGGGGTGTGGGTGTGAGAGCTTGTTGCATATGCAGAAGGCTTGTCCCCACTACTCAGTTCCATCTGTGTACCCCTGTATTCTGTTCTTGCTCACTCCATTTTCACTCAGGAAAGATGGCTCGTTCTATCTGTTCATATTCATGGATTATCATGAGGACAAGCATGGATATATGCACCTATGAGTGAGCCAATAAAACAGAAGTCTCTCTTCCTTCTTTCCCACCTCTCTACCCCTCTCTCATTTTCAGTGCTAGGAAATGAACCCAGGGCTTTGCATATACTCTATTCCCAGGCCAGTGGTGGTATTTTGTATTAATAAAGCAAGCCCCTAGTTGATTTTAAAGTAACTTTTCTTCTACTGCCCCTCTAACCATTTCCTGTTTCATCTAGTCCCTTCCTGGATTCAGAGGGGAGGGCAGTGTGACAAATGCCCATCCACTGCTGCCTGAGGCCCTCTCCTGTGTTCAGTTACCAATTTCTGCTATTCTCTTTCCCATTAGTTCTTCAAAACTGTAAATTAGCATGGAAAAAAGATACTGCATGGATCAATATACATTTCTGAAATCAACTAAATGTCCTGCAGTATATTCAAGGACATGTTTTGAACGTGCAAGTGCCAGCTCCCAAATTTGACTTCACTTTCTTTCCATGAGTTTCCAATTTTAAAATTCTACTTAAATTCCTTCAAAAGAAGCATAAAGTCATTGAAGATCTTAGCAGTATGTGTATGTCTGATGCAGTTACACACAGCACAGGCTCTTCTAACTTACTATCCTTTTTTAATTATGGTATTAGTAGCTTCTTGTCTACACAGTAGTTGAGTGAAATGAGGAATATGTATCTTCTGGGAGTGAATGGTAGGAGTTCTGTGATGACCTTTTCTCATCTTCCCTAGTCAGGCTATGTTTATTGTAGCCACCATGCTTATGTGTTTGGCATGTGTCTGACTCTCTCTTGACAGTGGTCCAGAGAGCAGCGATTCCATCTCATTATTTGTCTCATCACCTTTCTGTCCTGAAACCCTGCTTCCTTAGTGGATGTTTCATCATGCCCTCAGGAGCGTTAGTTTCTACACTCTGTAAGGTTTAGGGAAGCAGGGATGGATAGAGACGCAAGAGAACAGGTGGACTCAGAAGGAAATGGGGTTGTGGGGAGATATGTCAACGAAAGGGGTGCTTTTATAGAGAAGGAAGGAAAATTGTGAAAACATGGGCCACAGTGGTGGAGTGCTGAGAACAAAAAGGTGGAAGGCAACCATCCTCAATTTGGGGCATTTGTTTCACAGTTAATTTAAACATTTTCCAGGGAAGAAGGAATTTCTAAGCATAATGCTTGTTGTGAGTACCACCCACCCCAATTACTGACTATAAGTTATGGACTTTTCCTGGTGATGTATCCAGATAAGACAGCAGGCTGATCACTTTTCTGGAAGGAAAGTTCTTCCTTTTAGCCTTGGAGTATTTAGTGTCTGCATACAGTTTAGAAGGAGGAGGTGGTATGAGGAGCCCTTCACTGTGGTGAGCTGAATGCTATTTCCCCTGTCTGTGATGAACTCTCAGAGGTTTCCAACTGCATAGTCCCCTCTCAGACATCAAAATGGAGGGTAGTGGATGAGGCCCTGGGAACTCAGTTTTGGTTTTGAATCAAGCAGGGGGCCCTTTCCTGGGAGGGAAGCTTAGTGACAAGCATCAATTCATACTGAACATGCTCTCGGGCTTTCTACAAATGAACTGACCTGGGCATCAAACCTCATGTGCCTTTTCTGCAGCTCTCCTGAGGAACCGTTAACTTGGAATGCTCCCTTGTGCCAGTTCCTCTAAATGACCTCCATTTTGAAGATTTTTAAGTGACAGGTAAAAACATCCAGTCTCAGAGCCAGGAGAGACAGAAATGAAGGGAACAAGCTCCCAATTTAGCTAAAACTTTTAAAAAGGAGTATATTTTAAATGCAATTACAGTATTGCATGAATTTATACACTGGCAGATTCACCATGGAACAGTCATTTTGTGCCATATTTTTTTTTGTTGTTTGTTTTCGAGACAGGGTTTCTCTGTGTAGTTTTGGAGCCTGTCCCAGATCTCACTCTGTAGCCCAGGCTGACCTCGAACTCACAGAGATTCTCCTGGCTCTGCCTCCTGAGTACTGGGATTAAAGGCATGTGCTATCACTGCTAGGCTTGTGCCATACCTTTTTTTTTTTTAATGTAGTGTTTAAAAGACATAAAACTCAAGTAGTTAGAGCCAAATAAGCTCTAAAGAAAACAGAAATAAACGTCTACAACTAGAACCACATCCTATGAAGAAAGTGATTTTGTTGTTGTTATTGTTGACCGGTGATAAGAGAAAACAGACTGGAGACCACTTTAGCAAAGGTAGGGAAGTATATCAGCAGAATACTGTCCCCTGCTATATTTTGGAAGAATTAGATTCTTCACCAAAAACCATTACTCCCCAGAACCGTAGTAATAGATTTATATAATTTGCTCATCATCACTACTGTCAGGTAAGCTCTGTGGTGGTTAGCCTCTGGGCCTGTATCTGAGGGGCTGTGTGGACTGCGTTGACTGAGGTGGGAAGATCCACTCTTAGACGGAGGCACCAGTCCCCATGCTCGGTTCCTGGGCGAAATAAACAGGAGATGACAAGATGGTCGGAAGGAGTCCTGTTCTTTGGTTCTTGACTGTGGACTCAATGTGGCTAGTTCTCTCCACTCCTGCAGCCACAGCTTCCCTGTCATGATGGACTGCCCTAGAACTGTAAGCCCAAATGAGCCCTTTCCTCATAGGTTGCTTTTGTTAGGGTATTTTTTATCACAGCAACAGGAAAGTAACAAAAAAGGATCAGGGGGGTTTAGAAAGGCTAAAACAATTGTTCCAGTTTACACAGAAAGTTATCAGCCATGAGGTGAACTCACATCAGTCCAACTTCAAAATTTCTCTCCTGATCATTTGTATTATTTAGCGATGCTGAGAGGTGAATACATCCATAGTCTAATGTTTCTGCAGCCCTATCCTCAACAAGGTGTTTCTTTAGGGATTTTCAGGGTTGAGGATACAGCTCAGTGGAAGAGTGCTTGCTTAGCATGCACAAGGCTCTGGCTCCTCTTCTATCTGTCAATTCCTAGTACACACACATATGCATCTTCTATCTTCCTTCCCTCTGGGGGCATATTTCTTACTGGAAGAAGGGACTAGTAATGACAGGTGAAGCATTTTTCCAAAGCACTTTTTTTTTCAAAGTGTCCTACCTCATAACTTCATTAAGAATCACAAAGAAACGTAGAGAAAGCCACGTGCTGCCACCCAGTTCCTTCATTTGACCCAACTTACTCCATGGAGTCAATGATCTTTCTTGGCTCCACAGGGCATGGGTAGATGACCTCATCTATGTGGCTCAGATTGCAGTTAGAAAAGGCAGTAGAGATGTGGATGAAGGCTTCAAGCTTTGGCATCTGGCTGGCCATTAGCAGGAGCTGCTGGGTGGCGGTGACATTCAGCTGCACAGCTTCTCTGGAGAGGACGAAGCAGAAAAAAGCAGTAAAGACACTCAGTGTCCTGTGTTGCCACATCTACCCCATTACCTGGTGTACCACGCTGTGAGTGTACCTCCTGCAGTGACCGGTGTGCCACGCTGCGAGTGTACCTCCTGCAGTGACTGGTGTGCCACGCTGTGAGTGTACTTCCTGCAGTGACTGACTGGTGTATCACACTGCGAGTGTACCTCCTGCAGTGACCGGTGTACCACACTGCGAGTGTACCTCCTGCAGTGACCGGTGTGCCACACTGCGAATGTACCTCCTGCAGTGACTGGTGTACCACACTGCGAGTGTACCTCCTGCAGTGACTGACTGGTGTACCACACTGCGAGTGTATGTCCTGCAGTGACTGGTGTGCCACGCTGTGAGTGTACTTCCTGCAGTGATTGACCGGTGTGCCACACTGCGAGTGTACCTCCTGCAGTGACTGGTGTACCACACTGCGAGTGTACCTCCTGCAGTGACTGGTGTACCACACTGCGAGTGTACCTCCTGCAGTGACTGACTGGTGTACCACACTGAGAGTGTACCTCCTGCAGTGACTGACTGGTGTACCACACTGTGAGTATACCTCCTGCAGTGACTGGTGTACCACACTGCAAATGTACCTCCTGCAGTGACTGGTGTACCACACTGCGAGTGTACTTCCTGCAGTGACTGGTGTACCACACTGCGAGTGTACCTCCTGCAGTGATTGACGGGTGTACCACACTGCGAGTGTACCTCCTGCAGTGACTGACTGGTGTACCACACTGTGAGTGTACCTCCTGCAGTGACTGGTGTGCCACACTGCAAGTGTACTTCCTGCAGTGACTGGTGTACCACACTGCGAGTGTACCTCCTGCAGTGATTGACGGGTGTACCACACTGCGAGTGTACCTCCTGCAGTGTCTGGGGTGCCACACTGTGACTGTGGCGGATGTACCAAGCTTTAAATGGTGTATGTGCAATGACTATACTTACTTCAGTAATAGGTAAATGGCTCAGATATTGGTGGCACCAATCAGAGACAAGAAAAGAATTGGTCCCTGGATGCACAATTCTATGACACTTGAAATTGTGATGTGCTCCTGGCATGTGGGGTCCTTCGTCCTCATCACTGAAGCACTGTACATACTGTGTCTAGAGGTTACATGATTCTAATCAGTAAAACAGAAAACACAGTCCTCTGAATTGATCAAGTGGCCATTGAAAAAACAAAACCAAACAAATGAAGACTCTAACTCAAGAAGGTGAAACATACAAATAACTTGGAGAGAACTAAGAGTAGATATTTGAAAGAACAATATAAGTTGTTGTTGTAAGGATCCAGGCTAGCCATGAAGATTGATGCCAAATCCTAAATTGTAGCTGATACTGTAGAAAGCTATATAAACTCAGTATAAGCAGTAAGATGGCCAGAATTCACTTAAGAGACACATGCTTTATTCAATATCAGGAAACTCATTACTCTAAGTTAACTCAAAAAGAGGAAAACTATATGATCCCACATATATAACTGTGTGTGTGTGTGTGTGTGTGTGTGTGTATGTGTATGTGTGTGTGTATGCATGTGTGCATCTGAGTGTAGGTACCCACACAGACCAGAGACATTGGATACCCTGGAAGCAGAGTTACAGGTGGTTGTGAGCCACCCACTGTGGGTGCTAGCAACCAAACTAGGATCCTCTGCAAGAGCAGTACACACTCCTCTGTGCCATCTCTCCAGCTTTTTTTTGAAAAAAAATTAAATAACATTTTATATCCATTTCCCATTTAAATAAATGTACTAATGAAGTGATAAAAGAGCACACATTTCAAGTTCTATCCAAAGCTGTGCTTTGTGGTGAGAGGATAGGAGTACTGCCTTCAAGGGTAAGAAGGATGCCTCCAGACATTGCCAGTTAGTCCTTGGAGTTACTACAAGGAACTACCCTGTTATTGGAGAGAAAAACAAAATTAATGAACAGATGTAAAACATTGAAAACCCAGTCACAAAATTGCTGTAATATAAAATTATGTATTTGGAAAATAAACAAAAGAAGCTTAAAAAATTAGAATGCAGACGATCCATTAGGTAAAATATCTACTAAAAATTATGGCAAAATGCTAAAATCCCATTCTATATCTAAATGAAAACTAGAGCATACAGTGGCCTAAAGGCACACATTCAAATGAGCGCCTGTACTTAAAGGAATCGTAAGTGGATAGATAAAACTTCATCAATTTCATTCATGTATTAAAGTGGAATAAGTGGAAATACATTGTCATTGAATGAGAAGAATTGGTATTTTTAAAATGTTAATTTTTTCTAAATGAAGCTATATATTGAAGGTAACTTGGAAAATGTAGAGAGTCGTGCACGGCCGCGCCGCAAGGATGGCACCGGCATCCGGCTTCTGCCTTCCCGATGGCAGGTGCTCCTTATTTGGCTAAGGCTAGGATCTGGCTTGCTTCTGCGCACCTGAGCCTAATCTGGCTTGCTTGCGTATGTCTGACCCTATCGGCATTGTCCACATGGCACTACGGGGTTGATTGCCCAGTGGCTATAAAGGGCAGGGGCTGGCTTTTGAGAGAGAGAGAGGAGAGAAAGGAGAGAGAGAGAGAGGAGAGAGAGAGAGGAGAGAGAGGAGAGAGAGGAGAGAGAGAGACAGGAAAAATTACACTAAATTTAAATAAATAGCACCACATGAGAATAGTGTGCTATTTCTATTTTAAAAGGGTTCTATGAATATTCATGGCCTAGTCAAAATTAGTTTTTAAAATGGTGTGATATTTTCTGAGAAAGTCTGATCAATGGAAGAAGCAGGGTTAGTAATTTAGGACAAGAATCTGGTTTCATATAGATTCAAAACTAGACCCCTTGATAAGCATTGATTGAGAATGAACCATCTCAAAGGATTAGAGAAAAGGAAAACTACTGTCTTCATACCCAACTCACTATTTTTGTAGAATTTCCCTGACCATCCCTGTTCATAGTTAAAAGCATTTAAAAGGGGCTGGCTGTGGTGGTGCACACCTTTAATCCCAGCACCCAAGAGGCAGAGGCAGGCAGATGGCTGTACATTCCAGGCCAGCCTGGTCAATGTAGTGAGTTCCAAGACAGACAGACAGGGTTATGTAGAGAGACCCTATCTCAAAATAAATGATTAAATAATAATGAATGAATAAAGACATTTCAAATATCTAAATGTAAAAGCAAAATTACAAAATAATCCAAGAAATTATGAATATACATTAAGTAACAAAGAGTAAAAAGATGCAGGTAAGCTGAAATATGTTGAGCTTTATAAAAGCTAAAGTTAATATGCTGAAGCTTCCAAGTAAAACTGTAATCAGTAAAAAAAAAAAAAAACTCAGTTTGAAATAGGAAAACAACATGAACAGGCATTTCACGAAAGAGTAAAATAACAATAAGCACTTAAGCATGTCAACCTTTCTAATCATCAAAGAAATAAAGAAAAATGTGTAATACCATGTCCATTGTCATTCCAACAGCACTGGACAGGGCACAGAATGCTCCCAACAGGAGCTCCAACACCCTTTCTTTGAAGTTGAGCCCATGTCTGCATAACTACAGCAGCCGGTAGAAAGTGTGTGTGTGTGTGTGTGTGTGTGTGTGTGTGTGTGTGTGTGTGCCCACCATGATAGATTGCTGCCTCTGCATAGTGGGACATGAAGACGTTCTGAAGATTCTTGTATGTTTCTTTTTAAACTTTTCACTGGCATGTTTTGTGGTTCTTTTTTTCCTTTTTATGAAGACTCTTACACACACACACACACACACACACACACACACACCTGTCTCCATATCCCACTGTGCAGAAGCAGAGAGAGACAGAGAGTGCTATAAGCCACGAGAGTACAGAGGGAGTATACTATACCTCAGATGTGCATCAAAACGCACAGTGGCCGCACAGTGGAAGATAATATTGGTGCAAGACAGAAGTTCCTGCATGTCCTCCTTGCTGATGGCGAAGTCACGCTGGTTGAGGTCTGCAGAGATGGGTCTGATTTTCTCATGCACATTTGGACAGACTTCTTTGACTTTCTCAAACAGCTGAAACAGAAATTCACAGGCCATGAGCCTCATTAACACCACAAAGCCTTGCTTTGTATATATGTCTTTCATTATAGCACTCACACCCTGGTTTTATTTGGAATACTCGTGTTTTCAATGAAGGTGTCTCCACAGTCAAGAGCCCTCCATTTCATGCATTTGGTGTAATTTGGATCCTCTTAACTCCCAGGAACATCTGAAAAAGGCATGCCTAATAATCAGTCAGGTGCATATTTTTGAACTCTGCCCTGGAGATGAAGGGGTGATGGTCACTGTACTGGATAGTTTTATGTCAACTTGACACAACTAGAGTCATCTGAGAGAAGGGAACCTCAATTGAGAAAATGCCTCCATAAGACTGGGTTGTAGGCAAGTGTGTAGGGCATTTTCTTAATTAGTGACTGCTGTAGGGGGCCCAGCCCGTTGTGGATGGTACAAACTGAGCCGGTCATTCTGGGTGCTATAAGAAAGCAGGCTAAGCAAGCCTTGTAGAGCAAGCCCGTAAGCAGCACTCCTCCATGGCCTCTGTGTTACTTTCTGCCTCCGGGTTCCTGCCCTGACTTTCTTCAGTGATGATCAGTAATGTGTAAGTGGAATGAACCCTTTCCTCCCCAAGTTCCTTTCGGTCATGGTGTTTATCACAGCAACAAAAGCCATAACTAAGTCACCTCCTCCTTACCTGACTCCCTTCATCCTTTAGTCTCATATTTACACATGGGGATAGTTTTTACTTTTTATATGAGAAATAATGGTTTTCAGGGCTAGGTTATTGGCCTTTAGCAAACAACAGGAAATCACCTTGCTTAATGGGCCGAGCTACAAAGATATAAGCACTAATGTAATTGGAAAATAAAAAATTAGGTAAACATTTTATGAGTAAAACAGAAATGTTATGTAATCATAGTCTAATATCAATGGCAGTTAATGTCAAGGGTTACATGAGCTCATGTACTTTTGCACTGGATTTTAACTGATTTTTTTTTAGCATTTTTATTTTTGAAGGGAGAAGAGATGAAAACAACAATTTTAGCTCTTATTACATTTACTCAAGTGGGTTGATTCTCTGCTTTCCCCACCACACAGATTCTTAGATTAAATTTGCATTTTCTATTGTTTTGAAAACACCATTTTAGTGAAAACAATCTTGTTTCCAAACATTTTGTTAAGGTGGAGTTTCCATATAGCATCCATGGGGATAAATGTTTAGAAGTATTAAGAACAGGCAAAGTTGGTCTTTGGTTTTTTAAGCATAAGGCAATACCAGAGACAGGCCCCTTTGTCCGCAGACTCTGAAGACAGTGTGCTGCTTGATTCATAGTAGCAGGCTCTTTTGTTGAGTAATAAAACATTAAATCTGGGCTTGGGATACAGCTCAGTTGGCAAAGTGTCTGCCTCCCATGCACAAGGCCCTGGTTTGACCCCCAGCATTGCATAAAACCAGGCATGGTGATGCACACCAACAATCCCAGCACTCAAGTTCAAGGTCATCTCTTCTAGTTAGCCACTTTGAGGATAGCTTGGATTGCAGGAGACCCTATTTCAAAAACAAAACAAAAGCAAAAAATTCAGGTAGTCAGAGAAATCATATTTTATTTGCATCAGGCAAGAGCAGGCTCAAAGACATCCTTGGAGCTGGATGAAGATGACTAGGGAAGGAACTCAGTTCCGCAGGCAGCCAGCGCGTGCCATGCTTCCATCCCCAAGCTTCTACTTTCTACGTGGAAGGGCTGGCCTATCAAGAGATATCACTACAGTTCTGAAGATAATTAGGTTGGGCCAGTCCTCGATGTTTTGTTCTGACATCTGGGATAGATAAGGTTGATAAAATATTCAATCTCACTAAAGAGGTCATTCTAGCTCTTGGAGACAGAACTTTAACAGTTCTAATCTTGATCAATCATAAATATGCTAAATGTTTGCTTTTACAACCAAATGTTTCCCCTGTGATAGTTCTTTTTAGCCATACAACAAATGTACAAGTTTGTGTGAAATGTTTGCAATTTCCCTGTTTTAGTAACTGAATTTGTATAACCATCTTTGAGTCTATGATAGAATTTTCTTCACTAACTTGTTTGTGGTTCTGTGGACACTGACTTTGGAGAGGAGCATGTATTGGGTGGAGAGTGGATGCATCACACCTTTGCACTGCCTTTGGAAGGGTTCAGGGCTGGAATTTGGACTCTTACAATGAAGGGGTGACCCCCATGGCCTCATTTGGGAGGCATCCACAGGAGGTTTGGCTTTGTTTTCTGGGCATCACTGAATGTAATCTTTCATGAGGGCCTTTGCTCTCTATTCCTTCTATTGAATCCCTCTCTTCAAATAGACTTCTACTATCTAGTCCCAGTAACACACCAGTGCTTGTTTAGTTACTACTTTGATTCTGTGGGGGGAAATGGTGAGGTCTGTTAAGTTAAAGGGTAGACTGTGGACTGTCCAAGAGCTCTGAAGTGAAAGAATTTTCTAAGGAATTTTCAGGGTGCTGAATTAAAAAGTACATCAGGAGATGTGGGGGTGTTAGCTCTAGTTCAGGTGCAGGGCAATTAAGTATGTCCATATAAACCATACTGAAGAACTTATATATATAATTTAAAGTCTCCTCTCTCTCTCTCTCTCTCTCTCTCTCTCTCTCTCTCTCTCTCTCTCTCTCTCTCTCTCACACACACACACACACACACACACACACACACACACACACACACCCCACAAAGCATCAGGATCTTACTCATTGCTAGCATTTCCCATAGGCTATAAAGGGTCAATCTGTAAGTTTTTAATTGCTTCAGTGAGGACCGTTGCTATAACACCACAAGACAATGTGGTATGAGCATGTGGTTGGGACTGCCTGGAAGGTGTAGAAGGGTCTGGATCAACAGCTTGGACACTTGTGCTTGGTACCAGGTGTGTAATGACAATGGCAAATGACACACTACAGGTGTGTACCAGAACTGTGTATTCTGGAAAGACATCAGATCCTCTGTCATCACAATGGGTTGGGCTAAATCCCCATTCTGCTCTTTATTGTTCATGTAACAAGAACAAGTTGTGAAGTTCTCTGGGCCTTTTCTGCACATTTACTTAAAATGCCAATCATGGAACTGTATCATCCTGTGACCTTAGAGAATTAGAGATTAAATACGTGAAGCTATTCTTGAGAACAGCTTTTCACTTGTCAGAATTTCAGTTCACTTTTCATAAGAACCTATAATCAGCACTAATGGTGGCACATATTTCATTCGTCACCTTTTTGTTCTTTATCCCCACAAGGTAGGTTCCATAGTGTACTTTGAGAATAAGTATGTGGGCAGGAAGGCGTTAGCTAGAAGACGGAGGCCAACAAAAAGATTATTTCTAGGCTCTAATAGGACCATTAAGAAGGGAAGGTGCTGATGGATACTTAGATGGGTCCAGCAACACTTTACCTCCTAATGGTTTTGTCACCAAGGAAGCAGGCTCTTCCTGCAGAGGAGGTAAGAGTGCCACGGTGCTGTGGGATGTATGGCAAATGTGTTGCTGATTAATCAATAAAACACTGATTGGCCGTTGGCTAGGCAGGAAGTATAGGCGGGGCAAGGAGGAGAATAAAGCTGGGAAGTGGAAGGCTGAGTCAGAGAGACACTGCCAGCCGCCACGATGAGAAACAGCTTGTGAAGATGCCGGTAAGCCACGAGCCATGTGGCAAGGTATAGATTAAAGGAAATGGATTAATTTAAGCTATAAGAACAGTTAGCAAGAAGCCTGCCACGGCCATACAGTTTGAAAGCAACATAAGTCTCTGTGTTTACTTGGTAGGGTCTGAGAGGCTGTGGGACTGGCAGGTGAAAGAGATATATCCTGACTGTGGGCCAGGCAGGAAAACTTAAGCTACACCACGGAGGACGTATGGTCCCAGAAGAGCTGCCTTCCAGCTTTGCTGCGTCACCTCCTCTGCACAGATAACACAGCCCTGGGGAGAGGACAGTTTTCTGGGATTAATTTCTCATCTATGACATAAGAATAAACACTTCACAAGGATTCCTAAGATTAAATATGATAATGAAAGTCAGTGCTTAGCATAACATGTGTCACTTAATAGGTCCCTAAAACAAAGGAAACTCTCTTTCTGATTTCAATGTTCTGTATTTCCCAAAGTTGTCAAGCTGGGAGTCCTCCTCTCTTTTCTTCTCCCCTTCCCTCCTCTCCTCTCCTCCTTCCCCCTTTCCTCCTCTCCTCTCCCCTCCCCTCTCCCCCTCTCCCTTTCTTCTCTCCTCTCTCTCTTCCCACTCTCCCCTTCCCTCTCTTCTCTCCTCACTACCTTCCACTCTGTTAAAGAAGCTCTGACTGATCTAAGTTGAAGATCTAATTGAAGATCAGCTACATTTTTAAAAGTATGCCTTTGTAAACTGTGGGAGCCCACAAAGGTTTTCTAGTGAGATCTGAGCTGGCTTCACATAGCAGGGCTGCATTAGGGGATGGCTTGACCACGTGTGTGTGGTTACTAGGTATTTGGGATGGTCTGCACTTGACAGTGCTGGGGGGATGTCTTATGCTCCACCCCTTGGCATTCCTTTAAAAGCCCTTTAGTAGAGACAGAAGGGGCTGGTGGGAATTGACCCAGGCCCTTCCAAGGCTATCCTATGTTTCTGTCTCTCTCCTCTATATTTCTATCTAAATATTTCTCATTTTTCCCTGCTCAAGAGTACCCTGGGGGAAAAGTGAGGGCAAGCCCCCCACAGATAGTGCCATAAACAGGGACCCAGGGACTTGGTGTAAGTTTGGGGAGAAAGCCCCACCAAAAGCAGTTGGACTGGTCTGGTTTTGTAGTAAAGTGAAGGCAGGGGGATTTTATCCTCAAGAGTTATAGTGAGGCGGTGAAATGCTGGGGTTGCAAAGTGAGGCTGAAGCATAGATATCTCTCTATCTAGGTTTCTTTCTTTCTCTCTCTTTCTTAAAATTCTATCTATAAAAATTAAGGAAGGTAGAATGTAAAAATACAGTATAAGAAAAAATTTAGAGTAGAGGAGGAATATTGGGAAGAAGTCTTAGATAAGATAAGCAATAAGATGGAGGAACTATGGAGCTATGAACGCAAACTGGAAAAAGTCACAGAAAAAAATTTATCAAAGAGAAGAAAATACAGGGAGAAAAAGTTTCCTGTGGGAAGCTTTTGGCCTGTGAACAGTTTAAGTCCCAGGTGGCAGGGGAAAGAATTTTCCCTGAGATAGATACAGATAAAATAAAACTTTTCACTCTGTTGACACTGCCACTGTGTGGAAACACCATCAGAACTAGTTTCCTCTTGACTATGAAGCCAAAAGTTTAGAGAGTAGACGTCTTGGTGGTCCTTCTCCCTCAAAAAAATGAAAGCTTTCTTGGAAATACTTAATCTCTCTCTAAAAATACTAAAAAGACTTTTCAGATCTTTGCTTCTCAGAAAATTCTCTTTCTGTAACAGCAAAAAATAGATTCACCTGGAAATCTATGGGAAAGTCACCTGTGGTTTGCTCTAAGAAAAAAAAAACAAAAAGACCTCTTGGAACAAGGCAAATCCTCTCTGCTAAGCCTTGTCTCTCAAGCTAGAGAAAAACAGTGGCCAGTTCCCTGAGGCAAAGGCCTGGTGAGAGAGTGCAAGCAGGAAATGGAGCAGGGACAGATTCCTCCCCAAAAGGTGCAGGACCTGGGGAAAGCTGCAAGCACAGAAAAGCAAGGTCTAAGTTCCAAGCAGCAGCTGCAATGGCAGCATGGGAAAAGCTGAGGCAGAACTGGGGAGAGAAGCTAGAAGCAGTTAGCACAGGAACAGAGCTGTGACTGAGGTAACTGGGGCTCTGCATCTTGGGGGAAGACAAACAAAGACCTATCAGGGAAGAAAGTCTCTCTAAAGAGACTGTGAAAAAAAGCTTTATCTTAAGTACTATCATTTTTTCACTAACCAGGTATAGGTGGAAGAGCAAGCCCTGGAGGAATTTTGCTTCAAGCACAAAAGGGCATGCCTGAATAGGGTGAGCAGGTGGGTGTGACTCAGTTCTGGGGACTGTATCAGGAAGGAAATACACCTGTCATTGCCAGCTCAGAGAGAACAGAAATTTCTCAATCTCCTGTCATAAAAAAGCAAAAATCTTCACTCAAAAATCTCCCATTGAAAAAAGCAAAAGCAGGAAAACAAACCATGTAGCCAGGAACAGGAGTGTGGTGAACCCAAAGGGCATCATGGGAAATGTAGTTTGAAAAAGCAGTTTGGGAAATGTAGTAATAGCATGATTCTATAGAGAAAGGCTTTCTGGGAAACAAAGTTTTCAGCTAAAAATGGTGGTACTGCCCCCCAAAACTATTTTTTTCAGCTGTAAGTGAAGGTTTTTTTTTTTTTTTTTTTCAAAGCAATGCTAGAAAGCTTAGTCCTACCTCCTGAGAACTAAGAATAGGTGAACAACTTACCTCTAAGGAGCTAATGAAAGTGCTAGTACCGTCTGTCAACAAGTCACTTTGAAAACTTTAAGAAACCAAGGGGAAGTGGTCCGTACACTGGAAAACTGGTTTGTAGAAGGGGACCAAACTTGAGAAAATGTAGCTGTCTTACAGAATAGCTGCTTCACTTGAAAGTTGCCCATAAGAAATCAATGTTAAAATGGAATGTTTGCTCAGTAAATGCACTGATGTTTGTGAGAACAGGAAAGATGTACCAAGTACTAAAGGTTGAAAAGCTACAACTATTGTCTGAGTTAAATGACTCATGGTCAGAGTATGTCACAGCTGCTAATAAAAATCATATCAGGGGTTGAGAAGCTAATGAATGAAGTGAAAATACTAAATCATGAAAATGTTCTTCCTCAGAGTAAGCTAATGAAGGATGTGTTTCATGAAACAACATCTATGTTCTTGACTCCTTTGAACAGTAGCAGTTTTGGTGAACAAATAACCTTGCCAGAAATATTGGGCTAATAAAAAATCTATCAGACACATCAGCATTGTTAAAGAACTCATGGCAAATACAGCTTTAAAAAATCAAGAAGAGGGAATTTTACCCCATTTTACCCTCAGTCAAGTCTAAAAGCCACTGTTTTACCCTCAGTTAAGCTTGGAGCTACACTGCTTTTGTTTGACTAGCAGCAAATTGATGCAGGTTTGAGACAACGCCTAATAGCTGTGTAAGGAGTTTTGGCTAAGAGCTTTATGGTAGCTCAATATGGTAATTTTACCCTTGCCCTGATGTGAGGCTTTTTCGGTAGAGCAAACTGAAAGTTCTGCTGTAACAGAAATGTTTGTCTGAATTGTGGCACAGGGGAGCTGCAATGAGTTGGGTAAAGGAACAGCCCCTAGTTAGAAACTGTCTGCCACCGAGTGCATCTCTGCTGGTTCCGGAACAGCTGGAAGAGCCAGCAGGAAAGGTGACTTTTGGGGGAGTGGCATTGTTCTGAGTGTTACAGCCACTAGCAACAAGTGTAACACCTCCATAGAGACAGAACTCACTAAATCCCAGGGTTGAGAGAGCCATTGCCAAATTAGGCTCTTGTTTAGAACTCTCAAGAACTTTCAGAATGATAGCAAAGCTGACTATAAACTCTGAACTTTAGAAATGCTTTGCACACTGCCTGTCTTGTTAAATGTTAGTTTAAGAAATCTCTTCTAAATGTTAAGAAATCTCTTCTAGATGCTTGCTAGTGTAGGTCTTCTAAGAAATGTCTTCTATATATGTGCTAAAGCTTGTAAAATAGTTTCCTTATGAATATAAGTTTATAAAATAGATCTATAGAGTTTCCTCTTGAATATAAGTTTGATATAATTTCTCTGATGAGGTTTGCATCAAGAGTCTATTGATTTAAAAAGGGCTTGGCACAGCTAAGGCTGTTATAGACATCTTAAACCCATTCCAAAAAAGATATGCCATCTTTATCATCCTCTACTCCTGTACTGGGAGGTGAGGCAGCTATGGAGATCACTGTGGAGGTTGTAAGCTCAATAGGAACCTGGGCCAGAGCTAAATTAAACTCAGTACCCCCTCTTGCCAGAGGCTGAGGGTCAGGGATGGGCGACATGCTCTTGATAGCTTCCAGCCTAAGACAGAGTATGCTTGATGGAAAGTATATCTCCATGATGGATAATGGAAGAAATAATCATGGAGAATGACCTAAGACAGACCTCAGTCTATCTGATGGGGCCTGAGGGGCTCTTATAATAGGAGGGATGTGTGGGAGCCCACAAAGGTTTTCTAGTGAGATCTGTGCTTGCTTTATACAGCAGGGCTGCATTAGGGGATGGCTTGACCACATGTGTGGTCACCAGGTATTGGGATGGTCTGCACTTGACTGTGCTGTGGGGGAGGTCTTATGCTCTACCCCTTGGCATTCCTTTAAAAGCCCTTTAGTAGAGACAGAAGGGGCTGGTGGGAATTGACCCAGACCCTCCCAAGGCTATCCTATGTTTTTAACTGTCTTTCTCTCCTCTATATTTTTATCTAAATATTTCTCGTTTCTCCCTGCTCAGGAGTACCCTGGGGAAAAAGTGAGGGTAGGTCCCCCAACAGTAAACCATGAGATGTTTGGAATTCCTGTGATGTTAATAATTCTTCTAGTTATCTCACATTTATAGAGCTTTCTTGCCTTTGTCTCTGTAGTGTTAAAGTAGAACCCAGCGTCACACCCAGCACTCTGCCATCAGGTGACACCCCCAGCAAGAAGCTTCTTCCTTTTTGTGGGACAGTTTCCTGGGTAGGGGTGAGGCAATAATGGGACAAAACAGGCTTTGGGAGTTTAAAATACAAATTTCTTGTTTCCAGTTGTCTTTGTCTCATCCAGAGAGAGTTAATAGAACTATTAATGACAGTCACAAAGCCCAGCTCTCAGGGTGGGCTGGAGAATCATGGGAATGTTGTTGGTTTCTTTATAAAATCATCTAAATTAACAAGGTCAGATTTTACTTTTCTATTTTCAGGCATTATTTAATTCAAAGTTAGTATTTTTATGTCAAATCCTTTTATTTAGCCACTCTAAAATGTATACATCATTTCTATTTCATTATAATAGGCTATATACAGCTATTTTGATATAAGTATGTGTACCTAGAGTGTATTCAAAGTTGGTATTTTTTTGTTTGTTCAGTTAATTTTTAAAATGTCTGTTAGGGATTAATTGTCTCGTCTATGAACTGCTGAGCAGTGATAGCCATAAAAGGACTCAATGAAGTATTTCTTAAAACATTATTTTCCATTGTCTTAAATCAAGCTGTGTTGTATGAGCTGAGGTCACGGCCATGAGCCTTGCCTGCAATCATCCTCTGTATTTCAATGTTCATTTGCCTCAAGGACAACTGAAAACTTATTGAGTAACTTCTGCTTTTCCAGGGAAGCTTATAATGTACCAAGCCAAACGACAGATTTGGCTTATAAAATACAGCATAATGCTGTATGTGGACCCATGCTTTTAGTCCAAGTGCTTGGGAGGCAGATGAAGGAAGATCTCTGAGAGTTCAAAGACAGCTTAGTCTATGTAGCAGTTTCCAGGCCAGCCGGGGCTGCACAGTGAGATCCTATCTCAAGAAAATTTTCAAAAAATGTGAAAATACTTAAGAATTAGGAGCTCTAAGTAAGAAAATGACTCTTTTCTGGTTCTCTGTGGCCAGTGGATTAAAAAGTTCTTTGAAAGTTTGTCTCTCTCTGTAATCAGGAAAACAGAAAGAGGGAGGCAGCAGCTATATATGCCACAGGAGAAGGAAGCAATATATGAGTTTTGATGGACAGAACCAAACTCTTCTCCACCGTAATCCTAGGTATAGATAATCAGAGGCAAACTTTGCACCATGTGTATGCAGTGCTCACAGAAGCCAGAAGAGGGAAGTGGAACCCATGGAACTGGAGCTCTGCATGGATGGTTGTAAGCCACCATGTGAACTAAACCTGGGCCCTCTGCAAGATCAGCAAGTGCTCTTAACCACTGAGTCATCTCTCTAGCCTCTTTTTATGCTTTCTTAGTTGAAGACTCAGTGAGAATAATGCTGTTTCAAGAGTGGCAAGTGTTACACGTTTCCTCAAATGGATTTGCCAAAGCCACTATTACATGTATTACCCCTATATTTCCTCTGTAATTTGAGATGTAAGACCTTTTCATTAACATTCACTTCCCTCCACATATAGCCCAATGCTGGCAATAGATACTCAACCTGTCTTTGTTGAATGAAGAAGTTCGGGGCATTCCAGGATTTAAGGTTTGGGATCTTATCACAATTCCCATTCCTTCTTGTACTTACTCATCAACTGTTTCATGCATGCATTTCACTTGGGACAGGCTGACCTACTGTGTGCACTAACCATGGGATTTCCTTTTCTTTCTAGATTCAAAGAACACTTGACCCTAAGTCTGCATACATCCACTGGTTCCCACCTTCTTGAAGACAAGGAGAAGACAACCTTCCCCAACCACCACAGCAACAGAGGGGCAGGGAAAAACCTTCCAGAAAGTGGAGTAATTGGCCACAAAAGTGATGGAAAAGAGGCCTCTTACTAAAGAGTCCAGTCAGAGACCAGGTGAGAGACCTCTTCCTACTCCACTCTATAATCTTCTAAAGGAGTCTTTTCAGTTCTTAACAAGCATATTTCTTAATAGATACAGCCCAGTCTTGCTACCTGTCATTTTGAATAGCTTTCTTCGTTTAGTTTTTTTCTTAAATAGTAGTTACCTTGTTTCTGTCCTACTGCTGTATATGAAGTTTGAGTTCTAAGACTTGCTGGCAGCTGCTGGTAGCACAGCAGGTGACAACCAGTGTTCATCAGGCCGACCCACTAGATGAACGACTCTCTGTTGAGGAGCCCCACTTGGCAAAGCTGTGAGGTCGCTAACTGTAAATGACTGGGTGCTTCTGTCTGCAGTTTTTCTCATGTGTCACTACATTTCTTCCCTAATAACAGATATGGGTGTTCTCCCCACTGCTTGTGTGTTTATCTTGTGAAAATATTCCATCTTTGGGCACACATATAGCTGTGGATGGTCAGGAAGATGACTTCTGCTTAAGCTGTATAATTCTGATGAATAGAAATAATACTAGGATATTTTTCATAACTGACATAGGAAAGTAACAGTATTACCAGTCACAAAGACAGTTAATTTTAGACTTCAGAACAAATTCAAAAAAGACTAGCTGCCCCTGCAGAGAATACACAAGGACAAGTTACCAAACCAAAGTCAGGCACAAAACAACTTTAGTAGACATAATTCTCTCAGCAGTTGACTCTTTGCACATACTCCTTACCACTCAAGGTTCAGCCAACTAATTGTTTATTGCTTAGATCCTGGGTTTCAATGTCGCTTTCTGTCTGAGAACCCTGACCACTCAGGCTACATGCACAGCCAAGTGTTACGCACTGGCCAGTCAGTGTGACATCTTTAATCTGAGAGAAACTATGTGACTTATCATGTGTTATGAGAATGGGTCAGACCCTGAAAATGTAACATAATTGTCCAGCGTTTGGCAGTTGAAGTGTGTGTGTGTGTGTGTGTGTGTGTGTGTGTGTGTGTGTGTGCTGAAAGAGAGATGTAGCTGAGTGGGTAGAGAGATATAGAAGATGTAGTTGTATAGAAGAGAAACATGTATGTAGGAGATGTACGTGCAGGAAGGGATGTGGCTGTATAGTGAAGGAGCTATGCAAGTGAGATGTATAGCTGTGGCTGTGTGGAGATTTGTAACTGTATGGAGACAAAGAAAATGAAGCTGTATAGCAAAGAGATTTAACTGTTCAAAAGAGGTATGTGGCTATGTAGAGAATGTATGGAGAATGTAACAATGTAGAATGTAACTATGTGGAGACTGAGATTTTCAGACAGAGGATCTTTTTAAAGATTGAAGTAAAAGAGAAAGTTACCATCAGAAAGCATGTATGTTTCCTTATTTTCCCTTCAGATAGAAATGTCTAACCCTTGCTGAATTCGTGGATTTTTTTTTTTTTAATACCCTGGACTGCTGGAGGCTGGCCCTCCAGTTAGTGATAAAAACTGCCAACCAAAAGCTGATGTCTCAGCACTTGGAAGAAGGAATGGTCTGTTCCCCAGAAACATGGACTCTGATTCAAGAATGGCATGAAGGGTAAGGCAGAAAGGAATTTTGTGACCTGAAGTGAAGACAGTGGGTGTTTCCTCATGGGCACCCACCTGTGTATTTCTCAGCCATGGGGTGTGGCCCAGTGGCAGCCTTGCGGAGTCTGTGTGGACAGGAGTTAGGGGCACTACTTCCTGCCAAGACCACATGTCTTCCTATAGAATCAGTCCTGTCTTTGTCCCCATTGTTAGTTGGCTAGTGTCATCCATGGAGACCTCACTGGCTTGGGGGCAATGTGTGACAGATGGCGACCTCTCCATCATTCACCTTGGATCCTAAATGGCTAGTGTGTTGCCTCTTCTATCAGCTGGCTTTCAGGGAGGATGGGGGCTGTTTCAGCACATGCCCTTAATTCACATAGGCTAGAGAGACAATGGCTAGATCAGCTGCACATGTGAATGTTAACAGATACATTAGAGGTTTGTGAAATCTGGGAGATTTAGATTATTTATGAGCCTGGCATGGTTGGTGCAGCCCTGGAATTCAAGCCCTTGGGAGGTTGAGTGAGTAGATTCTGAGCCTGAGACCAGTCTAGGCTATATAGCAAGATCCCATCTCAAACACAACAGTAATTAAAAAAATCCCTCATTCATTTCTATTTTTACCTCTTACAAAAGTCGTGGTGAACTGATAGAGAAGAGAATGTGGAAATGTATGTGTCTTTGATGGCTGTGAGTTTAGGCAATCCATGATTTGGCTTTAGGGATGATGAACAAAAGAGCTTGTCTGGGTAAAAGAACTCAGAGGTCATTGATAACATCTTTAGATTATGCAACATAATATTTTATGCATTGGTATCTCATTTAATCCTCATAAATCCCTGTGAAATAGCTTTTGTTATTTGATACATTGTATAGATAAACAAGATGTGGCCAGGTTAGGCAACTGTGGCAAGCTCTCCATGCTGGGCTCTGTTTCTCTGGTGTGGAAAGGAATGGGTAGGGTCAGGTTTGGTGCCTTTTCTACTCTACTGTCCTATGCTATTCCCTGTGCAAATTCAAGAGCTAAATGGAATAGTGACCAGTTACTGAATACTTAGATTTCTAGAACCATCAATCATCCGGACAATAGCTGTGAGACAAGAAGAAATTAAAAAGGGATACTGCTAGAAGTGTAGTTATGACACCAAGAGAGAGCCAAGCTTGGACAATGGTGTTCAGAGCTTGCTCTGGACCATCCATGTCAAAGGCTGCCCTCCACTGATCCACTTCTGCCAGCAAGCCTAACTTTCACTGGTTCCACAGCCTCTCAAATTCCCCAATGGAGAGCAAGTACCCAAAACAGGAACAGTGGGGAACACGTCAGATTCAAACCATTACAAAGATGATTTCCTTTCCTGCCCAATTATAGTCGAAGCACCTCTGCCCTCCTTGGGGAACACACAGGTGTCACTGTTGTGTCTGTCTTCTTTTTTTTCTGTCCCCTGTATGCTCTTGCATGTAGTTGGGAGTTTGTCTAGTTTCTTTAACAGCTGCTTTGATAAAATCCTCCCCCCAAGAAAAAACAACTTGAGGGTGAAAGATTTTACTTTAGCTCACAGTTGAAAGTACAGTCCACCATAGCCAGGAAGTCAAGGCAGTAGGGGCTAGCTTGAAGGAACTGGTCACACTGAATCCACAACCCGGCAGAGAGCTGTACATTCTTATGCTCACTCATCTTCATACAGTCCAGGATCCCAACCCAGCAAATGGTGCTACCAATCATGGGGAGGCCTTCCCATCTCAAATAACCTAATTAAGATAATCCCCCACAGGCATGCTAAACTGACCTAAATAACCGCTCACCGATGTACCTGGAGGCCTGCCTCCTGGTGACTCTAGTTCCTGTCAAGATGATAGTTAACACTAACATTACAGAGCTGAAAGGAAACATGAACAACGTCACTCCTTGCCCATCATACGTGTCATACAAGGTATCCCACAGGACATACCTTACTGTTGAGGATCTGGAAAACCCTCTCCTGCAGTGTTTGTCCAGACTTAGGTCTCACAAGGATGTAAATGACTTTCAAATGGGGGCTGGTGCGGAACAACTTCTCCATCAGCACCTTGCCTAGGAAGCCTGTGGCCCCTGTGATGAGGACAGACTTGTTGCTGTAGAAAGCTGCAATCATGGACATGATTCCTCTGTTTTTCTTATATGGTCTGGGAAGAGGGTCCTGAAAAGAGAAAAAACATGCTACAATCTCAGAAATTTTAAAATTCTCAACCACTTGTAATACGTTCAGAGCTTCCAGAGGTTTCGAATGGAGGAAAAATTGTAAGAACCACAAGATGCACCCTAGTCATCATTTCTGAACCTGCTCTATATCCCAGGCTTTATGCTAAGGACCATGGGAAAAAGCTGAATGTGACACAGCCCTCAGTCTAATACAGGACATAGATACAATGAGAGACCATTAAATACAATGTGGCCAGTGAAAACGGGAGAACTGACCATGGCTGTGGGACGGTGGCAGGCGCTGAGGACTTAGGTGTGGTGACGGTGGTAGTGTTGGAAGGTGGTGACTTTAAGTTGAAGGCAGGCATGGGCTGAGGCAAGGGTGTTTTTGGCCTTAGAAACCAGAGCTTACATAGCTGTGATACCTGGTGCTCCTGCTCCTGTCCTACTGCCTTTTCTAAGTATATATGCTTTTCTCTTCCTTGGGCTGAAAAGAGGTGGCTGTCATTTCCTGTATGTGCCACTCTAGGGGTTCAGCCATTTACACATAAAGAGCAGCTTTACAAGAGAAGCCTGAAACCATTGGTTTTGGGGTACCTAGAAAGAGCAACAGGCACTGCAGCTGCCCAGGCCATTTGGGATCGCTATTTGCAGGAGCACAGGAAAAGAGCTGACAAGTTATCTGAGGACCAGAGGTGACACAGACTCTGTGGCCGCTGATGAGAAGACCTCCTGTAGACTGTAAAAGAGCAATTATTTGTCCTCTTCAATCCCAAGTGGGAGACTGACTGACAACAGCCCATGTGTGTCCCTGGTGCCCTCAGAGGCCAGAGAGAACATTAGATCTGCTGGAATCATAGCTATAGACAATTGTGAACAGCCATGTTGGTTCTGGGAATTGAACCCAAGTCCTCTGGAAGACAGTGATCTTACCTACAGAGCCGTCTCTCCAGCCTTCATTTCAATATAGTTGATTAAATGCACCAAGTCTCTACTTATGTGAATACGTATGTAAACCTATCTGTTTTTGAGGCATGAACCACAGTGCAAGGCATCAGTGTCTCTAAGATAATGTCAAACATGGCATCCAAAAAGCCAAGCACACGTAAATCTTGGTGTTTCTCTCTCCATTTGGAGATTTATAAAGGAAGGAACATTACAAACTAAGGGAGAATTGATCTATTAACCCAATGAGAATGGGAATCCAACTGAATCAATCGTAAACCAACATAATTTTCATACTTTGCTTAGAATGAAAATCTTTTAGTAAACAGATGACTTTCCATTCATATTCCAAGTTAGCCAAACAATTGACCAGGCACTCCAAGTTCTGCCATGGGAGGGACACAGAAAGGGCTACCGTGCTGCAGCTGCACACGTTGGGGCAGTGCCCGCACACCATGCAGAAGCATCTGTGACCAGGCCAGACTCATTCCAAATCCCCATGATGCCACAGGTGCCTGCTGTGGAGAAAGAAGGCAGTACAGTGGGAACAGCATCATGGGAATTTGAGCTACTTTTTTTTTTAACTTGTATCTGCAGGGTCTGCCCAAGCCCATCTACACCTTCACTAGTTCAGTGTGAAAGCCATGCACCGAATAATCCCAGTTCATGGTCTAGTGGATCAAGCAACACTCAGAAATGAGTGTTAAGAATGTGTTAAGATAACGATCCAGACTTAATTGTTCTATTAAGGCCCAGAAAGAGGCCATGAGCCATTTCTTAAAGGGATGGTATCCTAAATCTCTGTTGGTCTGTCTGTCTACCTCTCTCCTCTTTTCTCTCTCCCCTCTCTCCTCTCCTCTCCCCCCCACCCCTGTCCCTTTGGTGTGCATGTATGTGTACACATGTATGTGGAAGTCAGAGGACCACCTTGGATGTTATTCCTCAGGTGTCAACCATCTTGTATTTTGACTTTTTTTTGTGTGTGTGACAGGATCTTTCCATGGCTCGGAACTTGCCAATTAGACAAGGCTTGCTGTCCGAACTCCAGACCCACCTGTCTCTGCCTCCCTCCCCGGTACTAGGATTACAGATTTACAAGGGTTGTGGATCTTTATGATTATATAACAAGTATTTCCTGTCTGAGCCATCTCCTTACCTCATGCACCTAAACTTTAAGGGGCCTCCATTGTGATTTGGCTACTGTGGCCAGCCAGAGCAGCCACTGACCATTCATGCATATTGGATCTGCTGGGTATTACCACATGGCACAGTGGCATGTGCAGTACCTGTATCTATTGTACAGCTTCCTCTTGTTCTGTGCCTCACTCAAAGCCAGGTACTTCGGAGAGCTATAGCTAACCTAACATCCAAAGAGGTCCACAGAATATTGCACTTCTTATTTTGGTTTTAGGAGGGGTTAGATGAACAACTTATATGTTAACTTAAAGGGAATGTCTTTACCTGCCTCAAACAACTGTGTGCCTGGAAACTTCAGTGCACAGGAAGGCCCTGGATTTTTGTCATTTACTTGCTCTCTTGACAGCAAACGTCCCTAGGTTTTGCCATGCCTTGCTCACAAGATCCGTCTAGCATAATGTCATCAACATAATGGACCAGAGTGACAGCTTGTAGAAAGGAAAAACAGTCAAGATTCAGGCTAATTAAATTTATCACAAGGCTGGAGAGCTGATTTGTTCCTGCGGTAGGACATTGAGGTATATTGATGGCCTTCTTAGCTGAAGTTAAACTGCTTATCACATCTTTATTAAGGGTAATGGAGACAGTGGCAGTGTACTGACCTGAGGTAACTGTTACATGAGGTAACTGACTGAATTAACTCAAGCAACATACAATAGTTGTATATTGGATATGGCAGATGGGGTTCGGGCCCCTGCTTGGTTAAGTTGAAGGATAATCAGTTGCCATTTTCTAAACCTGAACTCTGAATAGACTAAATGGATAAACTGAATCTGGATGTGGTGGGAACCATGACCTGCATCTTTCACATTCTTTATGGTAGCACTAATTTCTGTAATCTCTCCAGGAATATGCTCTCGCTTTGGTGACATGATTTGATGGATAGGCGAGTTCCTGTGGCTTCTCCTCAGCCTTGCCTACCATTATATTCTTTCAAAGGTAGTGAGGCAAGACAAGCTTTCTGCCTGTTCTGGAGTGTGTTTATTTCACTATGCATCTGTAACTCAGAAAATCACCACATTGGTCCTGGGAAAGCCCTGATTCACTGTGAGTAGGACCTGGCTAAAAGGCCAAATCACCTGACCTCCATAAACCCGTGTTCAAAAGAGGTATTTCATTTCAAGGCTGGTGTCTGATATGCACAGTTTTCTTGTAAAAAGCCACACTTCTCAGAGGACACAATGGGAGGAACTGGAAAAAAAGTTAATAGAACAATTTTTTTTTTGTCTTGTATTAGGGTTCTTCCTCAAGGAGGCCCAGACTTCCCTTCATCCACAAATTGTTGCAGTCCTGAGAATTTATTGAAGGGCTTTGATGATCTCTTTTATGTTTGTAGCTAGATTTTTGTTCAGTTGTCCTAAAACTTTTTCTGGTTATGCAGATCAAGTAAAATTTAGTAGCCATACCTCCTAATTCATTTATAAGAGCATCATGGGGGAGTGGATGGAGATATAGCTTAGCAAGTACTGTTCTTCCAAAGGACCTGAGCTGGGTTCCCAGCACCCACACTGGGCAGTTCAAGACTGCCTATATTGCCGGCTCCAGGGGTCCCTTCTCTGGCTCCTACCAGCAGCTGCACACATATAGCAGACATTCACACAAATGTACACAGGAATACATTAATAAAGATAAAAATAAATCTTTTTTTTTTGTTTTGTTTTGTTTTGTTTTTCGAGACAGGGTTTCTCTGTGTAGCTTTGCGCCTCTCCTGGAACTCACTTGGTAGCCCAGGCTGGCCTCGAACTCACAGAGATCCGCCTGGCTCTGCCTCCCGAGTTCTGGGATTAAAGGCGTGCACCACCACCGCCAGGTCAAAATAAATCTTTTTAAAAGAGCATCCTGGCGATTAGCCAATACCCCAGGTTCCTGAAAGTCAGGTTATTCTGATGGCTGCTTTGACCCTCTTGCCCCTGTGGTCACCACACCAACAGTGTTGCAAGCACTGGGGTTGCCACCAGCCTGGGGTCCAGCAGGAGCAATGCCCACTGCCAGGTCTGCCCCCACAGCAGGAGCCACCCACGGGGCTCCTCAGGCACGAAGCGGTTCCCTTTTCAGGCTTATTTCTGTGGCACAACTAAGTTCACATAATATTAATTCTACTTTCTGCAGACACATTTGCATGTAAAGAATGACATTCACACCTTTAGGGCTTAATTCTTATTTTATGGCTTGATATACAAAGGTAAAAACATATATGTAGACGTTTTACAAATTTATTTTATTTTATGTGTGTGTGTGTGTGTGTGTGTGTGCCTGAGTGTATACATATGCACCATTTGTATGCAGTGCCCATGAAGGTCAGAGAGGCCTCAGATTCTCTGGACCTGGAGTTATAGGTGGTTGTGAGCCTCTATGTGGGTGCTGGGAACTGAACCTGGGTCCTCTGCAACAGCAGTAGGTGCTCCTAATTGCTGAGCTTTCTCTCTCTAGCCCCAGGTGGGAACTATTTCTTTTCTATTTTTCTTAGTAGAATTGTTCGTTATGGAAATAAATTTTATTTTAAGCTCTCTCTGCTTAAGTCACAACAAAATAAATCGAAGTGGAGCATAGACATTGGGAAGAATTTTTCCAGGTATTGGAAAACCTTGTGTCCTAACTGGCCACTAACCAAATCTCTAATCCTGATGCTGAGACTCAAGTGTCCCTGCTGTTCTATTGACCACAGAGAATGGTTTTAATAATCAAAGGAATAGCCAGGAGAATCAAATAAAGAAATAGAAGGGATCATTCCAAGTTGTCTAAGCAAGACAGAATGATATCTTTCTTATTTTAGATATTGCATGTTGGGGATGAAATTGCCTTGACTGTCTAGTAAAGCACATGGAAAAGATTCTGTAATTTGCACTTTACTTTTTTTAAAGATTTAATTGTCTATGTGTATGTGCCTGTGTGTATGTGTGCAGGTGTGTGTGTGTGTGTGTGTGTGTGTGTGTGTGTGTGTGTGTGTGTATGCATGTATGCACAAGCATATGTGTGGTGCCTCCAGAGGCCAGAAGAGGATATTAAGTTCCTTGGTCCATACATCTGTATCTCAGCCTTTAATCATCCAAGGTTGACTAACAAAGCCATTGGTAGGTGTGAAATCTCATAACAAACCTTGATTAAAAGGATATTGATTTAGGTTTATGAATTCAGTCTACCGAAAAGATTATTGATTTATAGAATGTCACTGGAAAATTGCCAGACACTGTACTCAAAAGGTCTTAGTGGTTCTGTCACAAGTATGTAGGTTGTCAGAATTGATTAGTGACAACTATTAGATACAAATTTACTGTGTCTATCTCAGAGTGAAGACACAGCATTAGTCTCTTCATGCCCTGACTGAGATTCCAGGACCTTGGCCATTACCACAACTATTTTTCAATCAACATGAGAAGTTGTATTTTTAAAAAGGCTACTACAAAAGTTAGTTGATTGAATGCAAAGGGATACCAATTGGTGAACTGGAAATCCATATTTCTTAACATAAACTATTGAACACACCCTGTGCTAATGAACTGACAATCTCTCAGGAAACATCAGAAAATTACAAGCATACTATTTGGAAATACACAGTTAGGTCTTGAGAAAGAACTAAGCTCTGAGTCAAAGCTAGAAATTTCCCTGTCAAAATTCCCTCCATGGGACCCCATTCCTTGCCAGAAAAATGGCAAGCCACAGCAGCATCCATTCTTCTCTGAAAAGGCACAGTGAGTTCTATTGAGAAAATCAAGGAGGGCGTTTGACATTTGTCTTTAAGAAAAGGCACTTACAGATCTGGGGACATTTCTTCCCATTTGTATGAAGCTGCAGGTAGTGGCATTAGAACAAGAGAAGAAAAGTAAATGTCTCTTACAGCAAAGCAGATTAGTGAGAAGGGAGCCCATCAGCGCTACATGGAGAGACTTCCAGAGCTTCATGTTTCAACTTTCACAAAGGTTTTCCTTCCCTTGAGTATGTTATTTGGGTGTCTATCAACTTGATTTTAACTTTCTTTTATGATGATAATTAAGATAAACTCTGTGGTCACACTTTGCAGAGCAATGAACAGATTATAAAATGCACCTTTTCTGGATGGTTCTGTGGACAAGGATAGGGTTCTTTTCTTATTTAATATTGGGGCCACTCTTGTACCATCTGACTCCTGTCACCCATTGCTTAAGTCTTTGTTTCTGTGTTTATATGCTGATACCATTTAACAATAATCTTGTTTTATACCTAGGGCAGGAGCCTATGTTTACTTAGTTGATTGAAAAATAAACAATTTGCTTTCTTTTTTATTTCTAGTAACACACTTCAAGTGATACTTGAAGTATGAGGCTAAGATGCCTGCCTTTCTTCTAAGATTTGTCTCCCATAGGGAAGAGTCCACATATTCTGAGGGAAAATGGCAAACATTATTTATACATACAATGATTTATAATATAGTCTCTCTCTGTATGTGTGTGTAATATATATATGGCACATATAACCAACAAAATATGAAAGTGTTAAGTTAATTGTAACTGCTCTGGCAGGAGGTAAGATATTCTAAAGAAAGATGCTGTGCCTCTCCTATTGCCTATTCTAGTAGACATTGCACAGTCAAAGAATGACTTTTGGTCATTTCCTCACCCCTGAAATGTCACAGTTCTGGGACAACAATGCCATGAAGTGCTGTTGCAAATCCTTGCCCAGTGAACAGGTAGGAAAATGAAGGTGACTCACACTAGGATCCATATGAAATGGCACCAGATTTTCACATCAGATGATAACTGTATTCAGTATTCAAAGGATCTCACAGAAATATATTTCAAGCTGGTTGGTTCACACAGCCATTTGGGGTGAGAAGAACACACAGACTGGAACAATAGCTCAATGGTTAAGAGCATCACTGCTCTTCCAGAGGACCCGTTTGGTTCCTAGTAACCACATTGATGGGCTCACAACCAACTCTAACTCTAGTTCCAGGGTTTCTGACATTATCTTCTGGCTTTGCACAGAATCCTAGCCCCCATAAACACCTAGCTCTTTTAGCACTGAATTTTCCAGTCTACTGCCTTCTACTTTGCTAGCCTGGGATTCCTTGCTTTTCCCTTTGTTCACGGCCACACTTTATGCTGAGTTTACACACCATACCTCTTAACTATTACCACTATCCTAAATACCTTCTTACACTTCTGCATTTCCAGTCACTTCTTTCTCAAATTTTTCATAGGACATACCACAAAAGATATAAAACTTTCTTTCTGGAGTTATGTTCAAGAGCTGTTAGGGTCAACACTGTTAGGGCACTGGCAACCCTAACAAGCTAGGCTCATATATCCCCTCACTTGGTAAGTTAAAAGAAGCAAGAGTGGAAATCAGAGGAAGGGGATTCAGCCAGGACACACTTAGAAGAAAACAAAGAGAGATTCAGGGACTCCCTCTAGTCCATCTGTGGGGTCCTGACATGAAGTTTAGGTCTAAACAGAGGGCAGAAGGTATGCATAGCTAAGCAGTCCTGGTCAGGGTGTGGTCCTGCCCATCAGTCACTCATCACTAACTCAGCTCTGCCTTTCCTGTAAGATGGTCTGACAAGTTGTCAGCACTGTGTGGAATTCCTTTCTGGGAGACAAGCCTTCTCTGGCTGCACTCACACTCCTGCCTTCCCGTTTCCTTCTCCCAGTGTAAGATTCCTGCCAATATTCCAGTTTCTTGGGGACCATTGTTTCTTCCAGTTTGGACAGTTCCTAGACATGCAGTGAACTGGATGGGAAATTTCAGTTTCCCTGAAGGAATTCAATAGTGTTTTGCTTATGACAAGTGTACAATCCCAACTCTGGCATCTGCTGTGGGATGGTCTGTATGTCAAAAGTGTTGCTGATTGGTCAATAAATAAATCACTGATTGGCCAGTGGCCAGGCAGGAAGTATAGGCGGGACAAGGAGGAGAATAAAGCTGGGAAGTAGAAGGCTGAGTCAGAGACACTGCCAGCCGCCACGATGACAAACAGCATGTGAAGATGCCGGTAAGCCACGAGCCACGTGGCAAGGTATAGATTTATAGAAATGGATTAATTTAAGCTGTAAGAACAGTTAGCAAGAAGCCTGCCACGGCCATACAGTTTGTAACCAATATAAGTCTCTGTGTTTACTTGGTTGGGTCTGAGCAGCTGTGGGACTGGCAGGTGAGAGAGATTTGCCCTGACCGTGGGCCTGGCAGGAAAACTCTACCTACAGGCATCGTAGGAAAAAAACTATGCTTGTATAATCTAAGCATTCTCTGCACATCCCCCCCCCTCCCCAGGTCTTGGGACTGAATGTAGAGCCCCCTGTATGCTAAGCATGGGCCCTACCACCAAACTATATCCTGGCCTCCTTTTCCCTCTTAGGGCCTCTCTAAGTTGCTCAGGCTTGACTTAAGTCATTCTGTAGTGCACACAGTCCTTCTGCCTCAGGCTCCTGAAAACTTGGGATTATAGATGTATACTATCAAGCTCAGCTCATCTATCTATCTTTGATTCAAACTCAGTCACTGACAGGAAAACATATGCACCACTGAGCCATTCTACATACTTGTGAAGACTGTGCTTCTCTCAACTGAGCACATATCTTTTAGGGATACAACTGAGAGACTGAATAGACAAATGATAAAAATAACAACAAAACAGAACTTTGACCCACAACCTGCAGCAACATGCCTGAGAAACCACAGGAATATATATATATATATAACAACCAGGAAGCTTGGCTGTCCTAAAACTGCAGGAAGCCAGACTGCTAACGCTGGTGACAACCCAGGAAGAAAAACAATAACTTCTGTAATACTTAGCTACCAATTAGTAACTGACAGCTCTCCCAATGTTTGCCCCCACTTCCAGCTTAGCAGGAACCACAGAAGGCCCACAGTAGCCCCAGACAAGCATCCAGGCCCGTGCTTCTGCTTACCTGCCCCCAGGGCCATGGCAGGGTTTTCTTTTCCTACTGTTGCACCTCCCTGCTGCCTGCTTAGAGTCTGCTGAAAATCCAGTGAAGGGCGGTATGATGTGGAACAATGGTGTGCACAGACTCGCATGGTAAAAAGGATTCATGTGCACACACTGAGTTAGAAAGGTAAAGCTGCTTGCATGGCATTGCACAGAGGTCAAGAATAGCTACTAGAATTACAAACTTTCAGAACATTGAGCTCTCTGTTTCAGGGACACCTAGATTGTGTAGTTACTCTAAATTACCAGTTCCAGCTAAAGGTCCCAAACCTCACTAGAAGAGAAAATGTCCACTGGGGTGGACTGCTAAGGTTCTGACATGAAGCCCATGATACCCCACAGCTGCCACCTTTAGCTGCTGCAGCCTACACTGACTGATTCAATGATTTCTCTAGAGAGAAGTTAGAGAAGAAAATGGGGTGTTGGCTCAGGCTCTGCCACACACCCCAGAGCACTCAGTATACCCATCAGTCATTCCCTCTGGACAAGTCACTTACCAGAGCAGCTGAGGCATCTCCTGAGGAAAGAAAGAATCTGGCCATGCCAGACCTGGGGCTGGATACACAAGGGGAAAGGAGCTGTTTGCTTGGCCAGTGCATGCCTTGTCTCTTATTTCAAGTGTTGATATTAGAAAGAAAGGAGAATGGTTTTATGTTTTGTACAGCTTGTGGGAGAAGTATCTTGGAATACCACAAGAAAAGAAACATTGAGAGCATCACCAGGCTACCATAAAAATTGCAACCATCTCCAGTTGTGGAAATAGAAGACATGAGGATCTTGGAAACAAAAGAAGGAGGAATCCTTGATGTACAGAGTCCAAGTAAGATATATTTAAAATTTCCAAAAGTTATTCCCACATCTTTATGAGAAAGTCTCTGTAGCTCCCTATCAAATGTAAGACAGAAATTCTAATTGCAGCTACACATCACAGAGCACTCCCACTGCACGGGTAGTCCACGGACACAGTGCAGAGCCGCACGTATGCACAGTGGACTTAGCACATGCTTGGTGGCAAAGGCTCCTGTATGGGAAAAAGACCCAATCCAGTAAGGAATTCCCTGCACACTCAGAGAAATAGAACTCCACTAGTGTGTAACCGGTCCTAGCTAGTGCTTAAGAGGGTCTGGCCATGACCAGATCTTCCGCAGCTTACACAGTGTGAGAATCTTACACATGCTTTGATACAGAGGCAATCTTTAGGTTCCCACCCCAAGTTAATTTTCTGTGCAACTTTGCAAATTCAAAGATGCAAAGGAATGGTGGTCTCAGTTATCTTAAGTAAATAACTTGCTCTCAAAGCAGCTGACAAAGGGTCACTTCTGATAGGAGGAAGCAGCTCTAGGGAGTGAATGTACAAAATAGCAAACTTAAGTAAACAAGCTCTAATTAAATCAGAAGTGTAACTCCAATTCTTTATCTTCCTATGCTATCCAGGCAAAACCTACCAGTAAGCTACACATCTTGAAGTTACTTTTGAATAGTGATTGAGGCAGTGCCCTGAGCTTACTTTCTTTTCTTCTTCAGTCACCTGCGTAGTAGGCCTGGACAAGCAAGAAGTGTAGACACACACACCTCACTGTGAAGTCAGAACCAGACTGTAAGTAGACAGCTTCTGTGGATATTGCTCTGTATAAATAAAATGCTGATTGGCCAGTAGCCAGGCAGGAAGTATAGGTGGGACAAGCAGAGAAGAGAATTCTGGGAACAGGAAGGCTGAGTCAGGAGACATTGCCAGCCACTGCCATGAGTACCAACATGTAAGATACTGGTAAGCCAGAGCCTTGTGGCAAGCTATAGATTTATAGAAATGGGTTAATTTAAGATAGAAGAACTAGATAACAAGAAGCCTGAGCCATTAGGCCAAACAGTTTAAATAATATAAGAGTCTGTGTGTTTATTTTATAAGTGGGCTGCGGGTCTGCTGGGGCTTGGCGGGTTTCTGAGTTTCTGGAGTTTCTCTCCAGCTACAGATAGCGGGCAAAAAGGCAAATGTCCAAAGTCTCAAAACAGGATAGGTTCTCAAGAGAAGACATACAAATGGCCAGAGACATAGGAAGAAGTTGTGGAGCATCACTAGTCAGTAGAGAAATGGCAGTTATAATCCCAAGATAGAACCCGAGTCCAGCAAAGAGCTATTGTGTAAATGCTACAATGACAAATGTTGGCAAGGATGTGGAGGAAAAGGATTGTGAATCAAGACAGACACATGGAAGGTGTTTATGGGTGCTCTTGAAAATATTAAAGTAGGATGATTGTATGATCCAGCTGAAGGAAATGACGTCAGTGTGACAAAGTGGCTTCTTCACTCTGGCATTCTCTGTAGCAGCTCTCCCAACAGTCAGGAAATGGAAACAACCATTTACCAATGAATACACAATGTAATGGTGGTATTACACATGAGGGAATATCATTGAGCCTAAAAGGAACGAAATTCTCTCATTGCCATACTGTAAGTGGAGATAGATACCATTAAGTGAAGTAAGTCAGGCACCAAAGGTGCATAATCCCACGTTAGGTGAGAGCTAACAGCAGTGAGAGTGTAGACACTCAGGAGACTGGGGAAAGCTGGGGTGTGGAGAGTTGCTCAGTCGGCACGAAGGTGTAGTCAGGAGCAGAAGCTCTGGGGCATGACTGCACAGTGGGCGACTTGCAGATAACGGCCACAGACTACACCTCAAAAATGACAGAAGGAATTGGAGAATTTCTGCTCCAAACATAATTTGAAGAGATAAATATTTGACCAGCTTAAAAGCAGTATATAGGGAAATATATGTATGAACATTACATGGTAAACTTTTATGATTTTTGTTTATCAGTTAAAAATTAAAATAATTAGGGCTGGAGAGTTGGCCCAGTGTGTCAAGTGCTGGCCCTATAAGTGTGATGACCTGAACTCAGATCCTAAGCATCCTTGTAAAAAGCCAGGCACAGAGATGTAAACTCAGGGCTGGAAGAGGGGGAAGCAAGTTCTCCCTAGAGTTTGTAGGCCAGCCAGTCCAGCTGGACCAGTGAACTCCAGGTTCAGCAAGAGTGCCTTTCTAAAAAAAAATGGTGAAGAGTGATTAGGAACATACCTGATGTCAGCCTTCGGCCTTCATATAAGCATGCACACACAAATAAACATGTATGTGTGTATACACCACATACACAGAGTTAAATAATTACAGACAGTGACATTCCTAGCACTTAAAATACATATTTTAGATTCATGATGTTTTAATTACCATTTAAAAAATTTATTATGTGTATGAGTGTTCTGCCTTCGTGTATGTATTTGTACCATAAGTGTGCAGTGCCCTAAGAAGCCAGAGAGGGCACCAGATCCCCTGGAACTGGAGTTATAGACAGTTTTGAGCTGCTGTGTGTATGCAGGGACTTGAACCTGGGTCCTCTGCAAGAGCAGCCAGTGCTCTTAACTCCTGAGCCATCTCCAGCCCTGTTATCTTTCCAACAGTGCAAAGTTAATAAGCATCATACTTAGCTTCACCCCAGAGAGGAGCAAGGGCACCTGAAGGTAAAGGAAGAAGCCATCTTTGAGGAACAGGTTATTCTCATGGAAAAACCTGATGGTGGATGAAGTGGCTGGACACAGAAGACAAAATTTTAATTGAAATAGTCCCCGTTCTGTGGTGTACACACTCTCTGCTACCTCATACCTTCCAGAATACATTTCTGTCAGTGGGACTCTAGAGAAAGAGGGTGGGTCTGTCATGGAAGTGGGCAAGAAAGCAGCAGAGAGAGGAAGAAGCCCAGGGAAGCAGAATTCGGAGGGAGACAACACCTCCAGAATCCTCAGAAATATGGGGAAAAATCCTTCGCAGAACATATGAAGTGGGTCTGGCCTATGTTGGGTGAATATCGGATGAAGACTGCATCCAAGCTTGCTATGCTGCTGAAACTTTCTCTGTGTGTCTTGTGTCTTGTGAGACAAGAGAGCTCTGACAAAGACAACTTAAGGGGACAGGGTCTACTTCTGTTCCCAGTTCTGGGCTACAGTCCATCAAAGCAGGGAATTCACAGCAGGAGAAACTTGAGGGAGTTGGTCACATGGCATCCATAACCAGGGGCAAAGAGGGACGAATGCATGCATGTGTGCACAAGCTCCGCTAGCTTTGTCCACCCTTAAATGGTTCAGTGTTTCTTGTCTAGAGAAAGGAGCCACCCAAGTCTGTGAACATCAGTCAAGGTAATCAAGGTAGTGTCTCCCAGGCACGTCTAGGGACCTGTTCTCCCTGGTGATTCCACCTTCAGTCAACTTGACGGTGAACAGTAACATCATACCTCGGTATGATGGCAGAAATATTTACTTTAAACTTCAAAGACATTCTTCAGGGAAGTCCTCTGATAGACAGACAGTGACTTAGGGTGCAGCCTGGAGTCATTGTGTCAATTTGTGGTAAGCTTTACCTTGCTACTGCTTTTGTGTTGGCACAAATACCAACCCAGCAGAAAGGCAGATAACCTATCACTGCATCCACAAAAGCAGTCTTTACTCTGGTAGTTGCAGATCACACTTCCAATTTGAAGGTAGTGTCTCAATAGCTTCCTCGCTTAGTTCAGGGCAGATTTTGTGGCTACTGTTTATTGAGACAAATCTCTAGCGTCTAGGCTGGCTTTAAACTCACTCTGTAGCTCAGAATGACTCTGAGCTTCTGGACTTCCTGCCTCCACAGTGTGTGCACCTCCACAGTCAGTTTAGATCGTGCTAGGTATCCAATCCAAGGTTCCTGGGCACACTCAGCAAGCACTCTACCAACTGAGCTAGTCCTCAGTTCCATCATGGTGAACTTAATAGTACTTTTCTTTTGTGTTTAGAGCTCTTCAGGTGTTCTCAGACCCAAAAGAAATACTGATTGTACTTGTAAGCACAGAAGTAAACCTTCATGGTATAAATGCACTAAGACAAGGCAGCAAAGAGGTTTCTTTCCATGGGCTAGTGATCAGAGAAGATCCAACTTTGACTAAAAGTAACAGTCTAGCTTCAGTTTAATGTGGCTGGCGTCCTCTTGCTCTAAATATCCTGTGGGAGCCCGTTCTCGGGTTCCTCGTGGCTTTACCCAGCAGGTCCGCATAGAGGATGATTAGGACCACGGGCCTGAGTGCAGGTGTCTGAGATGGTCTGAACTTGGCTGTGCTGGGGGAGGAGGTCTTTTGCTCCACCCCTTGGCGTCTCTATAAAAACCCTGGGGCAGAGACAGTCAGGGGCCCGTTGGAATAGGTTCCAGGCCCTCTCGAGGCTATCCTTTATTTTCTATCTGTTTATCTCCGCAAGATTCTCCGCAATAAATCCTTCTATCTAATATTTCCTGCTGCTCGCACTCAAGAAAACTCTGGGGAACTGTGGGGGTGGTGGGTAAATGCCCCACAATATCCTGTCTCAGAATGTTAGGCATTTCTAATTTGTAGTTCCCAAACCAGAAACTAAAACCTAAATGATCAGCAGAACTAGAATCTCTGCTTTTCCTACTTATGTCCCAGTTATCTGGCTCAGGATATACTTTGGTGCTTCAAGAAATTGAGGACAGTTCTTTTGAATGTTATACAATGTCACCGTCATAAGGCAGATCTGTCCCATTAGCCATGCCCTCCGCTAGAAGCCTGATTCCCCCAGGAAGGCCTCTTCCTTTTTAACATAGCCTAGAATTTGCTGAAATTTTTGAGAAACAATATTATTGGCCAGTGGTGCTTTTTCACCTGACAAGAAATGTTGCATTTACTTCATTTGCTCCCTTCACACCCACATCTCCCCAGAGGCCCTCCCAAAGCATGATGCTTCCTAGACAGAGCACTCCCAAAATGCTAATGGCTGCTGGAAGCTCTGGAGTGCTTTTCGGGTTCATTTCAGGAGAAAAGAAGCTAAGCTAACTACTGGAAAATGCACACTTTCTATTGGTCTATCTTCTTGCTGTAGCCCAGTAATAGCCTTCAAGTGAAGGAATGTGAGAAAATGCCAAGAGATACGTAAGAGAAACCTTCCAGGATACAGAGTGCTGCAACTGTGCCTTCCCAGTGTGTGCCAGTGCATATCTGATGGGATTTTCTAACAGGCACTTGAAAAACTCCAGCCATTGTTTGCAATGTCATCGCTGTGACTCAAAGTCTTTCCATTCTGCCTGCTCCTGTTGTCTGGCTTCCCTGAAAACATCTTTCCCAGGTCTTGCGGACTGTGGCCACTCATCCAGGCGTTCATTTGAGGGGCAGTTATGGAAGGCCCTTGCACAGCAGACACTGTGCAGCGAGAGTGAGGGGAGCATGACTGATTTCTGCTGTGTAAGGCTGAGCAAAGGCTGCTGTGAGGACCGACCGGGGCAATACAAGCACAGCACTCGGAACAATGCTGGCAGCTGAGAGCTTGTGTGAAGGTTGTTAGTGCTGCTACACTCGCTCCAGGGGAAGCACATGCTCAGCTTATTGCGGTGAAATATACCAGTATGTGAAGAGCAATTGGCATACAAGAAACTCTTTGAGAGAGATGGCGAATAACTATAGCGGATAGGCAGGGCTGTATATATATAGGGGCGTCCCCAAAGCAGAGTGTGTAATTGTGTTTGGAAGGGTAAGAGGTAACAGCTGGGACTGTGAGTCATGTCATGAAGAGATGAACTGGCTTGGAGTCTAAGTGTGCCCTTGAAAGGAATAAGGAAGGGCAGTAACATGAACATGTGTGAAATTTAGAATTGGTTAAGTTATAGATACTAAAGAGTGGGTCAGACAGGTAGAAAATGGAGACAGAGACTAAAAGCAGAACATGGCCATCACAGAGCAGAGGGGCAAGAAAGTGTGGTATGGGAGCTGGGTAAGCAGGTGAGTAGCCCAGGGAGGCTGGCTGCTTTCTGTCTAAGGAACTTGGATTCAAAGAAAAATAGAGGTTGGGGTGTGTTCCAGTTGGCAAAGGCTTGATCCCCAACACCACGTAGACCTGATGTGGTGCCAAACGATGGGCTTAAATCACTACACTCAGGAGGCAGAGGTAGGAGGATCACTGTGAGTTTAAAGCCAGCCTGGTCTACATGGTGAGTTTCAGATCAGTCAGGGCTACAGAGTGAGACCTGTTGAGAGAGAGAGAGAAAGAGAGAGAGAGGAAAAAAGTTCCAAATCTCACCTCCTGAGTTTTTGTATGAATCAAATAAATACTAGACTCATTCTGGAAATTTACCTCTTGTCTTTGTTTTTTTTTTCCTTCATCAGAAGATCAAAAGCAAATTCTACAGTTAATGATGGCTGGAGAGTGTATGAATTAGTCTGCCATGGTCAAATAAACCAAAGCTAGTTTATCACATGGGTTCTAGAACTTACTCTTTTATAGGATGGGAAATGCTTCCAGAAACAGTCTGTAGCTGGAGGGGTGATTTAGTGGTTAAAGCATGAGCTATGCACACATGAAGACTAGAGACTGTATCTCCAAAAACCCACATAAATGTCAGATGGCTCTGCTGGCCCATCTGTAATCCAAGCCTTGGAAGATGGATATGGGGACCCCTGGGACAAGCTGGCTAGCCAGACTAACTACATCACCCAGAACTTGGTTTGATTGTGAGACCTTAATGAGGAGGGAGAATGATGGATGGTTCTCAACATCAACCTCTGGTCTCCCTGTATATACATACCTACACACATGTGCCCCCACACATTTCTACACACACACACACACACACACACACACACACACACACACACACACACAGGAAAAATAAAAACAAGCAGTGTTGATCTACCCACAAAGAAAGTCAAACTGTAACTACAGACAGTATCACAGAGTACCTGTACATGGAGGGGGAAAAAAAACCTTTCCTAGTTTCTGTGCATTTTCTGTCCTTCTTTTATGGTTTTCATTCTAGTACTGAATGCTGATAGAGACATCTCTGCAGTGATACTGGTAACTGTTAAATATGATATGAGATGAATCATTATAAAAATAATCATTTTATAGCAGGTTTTCCATAGGAAGTTTTTTGATATTGTAACACTTGAAATCATGACTTATTTGAAATTTAGATCTTCAAAGTAAATGCAATACTGAGAATTCCATTTTCCAGAAGATATTACCCCAATATTTTAAGATTAAAAAATCCTTTTATTTTGTTTGTTTCATGGAGATTGGACAAGCAACAGCAAAGGCAGATGTGAGACTATGAAACTATTTTTGCTGAGAAGGTAATAATTTACTTAGTATATCTTATTATATATGGTATAATAATAATACATTTTCTTACTATTAACTGTAAGTTTTGAAAAATATCTACTTAAAAAATAGAAGTGGGACAAGTGTGAGAGCTGCTGAGATGGTTCAGTGGTCAAGATCTCCTGTTGCCTCAGAAGCCAGGTATCCTGAGTTCAATCCCTGGAACCTTGCGAAGGTAGAAAAAGAGCATCAACTCTACCAAGTTGTCCTCTGTCACATGTGCATGACATACACACAGACATAAATAATGTAATAAAAATGGTTTTTTAAAGAAGCTAATTATTTTTGACTTTAGCAAAGTGTACCAATTGTGCTGATTAGTTTTTATTATCAACTTGATACAACCTGAAGTCACCTGGGAAAAGGAAATCTCAGGTGAGGAATTGCCTGGATCAGGTTGGCCTGCGGCCATATCTATGAGAGGTTGTCCTGACTTATGGCTGATGATTGATGATTGATGTGGGATGGCCCAGCCCACTGCGGATGGTACCATCCCTAGGTAGTGGGTTTGGGCTGTGTAAGAAAGCTTAGCTGAGCAAGAACCAGAGAGCAAGCCAATAAACAGAGTTTGTCCATGGTTCTGCTTCGTGTTCCTGCCATGGCTTCCTCAGTGGTGGACTATAGTCCTTAGTATAAACCAAGTAAACACTTCATCTCCTAAGTTGCTTTTGTCAGAGTGTTTTATCCCTGCAACATGACGTGAACCAATAAAATGTATGTGGGTTTTGGATATTATTCTGTTCTAGTTTTAAGTCTACTGCAGGACAGATTTTAATTGTTGTGGGAAACTAAGTGAAACATTATAATTCCTTGAGTGGAGTGATGCTCACATCCTACCTAGCCAAGTGAATGCTGTTAGGACATTTCCTTGGCTAATAAAACCTATTTTTTTGAAAAAGGATTGACTGGTAGACAAAAACTGTCTAGAAAAAAATAAAAAGTTGTAACATTACTAGAGAGAAGTTGTTAGAAAAAGGATGGTACAGAAAGCCTGGGGAAAATGCTGTAAATATGAGGAGTATCCGGTCCATTGATGAGAAAGCTACACCGTGTGGTAGAGGAAGACACGCACTGTTGATCCCTGGCCTCTGTGCAGCTCACATGTGCTCTCTCTTCCCCCTCCTCTCTCCCTTCTTCCTCCTCTCCTCTCTCTTTCTCACAGGAAGTTTAAACAGAAGAAGGTTTCCAGAGCCTATGTTACTAAATTAATGCAAGCACAGAGGTTTTGACTTGATTTTTGGAATAAGGCATCAGATTATTCTTTCTCCAAGTTCCTCTTCTGTGAGTCAAAAGAAATATATAATAAAATCAGAGTGACATCTAATTTCTCAATGCAAATATCTTCCAAAAAATGAAATAATAAGGACAGTTGCACTTGCTGAGCTCTTGCTATGGTGTACGCAATGTCTCCTACACCATGGCATCATCGTCTTATACAATCCTTGCAGTAACTTCAGTGGCAGAAGACACTGTTCATCCCAGAGGGCTTAAGGACCTTGTGTAAGTCTGACAGCAGAGAGAGCAGGGCGAAGGGTGTGAACTTTCACCTCCATGCATGGCTAGTCAGTTTGGAAACTAAAGAAACCATAGTTGCTTTGGGAATTGGAGCAAAATAAGGATTGAAGTTACCTGAAGGTACGTTAAAATGACATTGGTTGAGCAAAGCTGTGGGTTGAGGGACTGCCAGGGCTGTTGCTAACTTCTGACACTGGATTTCCACATCAGCATTTGTTTTGATATTTCATTGGGTCATTAGAAAGACCAGGGGTCTCCATGGATTCTGACTACATCTCCTGCCTTGAGACAGACTCCCATAAGAAACAGCACTGTTGAGAGCCCAGTGACCTTCACCCAGGTTTCAAATCGAATAAAGATTCATATTAATTATTTAGAACATTACATAATTGGTGCTATCCTGCAAATTAATCTTTGATCAAAAGCACAACCCCCCCCCCCAATTCTAGTGTTTGCAGCGGCAGCTTAGACAATTTTGTGCCAGCCCCTTGCTAAGACATCCACAGACCATCCTGTTTAGTCCTATAACAACCCTTGAGGCAGGCATCATCTGTACAGGTGAAGGAACTCAGGCAATGAAGCTGACCAATGACTGGCCTCACTCCAGTTGTCCAATATGGTCAAATATCTTTCATTCCACAATGCCAATTCTTCTCTGCAGTTTAAACCCAGGACAGACTCTTAAGATTATTAATTACTGTTGAGTTTATTCAGTTACCACTGTGGTATGTATAGAACTCAGGCATGTCCTACAGAGAGGTGGATGGTGTGTAAGTGAAATTTCTATGAAATGGAAGTCTGTTCTGATTTCTACATACCCACCAGAGTAAGAGCAACCAGCCTTTTGAGTACTTTGAACTTGATTAATAAGAAAAGACAAAAAAATTCCATTGTTAGATACAAGCTGGAATGTATAATCTATGCTTTGGGTATGAAAACTAAGTTCGACATTTAATTGACTTTTTTTCTAGGCAAATTTAATAAAATGATCAAATGAAATTGAAATATCATATTCTTCCCTGGAGCGCTTAGATCTCTTCTTTAATCTATGTTTAAATCCCACATGAAAACCCTCAGACTCTAAATGTGGCCCAGGTGTGCCAAAAGTATATACTAATAATATAAGTAATACTATTGGTAGCACACATTTTCTCATGGCAGAACTGCATTTCACAGTCTCAAGCCAACAGCTTTCCTCTCCTCTAGGAACCCCTCCCCATTAGCGCAGCAGCATACAGGCATAGCAAACCTTTCCAGTTTGGTTTTAATTCAAATGCTTAACCTTCGACCAATCAATTGGCTTAGACTTCACAGCACACGGTAAACCAAGCATTTGTTTTCAACAAGTGGAGAACACGGTGGAGTGCTCCATCTGTCACACTGAAAATTAGTCAATGAGGTCTGCTGTGCTATGGTGGAGAGCCAGGAAATGTGCGAATGAGAGGAAGACACCGGTGTCCTTTCCGCCACTCACTTATCACATCTACAAATCTGACCGTAGCAACCTCTGAGCCTCCACATGTGCTGAGGTCTCTCTTACCTTTCTGTCCTTTTTCCCCCTCTGGCTTTGTGTTTCTTTGAGACCAGAAGGTGAGACTAAGGCTGAATAGGAAATGTGACAGAATTGAAATCACCTCCAAAGAGCAGAGAGCCTCTCACAGCATCCCAGGAGCAGCAGCTTTCACCAGGCTCCAGAAGAATGGCGCATTGCACCATTATATCCCTGCCTGAGGTCCGGCTCTCCCCCAGCTGAGCTTGGAAGGCTCTGTGGGCTGGGCTTCCCATGGACACCTGCAATCCTCTCTCTATTGTGACACACAGACAGTGCCTTCTGGTCCTAATGTTGCTATTGCAGCCTTCAGCACACCCAGGTTTGAGAAACAGAGTCTTCATATCTTTTTAGAGATCAGAACAGAATATACAGTCATCTTAGGAGTTCAACCAACCAGTCATTCAGTTAATTAAAAAAGGGGCCGATAACCTGCCCTCTATCAAATACCATATTGGACTTTGTAGATAAGGAATTCAAAATGTGCCAAAATATATAGACACCTACACTTGCAAGCCACCCCATTTCCCTTTACTCCTCCCTTCCATGTCCTGTGTGTTTTTCACAGAGTCCCGCTGGCACTACTGAGAGTCCTCTCAATCAACATGATCTTGGGTTTCAGTCACATCCTGCTTTGTTGTGATCGGGTAATTTTGGACAAGCTTTGTACTAGTTGTGTGCTTCAGCTCTCTGTAATTCTGAAGTGAAAACAATATATAGTCCTTCTACCCAAAGACTCTGGGAAGATTAAAGAGGTCAATTTCTATAAATGGTTTGGGACAGGGGGCAGCAAATGATTAGTATGATGTCAATATTTAAGCATGTTTGCCATCCACTGGCATTCAGATGTCCTAAGTCTCCTTTGGACACGTGTGTGTGTGTGTGTGTGTGTGTGTGTGTGTGTGATTCTGCTAAAAGATCTCATTCAGAGGTGTCAGCTGGTGACAGCCATCTACAATAGCATATGAATAAAAAGGAATCTTATATTCGTCAGTTTAAATTTATTTATTTAATTCATTTATTTATTTGAGACAGGGTCTCAGTATTTAACCCTCATTGGCCCAGAACTCATTATGTAGATAAACCTGGCCTTGAACTCACAGAGATCAATCCTGCTTCTTGCCTCCTGGCTATTCCAGAGTTTAAAAAAACTTAGTGCACTGCCTCTTGCATTCTTTGTGTGAATGTGTGCATGCAGGTGCACCTGTGTTCACAGGAGTACCCAAAGTCTGTGGAGGCCAGAGGTAAACATTGGCTGTTATTTATCAGGAGCTTCTCACCTTGATTTTTGAGACAATTTCTCTTCATGGCCTGGAACTCACTGTTGAGGCTAGGCTGGCTGGCCAGCAAGCTTCAGTGTTCTCTTGTCTCTGCTTGTCTAGGGCTGGGATCACAGCATATGCTACCATGCCTAGATATTTATCCTGGGTTCTGGGAATGGAATTCAGGTCCTGGTGATTTACCCAGCTAATGCTTTGCCATTATTATCAAGTGAGTTTCAGGAGTGGGTGAATCTTCAAAGACTCTGCCCTTGACCAAGTTTCAGTGAGGATCCTCTGAATCTAGTCTCGGCGACAAATGTTGCTAGGCACTCTTGACATCTAAAGAGGTTCATTTTCCCACATCATCCTTGTTGATATCTCAATCAGCTCCCTTTTATTAACCTTCCATTTCCTCCCTTCTGCCTCCAAATACTCACTTGTCTTTATTTTTATCTGAACTTGAATTCACTCTCACCTATTGTTAATAGTCTTGATAAAGACTGAACAAGTGTTAGAATAATTCCTCTTTAGTAATCAAAAAGTCAAAATATCAGTGTGCCTGAAATAAGATTGATTTTCTACACAGGGCAATGGGAAAACTGATTATGGGGGTTTATGATGTTCAGACAGATTTTCTTTGGAGGGTCATGGAGGGAAGAGTGGCAGAGGACAACAGCCAGCCTAGGGGATGTAGAGTATCCCAAGCATTCATCTGCAGTTGTATTTCTCATAGAAAATAAAGGGCTTGGAGACAGATCAGGTACTCAAAGCCAGCCTTGGCTATATAGCAAATTTAAGACCTGTACTACATGAGGCTTTGTCTCAAACATAAAATAATAAAAGTTTTATGATTGATTCAGGTTGACCCTAGACTGAGCTTGTTTTCTAATACTATTGGTAAATGTAATGAGCTCTCTCTCTCCATCCTCTATCTCTGCCCATCCCTCAACATCATGCCTAGAATAGGGAGAAAAAACTGTGAATTGTATCGTTTTGAAGGAAATCAATTGCCTTAAACAATTTTTTAATTTGTGAAGAAAGCAACTACATGAGGGAGTTAAATTGCATTTCAGCTCAGCTTGAAATATCTGTTAGAGGAGAAGGAATTGTAAGGAATAATGGTATTTGTGTTTTTCCATTTGAAAATGATACCTTTGTGTCCAGAATACTTCAGATTCTAAGAATCATAGTTAGAAAGTAGGGTGGGGGGGGAGGAGATAGGGGTGGAGAGAGAGAGAGAAAGTGTGGGAGAGAGAAAGAGAGTGAGAGCGAGAGAGGAGAACGTGAGGAGAAGATGAGAGAGAGAGAGAGAGAGAGAGAGAGAGAGAGAGAGAGAGAGAGAGAGGAGAGAGAGAGAGAGAGAGAGAGAGAGAGAGAGAGAGAGAGAGGGAGAGAGGGAGAGAGGAGAACGTGAGGAGAAGATGAGAGAGAAAGAGAGAGAGAGAGAGAGAGAGAGAGAGAGAGAGAGAGAGAGAGAGAGGAGAACGTGAGGAGAAGATGAGAGAGAGAGAGAGAGAGAGAGAGAGAGAGAGAGAGAGAGAGAGAGAGAGAATATCAATGAATAGAAAAATGTGGATTTACATTAATCACTGTAAAAGATTTTCCTTTGGGTCATTTAGTATTTCAATTGGTAAGACACTGCTTTCCTGAAAGAAGTACTTGTAATTGGTGAAAAGTCCTGGGCATGGAGCTTAGAAAGTTCTCCACACCAATGTCAAGTCATCAGTTGTATCAGCAGAGACAGAGCAAACACTTGGGAAGAGCTTCATTCCCATCACAACAAACTGAATCCTCCTCTGTGCATAAGGACACTTAGCCCAGGCTTGCTAAACTTCAGTGTATGGGAAGAGACCAGCCTGACCATCTTCTGCACTTGCTGCTCTCTCCGTCTGTGTCTGATGATGTCCTCCACCAAGGACAAAAGCTTGGGTGTCAGCCTCAGTGGAGTTTAGGCTTGTGTAAGACTCAGGAATTACCATGATCTCTGAGTGTCCTACTCACTGTTACACACTCCTCTCTCTCTCTCTCCTCCCTCCCTCTCCCTCTCTCTCTCTTCTCTCCTCTCTCTCTCTCTCTCTCTCTCTCTCTCTCTCTCTCTCTCGTGCGCACGCGCGCATGTGTGTGTGTGTGTGTGTGTGTGTGTGCGTGTGTATGTGTGTGCGCATGTGTGTGTGCATACAGGAGCCTGCACCCATGCATTCATGTGTAGAAACCAGAGGTGGAATTTGTGTGTCTTCCTAGATTTCTCTCCATCTTTTTGAGACAGGGTCTCTCACTGAAACTGGAGCTCACCAATGGGCTGGGTTAGCTTGCTAGAGAGCTCCTAGGATCCTCTTGTCTTCCTAGTGCTGGGATTCAAGGCGCATCCTTCCAAGACCAGCTTTTTACATGCATGCTGGGGATCTGAACTCAGGTCTTCATGCTTGTGCAGCAACCACTTTTGCTGCTGGGAAACTTCCAAGCCCCTCACTCCAATATTCTTTTGATTTGCAGTACATACTTAAGCACTAAGAGAAAAGAGCTGTTTCTAAATCTGACATGTATGCTTCTGTTTTTAATTTGATTTTTCTGAAAGGAAAAGCTTTCTGTGTCTGAATTGTAAGAAACAGTAAAGGCTTTAGAAGAGAAGAAAACAAAAGAAGCCTTTACTGTTCTCTGCACTGTCTTTGAGAATGCAGGAGCTGGTCCATGAATAGCTTCATGTCCAGCGAAGGAACCAACTCAACCATGACTCCTAAAGGGGTAAATTGCCATGAATTTTAATTGTTTAATTGTTTCTCTTATTTTCTTTCTAGTCTGTTTAGAGTTACAACATCACTGTAAATTACCACTGGAAAAGCATTGCCACATTAGTGGTATGAGTGAGCTAATCTGTATCATTGTTCAGATCCTGAGATGTAGTGGGATCCAAGGTTCCTGTTCTCACAGAGCATGGGTTCTACTGGAGTTTTCCTGTTTTGTTATTTCTTCAGCTGTGCTGTTTAAATAATAGTAGTTTCTCCTTGTAGAAAAGTATGAAGGAAACAAATGCTTCCTACAGCAGATACTTCTTATGATGGAGGTCCATTCCTCCAGAGTCTAGATGAGAGTTTAATGGGTTAATTTTATTTAAAATCAGGATGATTTTCTAGCAGTGTTTTAAAGGTATCATTCCATCATCTGGTGATTTCTATTGTTTCTAAGGAGAATTCACACATTATCCCTATAATGGCTTTCCTGAGTATAATCTTTTCATTCTTAAGCTTCATTTAAAGATTTCTCTCTTTATATTTGTTTTCTAGCCATGTTCTAGGTTCTTTTCTTTACCCTGGTTGGCTTTGACTAAGATGCTTTAGCAGGTAAATTGACATTTTAAAAATCAATCTTGTCACATTCTTAGTGGCATCTATTCAAATGTTTCTTTTTCCTGTCTCTTTTCCGCTCCTCACTTTCCCCACTGCAAGACTTCAAGTTAGAATAGCTCTGCATTTGCTTCTTGAGTCTCATTCAGTTTCACATTTTACTCCTTTCTCTCCTCGTTCCTCCATTTGGATAATTTCTGTTGACATTAGCTTATCTTCGGCTTTACACACCCCTTTCTTCTTCTGTGACGGTGCACTCTCAAGTCTACCTTGGTTTTGGAGATTTGTCATCAGTCTACAGAACTCATTCTCCAAATTCTTAATTCTCTTTCTCTATTTGAGTCCTGCACTTTAAATCATTTTTGTTTCATTTCCCCTAATTTATTTAACATTTTTCAGCACTGATTTTTAAAGAGCCTGCCCATGAATTTTACCATTTGAGTCTTTTATAAGCTATTTCTTTTGACTCATTAAAAACTAACCCTGAACACTGGTGAACTGTCTCCACAGGTGAAGGTGCCTGGCACCAAGCCTGATGACTTGAGTCAACCCCCAGGAATCATGGAGTGGAAGGAGAGTATCAACTCCCACAAGTTCCTTCTGACCTCCACACGTGCACTACGGCATGAATATGGATGTCCACACACACGCATCCATCACCACCCCCACGGTACAGACAAGTAAATAAATGTAATTTAAAAAACAAAACTACTGAAATGCTGAAAAGCAAGCAAACTCCCCAAATCACAGAACCTGGATGCCAGGGAGAGAGTCTAAGGCTTGCCTAACACTCTTTGTGTGCTGGAGCACAGTGTTGAAAAGAACCGTGGAGACTGAACAGTGGACATGTTTTTGCCAGAGAGGGCAGTGCAGTTCTCTTCTGTTGGACAGCTAGCAGGAGATTATTCACACCAACCCAATTAGGACATTCGTTGTTGTTTTCATACTTTTGAGACAGGGTCTCACTCTGTAAGCCAGATTGGCCTTGAAAACTGTAGCTCAGGATAACACTGACTTACTGCAGTTCTCTTACCTCAGCGTACAGAGTCCTGGGATTTCAAGTCTGGGCCCCCTTACAAGGTTGCCAACCAAGAACCAAGCTGCACCGAGGCAGGGGATCCTTCAGTAAGTTTAACTGCTGTCTGATTCGAGCATCTTCAGTAGTAAATCTGCCCATGTGTGCCGTGGGCTCCTGCCTCCAGTATGGCTTTGGACGGTAGGTACCTTGAGTCAGTGGACACCTTTCTGTACCTGTCTAGCCACATCTGCAGCACACCTGCTGCCTCCTCTGTGTGTGTACCCAAGGTTGCTGCTTACTAGTGTGTTCATTTCTCATTTCTGGGTTTTCAGTCTAGATTATTCTCATTAAGGCTTTGTAAAAATGTTTTTAAGTGTCCATTTCCCCCACACTCATTTAGCCAGAATGTTACAGTCCGTTCCACTTTAACACATGGCAGACAGGGGTCACCTTTGCTAACTGTTCTCCACTGTCCTTCCTGCAAGCTACTGGAACTATCAAGAGTAGTTCACGTTGTACAGAAGCTAGCTCTGTGACTCTTGGGTAGGGCTAGCTTTCCTGTGTTATGTGAGTTTAAGTCATTTGGAATCATGGTAGGAGAATACCAGCTTTCCATGCTTGTGTGTTTTAAGAACTAAGATGCTAGGGATTAGCTTGAAATGCACTACAGTATGAAATGTTAGGATATGAAACTTCTAATAAGTAGAAGTTATTAGTTTCCTGTCCTGCCATTTCCTATTGGTTTTGGGTGGTTGTGAGGCAGTGGGGGCAAAGTACATGGGGTAGGATTAGCAGGGTTTAAAAACATACAGTCATAGACGTGTTCTCTCGTGGAATTTTCTTGAGGTATTTCCCCCTTTGGGTCTCGTGACTGTCCTGGTACACACAAGAGCAATGGAAGACTGCAAAAGCACCAGAGCCTTATGTGGACACAGTGAACTATGCACCACTAGAACACTAATGGGTGTTGGCCTGAAGGAAGTTCTTGATGATATAAAACCCAACAATACTGATAGGCTACTTGAGGACATCAAGTAGATATGCAGTCACTGAGTAGGCATTCTGAGTAAGATTGCTAATAGAGAGTGCTCTTCAAGATCCCCGTGAAGAAAATTACTGTGTAGTAGTCAGGAAGTGAACATCATCAGAAGAGAGATGCTTTCAAGCTGAACCCTAACTCTCAGACGCTGGAGGCATCACCAGGTCCTATCTTGTGGTTTTGGAGACTAGCTAAAGACTGAAGCAACAACTTCCTTGTTCAGAATGACAAAGAACTCAGCTGGGGAAGTCCTTGAGCATATAGTACAAATCATCTAGGAGGATGCTGAGGGGTGAATGCTGAAACACTGGGTGCTCAGAGAGGATGAGCAGGGCCAGGAGTAACCATCAAATGCTGTCCTTGGAGATCAAGGAATATAAGGAAAACAACTTTTAAAAATAATTAGTATATATCTTTGTCTGTGCTGTGTAATAACTTCTTGTCGTCTACATTTTTATATGTATTCTGTTTGCAAGCCACAGGCACAACATGACTGTTTCAGGCCTTGTTGAGTACAGAACCCAAACAGGACTTTAGGTTTGGATTTTAAAACTTACACGATGATTACTAAAAAGCAATTTTAAGAAGTCACTACAGATGGTCTCAAAACGAAAGTGCATATCACCAAGTCATTCTTACTAGCATCTAAGTAAATGGTTCCAAAAGACCTGAGATCTTGCTTCTTTGGCAGTTTATTTCTTATTTGATTGGTTTTCAATAAACAAGTTTGTCTATGGTCCTTTCCTAAGCAGTATAGTAAGAGCCATATATTAAAAAAATTTAACTGTGCTTTATGTATTTACATCTTATATTTAAATCTCTCTGAACCTTTCATTGAAATTTAAGGCCTATATGAGAAAAATCTTGTCTCACATCTATTCCTTCTTCATAATGACAGCCTAGGTCATCTGGAGCATGCCAAGCTCATTTCCAACTCAAGGACTCTGAACTTGCTCTTCTCTGAATAGAATATCCTTGCACTAGACTTTAGCAAGTTTATTCTTTATACATTCAAATCTTAGCTCAAACATTCAGCTTTTCAAGGAAGGAAGATGTTCTCTGGCCAACACAAACATAAGTGTCTGCCCTACTCTGTTATCTTCTGTAATATCACTTACGCTTATATTATCATTGGCTTATTTGCCAGATGAACTCTCCCCAAATACTGTAATATTTACTACAGCAGAACATCAGCCACTTTGTTGTGATCCCTGTTTCCTCAGCAATTTGGACAATTCCTGGAATACAGTAGACATAAAAAATGAATTAGTGATTTCTCTTTCTCCACACATAGTATATAATAGGTTCTAGTTAATCCTGGTGAAGAGACCTAAAGTCTGGCTGGAGAAAATGTTACATCAACATTTGATCAAGAATGAGTATTCTCAAATAATATGAATAACACTACGAAAACAACCAGAAGATCATTTCTGTCATTACTATTGGATTTATGAGTAGGGACTAACAGTCTCTTAAAGTATAGGCTGAAATACTGAGACAGGAATCTATGGCCTTGATGGTGAGCTATGCTCAAACGTGGTTGAATACACTCAAACATGATGGTTTTATGAAGACAATGTAAGAAAATCTGAGCCAAGGATTTAAAAGAGTAATTAAGAAATGGAATGTTGTATTATATTATTTTCAATTCAAGTCCCTTTGATGTTTTCTTGCAGACTGTTGGTTCTAGAAGACTCCTACCATGGCCACCCTGGGCCTATTTGAAAAGAACTTGGTGAAGTCAGATGAATGGTTTATTTCAAGACCTTCAACATGTGGAGGTTGGAGATAGTTTAGTGTGAGAGAGAACAGGTTGTGTAGAAGACAGTGAAGGGGATGCTGTGGGTGAGTAGCTCATGGACAGAATAGTTTACCATGGCCATATGTGGTAGAGGATATGTGCACCTGTGTTTGTATCTGCCCCCAACTTGGGTTCCTGTTAATGTTCAATAAGTTTCTAAAATTGGATGTTTCTATGTTTCTATGTTTTACCCACAGAAATGCTATTCCAGTAACAACTATCATGAGACATTTCTGCTTGTTTATAGCTATGGTGATTTAGGGGCTAAGAGCTCTAGCCTTTGTTAGACTGCAAGGGGGACATCAAATACTTATGAATAGGTATTACGATCAATCCACATGAGTCTATTAAAATGGTAACAGAATTAATTAAGATATAAATTGAGGAAATACATTCATGATTACAGAATGGAGTAGACAGCAGAAGTAGTCCTCTGATCTGTTGGGGGGGGGCGTCAAATTCACCTTGCAAGCAGGAGACAGGAGTAGGGAGAAGGGGCATGTGACCCTTCTCCAACTCCTTACCAGAGGTCACAAACAATGGCAAAAAGCAGCACCTCCTTTGGGCTGTATAGCCCAAGATCATGGGCAGATCAAATACCACTGCATAGGGGAGTCATAGGTCAGATATGTTTTTTGGGTGAATTTGATGGAAAATACATGACACATAGAAAAAGAGACACAAGAAGGAAAGAGCAATCAGTACATTATTGCCATTGTTAGGCAAGAAAGAAGAAAAAAAACCAGCTGTCATTGTGTGGGATGAACAAAGGATGAATAAAAATGACAGCACAAAGCAAAGGTGACAATTACTCATTATGTATATTGTGTGGCAGTTATTCAGCTATCTTACATGTGGCTGTTTGGATCCATACTAGATCTCTGACATGAAAAACATGCTAGAGGCATTCAGCTATTGAAAGCAGGATGGGACTCAAACTCAAGTTTGACTCTTGCAGAGCCAGTATCTTCTTCACCATGAGGCAATACCAACTGACTGTCATGCTTGAGGAGGGAAGAGTGATCGAAAAGCAGCCTTGGTGACAAGCATTGGCAATGCGGTGTTATGGGGAAAGGTACTATCTGGATATTGTATTTTTAGTGTTGGTAAGGGGTACTGTGGTGATGTATTGTGTACCCTAATAAAATATGCCTGAAGATCAGAGACCAGAACAAGCCACTAGATCAAACAGATGTCAGGCAGTGGTGGCACACACCTTTAATCCTAGCACTCAGGAGGCAGAGATCTGTCTGGATCTCTCTGAGTTCAAAGCTACCCTGGACTAGTGAAATTGACTCAGTCTAGGCGAGAAACAGAGCCAAGCAGTGGTGGCACACACCTTTAATCCCAGCACTTGAGATCTCATGCCTTTGCTTGGAAAGCACACATGCCTTTAAATCCAGCACTAGAGAGGTTGAGACAGGAAGTGATATGGTGGGTGGAGAAAGGTATATAAGGTGTGAGGAGATAGGAACGAGAAGCCTTTTCGTCTGAGGAAGCTTATTTGGCTAGAGGATGTAAGATGAATCTTAAAAGATCTTATTAATAAAAACCCAGAGCCAGATATTGGGGTGAAAACTGAGAGACCAGAGAGCAGAAAGAAGCCAGCCACATTCTTACTGCTAGCAAATCCTCAGCCCAAGAGAGCTACTTCCTGTATACTCACACCAATATCCTTTCTGTGCCCTGCCATCTTACTTCCTATCTCTGCCCAGCTACATCACTTTCCTCTTTCTGCCAAGCTCTATCACTTCCTGTCTGTCTGTACAGACCTCTAGACCTCTGTGGTTAACTAGTGCTGGGATTAAAGGCATGTGCCACTACGCCCGGCTTTGTTTCCAGTGTGGCCTTGAGCTCACAGAGATCCGGATGGATCTTGGCCTCCCGAATGCTAGGATTAAGGACATGTGCCACCACTGCATGATCTCTACTTTCAATACAGTGGCTGGCTTTGTCCTCTGATCCTCAGATAAGCTTTATTGGGGTACACAGATAAAATATCACCATAAGAGGCCTATTGGCTGAGGCTTTTTGGCAGAAGCATCCCTTTCTAGAAAAAGCTAGAGGCTTTTTCAGGCTGAGGCATCCTAGAGATAAGATGTGGCTTGTTCCTTTGCCTCTCTGATCTTTCAGTATTTACCCCAATATCTGGCACTGGGATTTTTAATTAAAAGACAATATTAGAATTCATGTTACAGGATACAGGTGGAGAAGTGTAAAAGGAAGAATCTCAGACTGGATTCTGGGATCTGGGATGAATTAGGGGTTTGTGCATATTTGGGGTCACCTGTGTATGAGTGGGCTGTCACATGACAGAATATGAGGGCAGCAGGAATGTGTATAGTAGATGATATTCTAAGGAACCCTGTGTATAGAAGATGACATATGTCATTATCAAGGCTAGAGAGTAATAGATAACAACAAAGGCCATGTCATGTTGTGGAGCCATCAAGGAAAGATGGTGATTAAGGTTTCAGGGAACAGGGAGAACAGCAAAAATGCACTGGAAATGGGGCACTAGATTAGAAATTATTTTTCTTCCCTGAGAGAACACATTTCTTTTACTTTTAAGGCAGCAGTAGAAGCCATGGATTTTAGGCATTAGCTTCCTATTTCAAGATCAGATCACAGGCTGCTATTCACAGTAACTTCATGAAAATATATGTATTCTCAATAACCAGAGTAAAATATTTCTAAACATCCATGTTTTAGGAATGTCCTTTTCTTGAAGGCTCCTCATTAAGGCAAAGAAAGGTTTTGTCAACCACAGATTTGTAAAATATGTTTCTACTCAGACAAAATAAAAATGACTCTCCATTTTTCTGTGAGAGCTGGGGCATCGTCCCCACAAATAAAGGGTTGGTTTGGGAAAGAGTACAGCATGAGGCTACATTTTTACCCCACTCCTGGTACCTTTCTCATAAGTATTTTATTTTTAGGGCTCCCTCCACTCAGGTTTACACTCTCCATTTCCTGAGACATGAAGGGTTTGTCTCAGGAGTCATAGAATTCTATTTTCCTTAAATTTTTTATCTTTGTTCATCACGGCCTTGCTTATAACAAGGGAAAAGACTAACAGAATGCATAACAGGAAACTAAAGCAATTAGTTTGGTCATGAGGAGAAATGTTACAAGTCTATTAAAAACAGATGTATTGTAATTAACAATATTTTAAAATGTTGAAATTTTAAGTGGAAAAATATGCACAGCCTGTATTCTGGTTAAAACAAGAGTACATTTATGGAAATAATAGAGAAGTCTATTTAAAGTTGGATGTCCTTCAAAATAACATATGGCCACAAGCACTGTGTTAAACAATTTTAGAACATGGAGTCTCATATTATGCCACAGTATATAATACAGCCATCCAAGCTGTGTGCTATAGTAAATAGCTACCAAATGTCTCTGCATAGATTTTTTTTAAAAACATTTCTATGATTTTGAGTGATTTATAGATTATGTCATGTCCCAATAAAAACTTTCGATTTTGTTTAAGGATATTTAGAGAAACATAATCACATTAGCATCTTTCAGGAAAGTTTAGTATGTATTCTAACAGAAACCAGAGGGGGGACCTTTAATCAAGGTCCATTATCACTCCATGGGCTGAGCAGCAAGTTCATTCATGTGCTTTGATTCTATGTCACTAAAGCAGAACCGTCTGTACATCGGCTTTGGTGCTTTGTCTTGGAATTTGTAATAGACATTTAAATAGAAAATTGAAGCTTTGTGTTTCATTTTAAAAAGAAAAGGCTAACACAAAACATTTCCATATTAAAATAACTATGGTTAAATTAATTTGATAGTAAATCAAGTTATAAGAGAATTCAAGCAATCCAAACACATCGTTTGCAAGCAAGTTATTTGGAAAAAAATTTCAAACATTGATTTTTCTTGGTAGACAGGGCATTTCTATTTACTATTGAGACAACTGAACTCTAATTCACAGAGCACCTTAATAACACATACCATCAGCTTCTAACCTCCCCATGAGTCCTGGGAAGGGAGGTGTCATCTCCTCATTCTAAATATAGGACATCTAACCCAAGACACCACGTTATTTTAGGAGATTGAATAATTCATTGGGGAAATGGAAATAGAATGTGACTCGTACTTTCCTCCCTTACATGGAGTTACAGTTTTAGGCTGTGATAGATTTCTAGCCAGAAGATGGATTTCACAAGATACTGCATTATTACTATAGCCACTAACAAAAGATGAATTAAACCCTTTCTTATAACATCAAAATCCAGAGGGTGACATTGGAAATATTCAAACATACACCAGAGTCTATTGATCTCTCCCTCTCTATCTTGCTCCTCCTTGCTCCTTCTCTGTTACACATACCCATGAACACATGCAGAGTATACAGATCATATATATGCTTATGCACACATATACACACACGCACACAAGCACATACACATATACATACACAGAAATACATGATATACACACACATACACATACAATAAACACTTGCACATACACACACACACACATATATATACACATACAAATACAAAGACAGAATCTAAAAATCATACACATACATGCAGAATTTGCTACTGAACACACACATGCACACATATACAGGCATAATCTGTACTGAACACACTACAGAGTATACTGATCACACACACATACATGTACATGCATAATCTATACTGAAAACACACATGCACACACAATCTGTACTGAACACACACTGCAGAGTATACTGATCATACTCACATGTACATGCACAATTTGTATTGAACACATACATTGCAAAGTATACTGATCTCTCTCTCTCTCTCTCTCTCTCTCTCTCTCTCTCTCTCTCTCTCTCACACACACACACACACACACACACACACACACACACACACACTGCAGAGTATATTGATCAACATCATTATGCACAGGAGGACACAGAGGGCTTGCACATCTGTCCATCAAACAGGACAAGTCTGAGTTGTAGAACAGGTATAAATAAGTCATAAGTCTTAAGATGAATCATTTTTTCCAATGTTACTTGAAGGTGGGGTAAAAGTAATTTGTGAACACAAGGGAGTTCTATCTAGGATGTATGTTGTTTCCTTGATTGGCAAGAAAGAAATATATTTTCTGACTAAATTTTAAAGAAATAAAGCTCATTAAGGAAGGCTTTATCTTTGAAATAATAATAATAATAATAATAATAATAATAATAATAATTAATAATAATAATAAAAACCAACTAGTCAAGGTTGTTTAAAATGCCTTTAATCCAAGCACTCAGGAGGCAGAGGCAGGTGGATCTCTGTGAGTTCAAGGCCAGCAAGGGCTACACAGAGGAACCCTGTCTCAAAACGCCCCCAAAACAAAACCAAACAGGCAGGCAAACAAACAACCCAACCAAGCAAATGGACACTCCAGAGGGAGGCCTGGGTTAGTGCTGGCAGGTAGACATGCATTCATTCACGTTATGGACTAGGTTCTTCCCACATGGGATAAAGTCAATAATGTTTGACCTGATCCACCTCACTTATAGAAAGAAAGTTAGTGAGAGGCTTGAAGCACAGGGCACACTGGTGAAGCCAACGGCAGCCCTGGAGGCAACACATGCTAATGACATGATGCTGATGGCGACACACTGTTATTAAACTGACCTCAGATGTACCTTTTTAATATTACATTTTATTTTGTGTATGTGTGAATATTGAATGGCATAGCATGTATGTGTGGGTCAGAAGAACTCTTTCAGGGTCATATGGGTTCTGGAGATTGAACTCAAGTCAGTCTTGATAGCAAGTACCTTCACCCGCTGAACCCATGTACCTTTTAAATTGGAAGCAAACATTCTGCGATCCCCAGACTCTCCCACTGAGCACGCCCTCGGGTCTCTTCCTTCATCCGATTCATTCTGAATCGTCTCCTGCCTGAGTTTCTGCCACACAGCCCGAGTACGTCTAGCTTTACCCTTCTCCAGAGTGTGTTGTGCACTTTTCTCGACTATCCCCGGCGGTAGATCGTTTCCCCACCTCAATTCCCCTTCTGCCACATGAAAGCTGCAGTTCTCGCCTGAACATTCCTCTGTGATTCTGCTGATTTTCCTCCCACTCTTAAGAAATTAACCTCACTAGTGTGTCAAAAGCCATTCCAGTGCACATGGCAATTTACTTCCCTTCCAAAATCTCAGATGTCATAAGCACCTCTCACCTTAGCATTCACAGACTTCCAGAATTCACAATTTTGTCTCCAGAACTAGATGAGCCCAAACCACACCTTTATTTTTCCTTTTCTATGACTCTGCTCAACACCAACGTTTTCAATAAACTTTCTGATACCCATTTGGTATCAGCAAGGGATTATGTTCCTTACAAAACTCACCAACAGCCTTTTAGTAAGATCAAGCGGTCACCGTGGAGACCCAGCTCAGCAGTTCTTTGCTGTGCTTGGACAAGAACAATGACAACAGAACCAGGAGGGAGCATCCTTCCCAGCCTCTGATGCGCGCATCTTGCTGCCATGGACCAGTTAGCGTGGTCAGATGCAGGCAGCTTTGGCTACAGCTGCATCACAAGGCTGAGAGTGGAAAGCAGGAGCCAGGGTGTTCCCTGGAGTTCTGGAAGTGCCTCTGCATAGAGCAGGAAGCATGGCAGAGTTTCAGTTGCTATGTTTGCTCCCAGCTGAAGAGCTGCAACTATGCCCATGTGCTTGCACAGCCAGGAAATGCTGAGCCTAGAGTTCAACTGGGGCTGTTCACTTCTTGTGCCATTAAAACACAACCTAACTTGAAGCGGTGTTTTACATAAATTCCATCATAAAAATAATGATAATGAAATATATTAAATAAGTATGTAATAAACAGTAAAATAAAAATAAATAATAAACAAATAAATGGAAATCAAATAAATAAAAAATAAAAAAACAAATAAATAAAATGATAAATATAATGTAAATAAATAACAAAAAACAAATAATAAAAATCAGATTTACAGTCCAGGTACTGTATTCAATTTGGTGAGCTGGGCAGGAATGGGAAATTTATATCCTTCAAGCTTTAGCAGAATCTCATCTACAGTCTTAAAAAATGCTGGCTGGCAGTTGACTAATTTCTTTCTAGAGAGACAGCCTTCTACTAAAACATCTATCCTTTATCTGTCCATTGTACATCTCCACTCAACCATCCATCCGTCCCTATACACAGCTGCTCCAACCCACTGTTAACCACAGTAGAGTCAGAATTTTAATCCTGGCCCACCTTTAAAAAGAAAAGGGGGATAGAGAAATGGCTCAGGAGTCAAGAGCACTTGTAGGTCTTGCAGGTTTAATTTCCAGCATTCACATGGTGGCTCACAACCATTAGTAACTCCAGTTCTAAGGGATCTTCTGACCTCTTCTGACCTCCAGGGACACCAGGCACTTAGGTGGTACACATTCATATACGCAGGCAAACACTCATACACAAAATAAGCAAAAATAAATAAAGAAAAAGAAGAGAAACGTAGAGACTATGAGACAAACCATCATAGCAAAGGGCATGACGATGAAGTGTTACCATCACCGGGACCCATTGTTCTTCTGAAAGGTGCTTGGTGGCCACTTCACCTTGTGGTGGCTTTTTATGGTGCCCTCTCATGGCCTTTAGAGGAATTACACAGGCAGCTGAACTGGGTCCCATCACTGTGCTATCACTAAGTGCCTATATATTAGAGAATAAGGAACCAATGAGGCCCTAGCAGTAGTCTACGCTTATTATCTGTTGAACTGAGGTTCCAAGTCAGGAGGGAGAGTGGGACAAAGGGAATGGTGGGTGGCATTAAGTCTGGAATGTTCTAGCTGGAAGAGTAGGGCACTCTGGCAGTCCATGCCCAGGTCGTTCCCCAAACCCCTTGGTCTGGCCTGCTAGGCCTTGCGTCCATTAGATAAAACCTAACTTCTGCCTTCTCTTGTTCTGCTTGATACCAGGCTTTTACCACAACCAAGCAGTCCTGGTTTCTAGAGCTTCCCTTTGTTACCGCACCTTTTCTTTTCTTTTCTTTTTTTTTTTTTTTTTTGGTTTTTTTTCGAGACAGGGTTCCTCTGTGTAGCTTTGCGCCTTTCCTGGAACTCACTTGGTAGCCCAGGCTGGCCTCAAACTCACAGAGATCTGCCTGGCTCTGCCTCCCAAGTGCTGGGATTAAAGGCGCGCGCCACTACCGCCCGGCTGCCACACCTTTTCTATGCCTGGCTATGTGGCCCCATCTTAGCACTTTTTCTTTTTCTTTTTTCTTTATTAAGAATTTTTTTATTCATTTTACATACCAACCACAGATCTCTCTTCCCTCCTTCTGCCACTCCAGCCCTCCCCTCCCCCCTCACAACCTGTCCCCCTTTCCCTCCTCCGAAAAGGTAAGTCCTCCCATGGGGAGTCAGCAGAGCCTGGTACATTCAACTGAGGCAGGTCCAAGCCCCTCTCCCTGCATCACAACTGTGCAGCGTGTCCCACCATAGGCAGTAAGTTCCAAAAAGCCAGCTCATGCACCAGGGATGGATTCTGATCCTACTGCCAGGGGGCTCCTTAAGCAGATCAAGCTACATAACTGTCTCGATTATGCAGAGTCCAGTCCCACAGCTGTTTGTCTAAAGTTTATGAGTTCCCACTAGCTTGGTTTGGTTGTCTCTCAGGAATCCACAAGGATGACCCCAGCTTAGACTACTAGCAATAGTGGAGAGGGTGCCTGAGATGTCCTACCCCAGTAATCAGATCAGTGAATACCCTAACTATCATCATAGAGCCTTCATCTAGTAACTGATGGAAGCAGATGCAGAGATCCACAGCCAAGCACCAAACTGAGCTCCAGGAGTCCAGTTGAAGAGAAGGAAGAGGGATTCTATGAGCAAGGGGAATCAAGATCATGATGGGGAATCCTACAGAGACAACCAAACCATCTTAGCATTTTAAAATCCTTCCCCAGATTGCCCTCATGTCCAGAGAAGGCTGAGAATCACTGATTTATCCCAGGCCCACTTGGCCCACAGTGAGCATGAGCTACTCTGCCTCACTGGCTGTCACCTCCTGCCACACCCACTGCGGTCACATTTGCTGAGGTAGCACTCTCCATAGTTACCAACTTCCTTATAGTACGCCTCCCTCTCTGTTTTTGCTCTTGCTTAGCACCAGATTCCTTATTCTTTCCACCCTTTAATGTCAGTGTGCTTGTTACCCAAGCAAAGTTAGAAGTCTCCTGGGTGTGATGGCTCATGCCTGTAGTCCTCAGCAAGGCTGACATAAAGTCAAGAGTTCAAGGCCAACCTGAGATACTTCTTAAGGCGCTGTCTCAAAAAGACTCAACAAAGCTGGAAAGATGACTTGGTCAGTAAAACACCTGCCAAGGGAACACGAGGACCTGAGTCCAGATCCCCAGTACCAGTGTAAAAAGCAGGGTGCTGTTATGTGCACCTGTGATCCTAACTCTGGGAGGTACACACTTCAGGATCCCTGGAACTTCATGGCTAGCCAGGCTGGTGAATAGGTGAGCTCTAGGTTCAGGGTGAGACCCTGTTTCAGAAAATAAGGCAGAGAGTCCATTGGGAAGAACACCCAAAGTTGATTTCTGGCTTCCCCATGTACATGCACACACATTATATGCACACTTCCACACAAGTACACACACATGAACACACATACACACAAAACCAAACAAAAGTATATTCAGGTTGTATCCCAAGGTACCTTCCATTTAGTTCAGAGTCAGTAAGCACTTTGATTGCTGGAAACAGACCAGAAGCCCCGAAGCAGAACCAGGCCGCCATTTTACCCAAGTAGTCACGGACAGTCCTTGTGGGAAAGTCATATGCTCCATGGGGCTGTGGCATGCCTGCCAGGTTGAGTACAAGCCAACAGTTCAGAGTCATCAGCAGTTTCCCAATCCACCTTGAAGAGCCAAGTACCTGTGTCAGGTAAACTTTGGTACCACTTTTGGATACAGTGTCCTGATTGCTCCTAAAGTCACAGGCATAGGAATATAGCAAAGATCTGAATGTTTCAATCAGCAACTGAAACCAACGTGAGACAAAACCTGAAGCACAAGGAAAGGCCCATTGTTCAGTTCCACACAAGGGTCATGAGCTAGGCAGAGGAGGAGAGACACCCCTCTGGGAGCATGCTCTCTCAGCAATGCTTTGGAGAGTCACTAGGAATCCCAGTGAGGAAACATGAAGCACCAGTCAGAACAGTCTGCCTCCACTTAGCACTTCGTTCCTTAGAGATGGGATCAGTAACACCAGGCCGCTAACCAAAATTGGAGTTCACATTTTAAAAACAAGCTTTTGGCTGGGGATGGTGGTCCACTCCTGTGATTCTAGCACTCAGGAGGTGGAAGCAGAGGGATCAGACATTTAAGGTAGGTCATCTTCAGCTAGGTATTCATTTTGTATCATGATTGGTTGTACAAAACCCTGCCTCCAAATAAATAAATAAATAAATAAATAAACAGAAAATCAAACTTTTCATCCTGGTGGTCTCCAATCAGAAAATTTAAAACAATGTTTTTCAGAGATAGGACTAATCTCTGGTCCTTTTAACACTAAATATCTGGGCCTCCTTTAACATTCAGCCATTTGGCTCAGTTGTCCAGGATTCAGGACTGAGACTTGATGAGACCCCAAGATCCTCCCAGTCCTTAAGGACGTTTGAGGGCCTTCCAGTCTGGCTTTCTTTCAAGTTTAGTGGGTCACATGAAGCCTTGTCTGCACTTGATCTAGACAGACCATACTGACCACAGCATCTAGAGCTCAGAATAGGGAATTGATCTGAGCACCACACTTCTTCCATGTTTCCCTGATGTAGCACTGTGAAGTGGCTGCTTTGTGCCTTCAAATCAGTAGGTGAAGGAGCCAATGTTTACATAACACCCTTACAACAGGAACTAACTGGACACAGGATGTGCTGGGAACAGAGGGCACACTTCATTCCTAGTTTACAGACCTTCCCCCTAACCTCTGAAGACCTCTGCAAGAATTTGGGTCTGGGGGAGGACTTCAAAGAAGTATTATCCACACATAGTACAATGACCAGATTGCACTAGGCAAGGCATCTCAGGATCACCAGAGACTCTCACGAAATGAAGTAAGTAGGGACTCAGGAATGGGTTTGATGAACCCACTCAACCTAGAACCTCAGGTTTCTCCTTGGAGCCACATGATAACTATATGTAACTACTTAGGCTGCTAAGAAATCACCAGACAGTGTCTGTCAAGAAAGACCTGGCGAGAGCAGGTGGCCTCATTAGGTACAGAACTCCACTTTTCCTCAGAGTCAAAGCTCCTGCTGCACCTCTGCCAAGAACACACTTGGCCCTCTTCTGTTTGCCTTGAGATAGTTCCTTGTACAAGCCAGCCTGGGGTCTCGGCCTCAGGTGTGCATTACCACTCCAATGAGTGCATGCTTTTCAAAACTCTTCCCCAGGCTGGAGATGGCTCTGCTCTTTCAGAGGGCCAAGGTTGGATTCCCAACACCTAAATGATGACTCACAATCATCTGTAACTTCAATCTGAGGGGATCTGAGGCCCTCTTTGGCCTCTGCTGGCACTGCGCACACACGGTGCACATGCACACATGCAGGTAAAAACACTTACGCACATAAAATAAAAATTAAAAGTTCTTTCACACTTTGTTCTGCAGATCTCAGCAGCTGAGCATCACACTCCCAGACACCTTCTCGGACATCTTTTATCCCACAAGAGAGTCCTCATCTATCTGTCAGTTGTGTGTTAATTCCTCCATAAAATGCTCATCGTTTCTTTTTATGACATTTTTGTCAGCGGCCTCATTACAGTATCAGCCCTGAGAGAGTGGGACCATGACCTCACTGAGGGGTAGGGGTGAGAGGCCTGTGTCTACACACAGCTGTGTCTTCCTGGGGGCCATTTCTTCAAGGAGCTGCACCTCCTTCAGAGCACTGTGTCCTCACAGGACTGTGTCCTTCAGGGGACCATGTCCTCACAGGGGCTGTGTCCTTCAAATCCTCATGGGCATCATGTTCTCTGAGGTCAGCTTCATCCACATTAGGAAAAATAAAAACAGTGAAAAGCTAGCCTTCAATATCTCTCTGGGAAACACACTCGTGTCTATGGACTTTGGTCTTTGAGTTTTTAATTCTTATTCTGTGTGTATGATTTTTTTGCCAGCATGTATGGATGTGCATGCATAGTGCCCACAGAAGTTAGAAAAAGGTTTCAGATCTCCTGGAATTAGAGCTTCTGAAGGTTGTGATCCACATGTGTGGATCCAACGCCCTGTCCTCTATAAGAGCAACCAATGCTCTTTAATCTCTGAGCCTTCTCTCCAGCCCCTCCTGTCTGTGTTAGATGCAGGTCAGTTCCTCACTTGCTGCCATGCCTAGTGACCCAGGCCTCTTGCCTAGGACCTTATTCTTTGGAAAGGAGGAGAGATACAAGGTGGTGTTGTATCCAATAGCTGCTTTGTAAGTTCTCAGTTACTGATCATGCAGGGCCTCTCCCTGTGGGACCTGATGAAAGATGCCACTTTACCTCTGACATTGAACTCAGAATTGTCTGCAGTTTTTGAGTTGCTGGTGGTTACCACATACCCTATGCAGGTGTGACCTTTGTTCCTATACTGAGGCTCAGTTTTTCATGCGCATGAAGTAATATGGTGAGGATGAAATATCTTTGATGCCCTCAGAGGAAGATTACATAGGACTCACAGTGTGACTTTGGGACCCTTCTCACTAATCAGGGTTCACACAGGACGTCACTCATGAACAATTCTTCCACACGAACCAAAGACTGTGTCCACCAGCCTTTCCTAGGTCAGCATTCTTCAGGAGGTTAGACATATATTATGAACTGAGAGCTACTTTATTTTCTTGAGGGAGGGTTGATTTAAAATAATGATTCCTGACTTGAAATATTCTACAATATTTGAAGTATTCTGGTGTAATCATGTGCTCCCAGCTACTTAGAAGGCTGAGGTAGGTGGATCTCAAGGGTTACTGGTAGAATCTGAGACCAATCTATGTAACTTGGTGAAATCTGACTCAAAAATTAAAAGCAGGGCTGGGCTCAGTGTTCTGGAAATATCTCTGTTTAAGAAACTGGATCTTTTGCTGGACCTCACAGCCAGAGCTAATCACACACCTGAAAGTCACTTAAGACAGCTATCCTACTGTGTACTCAGCCTGTTTATTTAACCTGCTGTAAGAGAGCTGCAACAATCAACCTTGCTTGCCTTGGATTTCCCGTACAGTCAACTTTTACAATCTGAACTAAGGCACAGCAGTATCTTGTTATTTACTCTTCCATGCAGAATGATGCATGTGTACTGCTTGGTCAAAGCCAAAAACACAGAAGAGCAAAAGCTGTTTGTTAGGATCAGACACGCAGCACACACTGACACATTCAGACAGACACACAAGGACAGACACAGGGACAGGAGGTGGCACAGATTCAATAATGCAAGTAGCAGGAGATGGGAGACACAGGGAGAGCATGAGGTAAAGAATTCAAATCTGGACTCTCTTGGTTAAATGATTCCTAGGGGAAGTGCTTTTATTTCTTTCCGTAATGTGACACCAGTGCATTATTGGTAACTTGTTAATCACTAATGCATATGATCCACACACATGTGTGAGGCCTTGAGTCCAGTACCAGAATTAGTGGTGGTGGTGGTGTGCAAAACAAAGACAAGAGCTTTATGATAAAACTCAAAACAAACTTTGTGTGGTGCTTTCCTGGGATACCGAGTGCTGAGTGTGTCAGAACACCAGCTCTTCCAAAGTCATTTTGCTCTGAAGTACACAACCATTTACACTCCCTTGCCTCCACAAATCCCTGGGATCTCACATGGAATTTGACAAAAATAGCACAGACAGTATTCTGATGACCTCCTACGATGGCAGCGAAGAAGTTACCAAGGGCACGCAAAGGCACTACACCACCCCAAGTTCCTGCATTTGGCCCCAAGAAGGCACCACTTTCCTTTAGTGCCGCCCTAAGACCGCATTTATGTTCCAATCATAGACCTACTGACAAGTCTTTCCATCATCTGGCTCCATTGTGTGATCTACTGTCCAGGTCTTTCTCCCAAACCCTTGACTTACACCTGCCATGTCCCATAAGTAAGCCAGCTTTCAGTCCTAATCCATGCCACCACCATTCACTTGGTCACTCACCCCAGAAATATGAGACTCCTCTCTGCATCACTCATTCCTCACCTAAGATCAATCTATAGCCTTGAAGATTCTGCCCCTGTTAACCTCTCCCTTATTCTCTTGAGATGTCCTGCACCCTCTCTTTGTCCATTTGGTCTGTTCTGCTTCCACACAGCTGCTGGCTGATCTTTCTAAAATTAATGTATACCCACTCTTCTCTCCTGCTGAAGTTTCCCCAACTCACCTGTGGGATGGACTCCAAATGCTCACAGTGCTGTGAAGCACAGTTACTCAGGCTGGCAAGTGCATGCTTCAATATGTCCCAAATCAAGTCTACACTCTGGCCATACACATCACCTTTGCCTTCCTTACCAGGGCAAGCGTCACTGCAGGGACTAGGTCAACAGCCTCCACTGTACAGTTGAATTTGCCAGGAACATGGCAACAGTTTCCAAATCTGTCTTTCTTTTAGACTTTCCATGCCCTGAGACTAGGAGTACTGTACGATGTTATCCTTCTATCTCTACGGTCTGCCTCCCACCTGGCACTGTGAATAAATGCTTGACAAGTAGATGAATGAATGCATAGGTCAAAGAGAAGGGAAAGACCGAAAAATGAACACTTGTCAATGCCTCTGGGTGATCAGGAGGGATGGGACAAAGAGGACGTGGGACAGGAAGGGAACTAGAGGCTGGGACATGAATGCATCTTCAGATCTAAAAACTGCCCTGCTCTTTCTGTCCTGGCCAGTACGATCACAGAGTCCTCTGTCACTGCTCACAGAGGGGAATACACTTCAAAGCAGCCAAGCTCTAAAGCTTCTCTCCTCTGAAAAGCTGTGGTGTTAGTGATGGATGTCAAAGGAAAGCATTGTGAAGTTAAGAGAGTAAGGACCAATGGGCAGTATACGCAGAGTTAATGTGAAGACTAAGGCTAGTTCTCTCTCAGATGGGCACTAGAAGTTCTCAAAAAGGCATGCTGTTTAAAACTTTAGAATTGTTTGTTTCTGGAACCTTCCATTCAACATTTTCTGATTGTAGTTAGCCACGGGTAATTGACACCACAGTGAAAGTGGAGACAAATGCATGGATGGCACATTTAATGCCACAGGAAGCTGTGTTCATCATTCTACACAGACAAATCAGGAAACAAATCTGCGATTCTTACATGTTCTTGTTTTGTGCACAGGTCTTTGCTTTGTCTCAAGTTCAAGTGTCCAGGGTATGTTTCTTGCTTAGGTGTCATGGTTGCCTCATTTCTTAAGTCAGCACCCAGAGTTTGGGAGGAGGCCAGACCTCTGAATCATTAGGTTGGGGTTTATAATAAAATCATAAGTCTGAATATTGATTTTATAATCTCAAACAGATATTTTAAAATATCAAATTTTGTTTTGGCTTGTTTTTGTTTTATTTTTGATGCAGGTCCTCATGTAGCTCAGGCTGGCCTGAAACTCACTACATAACTGAGGGTGATCTTGAATTGTCTCTTGAGTGCTGGCATTCCAAATTTGTGTATTTTATTTTGCATAGTGTGTGTGTGTGTGTGTGTGTGTGTGTGTGTGTGTACACGCACATGTGTGAAGTTCTGCTTATCTATGTGTGTGTATGTGGAAGCCAGAGATTGATTTAGGGTATCTTTATCATTTTCCACCACCTAATTTTTTGAGACAAGAACTCTCACTGAACCTGGAAATTGCCATCTTAGCTAGATTGAATGGTCAGAGACACCAAGATCCACCTGTCTTTGTCTTCCCCAGTGATGGAGTCATAGACATGTGCTACCTTGCTCAACTTTTACATGGGTGCTGAGGATCTGAACTCAGGTCTTCAGGTTTATACAGGAAACACTTTACCCATGGAGTGGCATTACTATTCCCTACAATAGCTTGTAAAAATTTACCGAGGCCACAATTTGCTTCACTTGGATTCTCTTACATACTGCCAGACACTTAAAGAGTTGCTTAATAAATACTTAGGCTAGGTACTTAACCCTCCTAAATCTTAGTTTATCAACAGAATGAGATTAAAGTCCATATTGTCAAGTTGTTGGAGGATTAACTGCTTTTTCTGTACCCACACAGGGTAAATCACTCAAACGCTGCTATTAACTTTGTCTGCATATCTGACTCTTGGGAGCATGGCTAAGAGACACTCTTAGTCTGGTCCTAGAAATACAACCACACATCTTAATATTTCAGTTTAAGAAATCAGGTGCTATTTGAGTAAAGAAACTCAGGACCCATTAGAGATAAACGGGAATCGAAAGGAACATGGTCAACAGCAGGGAATGGCTCTTGTAAGGAGTCAGACTGTGACAAAACCCCTTACTCCTTTGAACAAGTTTTGCATGAATAGCTTAGTGAACAGTTCAGGTCCATTGAAAACATTCCTTTATGTGAGTTTTCTCTCCACCAAGGAAGTCCATCAATCCTTAATAGACTTATGATCCCAAACACAGCAAGAATCACTCATCTAACTGGTGGAGTCTACTTAAAAGCAGATTTAAAGATTAAACACTTTCAAATGGGGCCTTTAATGGGAAGCTTTCCTCTCTGGATCTTAGATTTTGGAAATTTTTTTTCTTTCCTTAATAAAATGAAATATAAAACAAAAACCCTCACACCAAAGTTGGACAAGACAAAACAACAGAAAGAAAATAGCCCAAGAGCAGGCACAAAAACCAGAGACCCACCCATTCACATATTGGAGAGCCATAACAGACTCATAGAGGATCTGGTGCAGACCCATGCAGGCCCTGTGCTTGCTCCTTCTCTCTGAGTTCATATGAGCCTTGCTCAGTTGATTCACAGTACTTGTTCTCCTGGGCTCCTCCATTTCCTCTGGCTCTTACGCTCTTTTTGCCTCCTCTTTGACGGGGTTCCAGAGCTCTGACTGGAGTGATTTAATGGAGACTTCCTAATTAAAGCTATGTGTTCCCTCTTTGCAATGTCTGGCTGTGGGTTTCTGTATTTGTTCCCATCTTCTGTAGGAGAATGCTTCTTTGATTTTGATGCTGGCTGAGTAAGGCACTGGTTTATTATAGCAGAATATCAGTTTATTGTTACCCCCCTTTTTTTTTGTTGTTTTTTTTGACCACTCGTGTTTGATTTTACCCTAGGTACCTGGGCTATTTAATCTCTGGTTGTTGACTACCCACGTAGTACTGGGTATGGGTTCTATCTCATGGAGTGAGCCGTAGGTCAAATCAAATATTGGTTACTTACTCCCACAAGCTTTTTGCACTTGCGTATCTTGATGGGGGATAGCACTGTAGATCAAAGTTCTTGTGTCTGGGTTGGTGTATATGCTTCTCTTTTGGCAGCCTGCGAAGCAGCTTCCCATACCAAAAACACTAGAACATAGGGGTAAAGGTTCTATGGAGGCACCAGCTCTAGGTCTCCATGTTCAATGAGTTACGTGAATGTTGTCTTCAGCAATGGGGCCTTGCTGTCAGTTTGTGGAGAGCAACCTATTGCCTTGGCAACAGCCTGGATTGTTTGGGGATTCCCATGGTACCCTTTTGGAAAAGCTTTTTTTCAATTGTCTTCCCAACCTTTCCTGCTGCTGAGTGTGTTCTTGTATTAGATCCTCTGTAGATCCATAGAAGAGTTGGTCACAGGCATTCTGAATTGATCTTGGTATTATCTTATGGTGCTTTGAATAGGAATGGACCCAATAAGCTCATAGATTTGAATGCTTGATCACCAGGGAGTGGCACTATTGGGAAGTGTGGCCTTGCTGGAGTAGGTGTGGCCTTGTTGGAGGAAGTATGTCACTGTGGGTGGGCTGTGAGGTTTCTAATGCTCATCAGGCCAGTGTCGCTCTCTCTTCCTGCTGCCTGCCAATCCAGATGTAGAACTCCCAGCCTCCATCTCCAGTACCATGTCTGCCTGCATGCCACCATTCTTCCCACTAGGATGATATTGGACTAAACCTCTGAATTGTAAGTCAGCCCCAATTAAGTGTTTTCCATTATAAGAGTTGCCATGGTCATGGTTTCTCTTCACAGCAATTAAAGAAAATACCTAAGACATACCTCTTTATTATTAATGCATCCATACCTTTTTTCATATTTCTTTGTTTTTTCCCCTCTATATTTCCCAAATGCATATTATTCCCCTTTAAAAGATAGCCAGAGGCCAGTCTTAGTGTTGTGTGATATGCAGGATGGATCTTTGTAGTAATAAGGAATACTGACTGCCATTTAGTTTAGTACAAACTTGAAAGTGGTTGTAGATGGTGGAGCACTATCCAGACAGGGTTAGATACTTGGGGGAACCACCAAACAGATGTATTAATTCCCAGGTGAAAAGTGTGAGAAGGCCTGAGTGAGGAAATCCACTAAAGTCTCTGCTGCCAAAGAAGGTGTAAAGAAAAAGTCGAACAGAAGAATCAAGACTTTATAAAGCTTTCCCCCAGACTGATGAAAAAGAAACACAAAACCTGGGGTTTGGGGGCTGGAGAGATGGCTCAGCAGTTAAAAGCACTGGTTGTTCTTACAGAGTACTGAGGTTCAGTTCCCAGCACCTACATGGTGGTTCACAACTATCTTTAACTCCAGTTCCAGAAGATCCAATGCCCTCTTCTGGCTTTTGAGACACCAGGCATGCACGCAGTACATTTAACATACATAGGCGAAACATTCATACACATAAAATAAAATAAATACATCTTAAGAAACAATCCTGGTCTTCTGGAAGTCACAGGGACTCGATCTAGAAGAGATTTGACTTTGGGAAACATGCCTCCCATGATCCAGGTTTGGAGCACCAGCTACTTTTTCTTTTCCTCCGTGTGTATTAGCCAAATTATCTTTTTCTTATAGACCCAGCACATTGACTCTAGCTTTTGGTGTCTGACTGCAGACTATTGTTTTAAGCCAGATTTCTCCCTCTTCCTCTCCTTCTCTGTATCAGGGCAGGCTGATAAGAAAGGCCAGGTGTTCTCTTTCACTGGCTGTCATTTCTTATCACATATTCCAGCCTTCACCTCAGGCACTCCACAAACCACCATAAATCCAGGGGCAACAGGAACTCTCAGGCATTGCTCAGGCAGCACATATGGAACAGGGACTTGAGAAGACTCTCTGGTGGTTTCCTACAGAATTCAACATAGTCTTGATAGATCATCCATAAGAACCCTTGTGTTTACTCAAAGGGATTGAAAATACATCCAAACTCAAACCTGTGCACAAATATTCAAATATTCGTCGTTGCCCCAACTCAACAGTAGTCAGGAAAACTTTTATTGGGGGGATAGATAAACAGATTATGGTATATCTAGATTAAAGAGAATTCCTCATTAAAAAGGAATGAGCTTCCAAGTCAGGAAAAGATTTGGAGGAAAGATACCAGAGTATGAAAAAGAAAAGGAAGCCAGTAACAGAGACCAAACTCTGTGTCTAGCTAGTGACACTGCCTAAGGCAAAACTCTGGGGGGCAGAAAAGATCAGTGTCTGGACTGGATCAGGGAGAGAACACGAAAAAGCATGGAGGACTTTGGGCTCTTCACTGAACTTGGAGCTCACTATTTTATCTAGGTTGAATGTACTCCAGGAGTCCACCTGCCTCTGCTTCTACAGCGCTGGAATTACAGACATAATGCCAGCTTTCTGTGTGGGTGCTGGGACATGAGCTCAGGCCCTCTGCCTTGTGTAGCAAGAACTTTATTAACTGTGTCTCCCTAGCCTGGATGTAGGAACTTTCTGTACTTTTCACTCAATTTTGCCGTGAACCTGAAACTGCTCCCCCAAATAGTCTTAAAAATCAGTGTACTGTGAGGCCAGCTTTGCTGCCACACTATAAATGTTAAGGTCAAAACTTGCAGAGCTAGAAGTATGAGTATGAATATAAACTACCTGTTTGAGCTTGTCTCAGAAAACAAAACAAAGAATTTTAACCACAATTTAAAAATAAATCTCTTTTCAAACATTCACAAATAACCAAAATGAAATAATGCTCACAGTCCCAAAGGCTCAGGAGTCCAAGAGCAAGGTGCCTGGCGAGGACTTGGTTTGAAGATGTGCCTTTAGCTGTGTTCTCATGGCGTGAAAAGAAATCCCTTCAGGTGTTTATAAATGCAAAAGCAGTGTCCAGGAAGAAACCCAAGTGTTTGTCTTGACCTTTTTTTTTGCTTTCCATTTCCTCTTTCATTTTAATGTTGGTCAGAATAGTCCCCAATCATCATTAACTGCCATAAAACTGTTGCTCAGTTAATGGCCTCACCCCTTAAATAAACTTAGACATCTCCATCGTCAAACACATAACAAATGTGGTTGTTCAGTTGGAATCTGAAAACAGGCAGATGGTGTTTAGAGACCACTGGGGTTTTGGAGTTATCAGAAGTAGATTGGATGGGTGCTCTATCAGCTCCTAACTAGTTGGGAGAGTCTGGAGGAGACTGTATACATAAGGCATACATTGTCATGCCTGATACCCAGCAAGTACTGAATAGGTATGGATTTCTTTTCTTTTTTAAGTAATTCTTCTTGAGTCCTTTGGGTTTTAGGACCTGAAAAATATTGGAGGAACTTCAGACTTTATTAGTTTGATTATTCTCTCTCTCTCCCTCCCCCCCCCCCCCCCCCCCCCCCCCCCCCGTGTGTGTGTTTTGCTAAGAGCTGAATCCTGGGCCTCCCACATGCTAGGCAAGCCCTCTACCACAGAGCCACCTTCCCAGCACTTCTGATAGTTTGTTTTTGTACTCAGAACATTCAAATTTGCATAGTAAAAAGGGCAATTTAATTTACTTCATTTGTAAAATATAACAAAACATAGAATTCACTCATTTTTGCATCTGATGTGACGGAGAAGGTGAGAGTCCATGATAGTTGTCTCTCACTTGCCACCTCTATTCTCTTTGTTCTGGTGAAAGATCCACCTCAACTCCCCTCCCCCCATCTCTTTCCCCAAACTCTCCCCTTCAAAGCCTGCCAAACACAGCTCCTCCCCCAGAGAGGCTCAAGACCACTCCCACAGGGTATATAAGCTACATCCCTGCAAACAAACACATGGTTTTCTAGTGTCTCTTCCCCATCTCCTCTCTGAGGGGGCCAGAGAACTGCCTGGGAATACTTCACACAATAAACCTGGGCTTTTCTAATTCGGTCTGATTTGGTCTGATTTGGATTGCTATGTCAGTGGAGAGGCTTATCGGGGTATAAAAAAACTTATCACTCTTACTGTAGGAATCTGTCTGCCTAGAGGCTTTATCAAAGCCATAATCAAGCCACACAGTCGACCAGTTTTCTAATAAACCGTGTGCCTACCATAGCCTTAAAAAGGAGTAGTCTCCTTAGGAATCAAGAATTCATCACCTCATTTTGTAAAGCAATGACGAGCCAATTTTGGGAAGTAAACAGTTGCTGAGAGTGCTAGGGACTCCAAAAGAATGAACTGAACTGTCTTTCTCCTCCTCAAACAATCTTTATTTCAAGTTGGTGTCTTTGAAAATGAAAAACCAAGCCCCTTGCAAACACCCTGGAATCTCAGTGTGACTGCCTGTAAAAGCTACGTCACAGTAACAAGTAAATACGTCGAGGCCAAGTTTCAGCCAGAGTTCCCATAGCACTTGTATCTTGGTCGTTTCACACAGCAGCCTCACAGTGGAGAACATGGCACCAGGGAAGGCACACTCAGGACCTCTGAGCTTTCCTGTTCTAAGCACTTGTCTGTGGTGCAATTGCACACCATGTGAGCATCTTAAGAGCATTATTTAACTTTAACCACCAGAAGCTTTTCATCATGACTTCAGTTTCTCACGGGGTCAACCTCAACCACACACAACATTGCAGCTGTCGGTTTTGGTTTATAGAATCACAGATGCATCCTTATACGTTCATGGAGTAGTGTTTGACACAAGTCTTTGGTATCTTAGAAAGCTGTCAGAACAGTACGTTAGAAAATCCAGGGTTGTTTACCATTCTGCAAATGGACACAATTAGAAAATGAAGGGTTCAAAGTCAAGAGCTAGGGCTGGGAGATGGCTTAGTTGGTAAAGTGCTTGTCATATAGGTGTGAAGTCCCATCACTAGCACTCATATAAAAAGCCAGTTGTGGTAACGCACCCCCGTAATCTCAACACTGGAGAAGTAGGGGACAGGAGAATCCTTGGGCTTACTGGTCAACCATCCTAAGTAGAGCGACCCAAGTCCCAAGGAGAGACTTTGGCTCAAGAAATAAAATAGATAGCTCTTGAGGAATGATCTTCATGGTTGACCTTTTGCAGGCACACACATACACACACACACAAGTATGCACATATGCACACACACACATACACACACATACACACACACACATTCAGGAGTTGGACCAAAATCAAGCTGATATCTTGATGTAATTATTATAATAAAATGACAACAATGTCAACTCAGAATACATTTTAGTAATTTAATAAATTTAATGCTTTAAAAGCAGAGATGTAAACAGTTCATGTGATACTCTCAGCAGAAGAACAACAGAGACAATAAATACATTTCATTACTAGGCCAGAATGAGGAATCCCTGGGTTTGCCTTCTTTATATTCAAAGGTCAATGAAACAATGCTGCCAGAAGGCAGGGTCAAGTCAAGTGAAGTGAGTCAGTCTGAAATATGTAGAACAAGGGCCAGCAAGATTGAGCCCAGGGGCCAGATCCCACCCACAGCCTGCTGTTCTGAATTTGGTTGGAGCACAGCTAGACAAATTAATTTGCATATCATCTTAGCTGCCGTCATAGAACAGTGACAGGCAGAGCCTAGCAGCTGTGAGAGAACCACTGACTTGCCAGAGTCTAAAATATTTGTGAAGTGGATTTTTACAACAAATTCACTAGAAAACACACAGAGCAGACAGAGGTGCTATTGGCAGCATTGAGAAGAAACATAGCTGTAGGACACCCCCTGGAGTGGAACGAGCATCTCGTATCTCCTTCAGGACACAAATCCACCAAATCCCAGCTAGACAGAGAATACACTGTTTCCCGTAAAGTTTTCACCTAAGAGACCAGGCAGGTGGCTTGGTGGATGAAGTACCGACTATGCAAGAGTGAGTACCTGAGTTCAGATCCTCAGAGCTCTGGGAATAGCAGTTTGGGTGTGATGGCTGGCCTGTAATCTCAGCTCACAGCAGCCAGAGACAAAGGGTTCCTGGGCAAACTGGATAGCTAGGTTAGCCGAATCCCCAGGCTTGGTGTTCAGCAAGAAAGCCTGTGTGTGTGGAAAACACTCAGGGTCAACCTCTGACCTCCATAGGAATGCACCCACATGTGCACACACCTCCCACATGTGTCCACACATGTGTACACACACACCATCCTTATAGACACAAGAAAAACCCCTGATTTTCAGACTAGCGATAAGATCACCTTTCCTCCATAATTTGGGAATGTACATTGATGCTTATATCTCAAACCACTTAAATATCTGTGACTTGTTATGTTTAAAGACTTAAAGTTCTAACACCTTAGATTTGAAGTCTGAATGGAATACACATATTATATGTGTGTATGTAGAGATGCATACATATATATAGGTATTTCTTATGTTAAAGGTATTTTTATAGAAAATTAAATATATTTATGGGAGACTTACAGAATATCACAAATCAAATGTTTTCATTTTTCAGATAAGCTTTAAGGAAATGAAGAAAAGTGTGTAAATGGTTATATTTGATCTAATGTGAAGAAGTACCAGAAAGAACTAAGATATAAAATTATTCTTGTAAAAAAAAATGGGTCAGGTGTGGTGCCTCACACAATCCTGGTGTGATGCCTACAATCCAGCACTGGGGAGGCTAAAATGGAGAGGTTCATTATGCGTTTGAGGCTAGCCTGTGCCACATAGCAAGTTCCAGGATAGGTTGGGCTCCATCGGAAGGTTCAGTCTCAGACAATAAAGATGGGCGATGACATGAGCATGTCTGTTTGCTGGAGGGCGTAAGGGGACAACGTGTGCAAGTTTCGTAGAGAAAAATTTAGGCAGACGCTGCTCCAAAGCATGGCAGCTCTGAGCAGGACAAGGCTGTGGGGATTCTGAGAAGACACATGGAGGCCTAGGTCCAGGTCCCACCCAGTGTGAGAGAGGAAAGTGATTATGGCAAATGGAGATGTGATTGTATATTCTTTGAGTCAAGCTTGAAATTACAAAATGGTCAATTTACAAAGAACACCCTCAAGTGACTCCTTACAGAAGTCAGTTTGCAAGCTCTCAATGCTCAGAAGAGACACAGCTCTAATGAACACAGCTTCGACCTCCTTCTGCAAAGCAGTCAGTCTCTTCTGTCTGTGATGGTGACAGGAACAGTGCTCAGGGCCATCTGGTGGCTGTCACCTGATGCTTATGGCATGAAGCATGAGGACCATAGAGGCTCTCCTAAAACTACAGCATCAGCTGTCACTCTGAACTGAAATGTGTTGTCAAATGTAAATGCACACCAGATTTCAAATATTTCAACACTGAAAAAACCCACCAAACATCTCACTAAGAAGTTTACATCAACTGCATGTTGAAATTACTATTTTTATATATAGGGTTAATACGTTATTATTTAATAACCAAAATATGGGCCAGCATCAAAGTCCATCAACACATGGATGGAAAAAGAAAATGAGCTCCATGTGCACGTCAGAACTTTACTCAGGTATAAAGAAGAATGAAGTCAGGACATTAGCAGAAAGATGGACAGAACTTGGAATAATTGTGTTAGATAAAATAAGCCAGACTCAGAAAGACAAATGTTGTATGTTTTACTCTAATAGATGAAAACTAGATTTAAATATATACATATATATTTCAGACTTAAATTTGATTACCCAAATTATATACCTATACACATTTTACACACACACACACACACACACACACACACACAGACGTATATATATATGACATTGAGTATAGAAGGGGGATTATGGGAGGAAGACAGGATAATGGAATGCATGTGACTTGAAAGAGGAGATTATTTGGGGGAGAACTGGGGGGTCCAACAAGAAGGGAGGGAAATGTGGGGGGTCAGTAAAAATGCCTAGTGATATTTAATGTCAGCAATGATGTGGTGTGGAATGTGTCATTCGAGATCCATCCATACAACATTTAACACAATATAACAGGAGTTTGTAAGGGCAGGGAATTATCCTACCAGGGTAAGAAATTACTATATAACTTCATATAGTTAGGAACTGAAAAACTATACAAAGCAGATGTTTTAGCTAAGGGGAAAACGAGGCTGCAGGAGAGCTTGACCTTGAGCGTCTTTGGTCGTCTGGTGCCCACTCTGGTGGTCTTGCTCTTCAGCACTGGGTGTGCTGACTGATCTTCCCTCAGACAGGATCTGTGAGAAAAGTATGTGAGCGAAATGGGAAGGCCTTCATGAGGACTGTGACATCAAGTCAGCTACCATCGTGTGAGATGGGCCTCAGTTTCTCAGTAAAATCCGCACTTCAAATACATCAGATCCAACTGTTAAAGCCAAAGTTCTAAGATTCAAATGGGTCTCTGACACAGTATAACTCATGGGGAATGCACTAAGCCAGTCTTTGCACAGACAAAAACAAATGAGATAAATGTGTGAGCATTCTCATTATCCCAGCTCTATCTGATGGAATTATTACGTACGTAGGAAGGGAAGTGAAAAGTTCCATTATGTGATAGTATATAATATGGCTGTATATGGGTTAGAAACCTACTAAATGAGTTGGAAAATTGGGATATTGCAAAAAGGTGGAAACCAGAGACCGAAAGATAAGGATAGTTGAGAATCACATTTGGGGATGAACTTCCAAGGCTTGGAGAAAGAGGGTAGAGCAAACTGCAGGGTGTGGCTGGGTTGGTATCACTCCTTTTCTACTTGCACTGAGGATTTAACCCAGAGGAAAGGGCTTTAAAAGCTGGGAGAGGGTTTTAACTGAGCATCGTAAACTTTGAGGGCTGGAGGAAGAAAGCAGAAAATGTCAACCAAGGTTAAAAATCTTTCTCTCCAAAGATGGCAAATTAACCTTCATCATGGGTTTCTGGCCTGTGTGGATAATTTCAGGCAGTGTGAAAACAGGCTCAGAAACACAGCTCCCTGGCCGCAAGCAGAGTGTAAAGAGGTGGAAACAGCTTAACTTACCCACAGCATCTTTACTCTAAGCCTGACCTGATCTCCCCCAGGACTGCAGATTCAAATTGATTTCTGTGCCCTGGATAGGTAATTATCCCGGTGGAGTTACATAAGGTCCTTACAGAGGAGGATTTGCCTCTTGGAGATATTTTGACCTTTGTGCCAGTATAGATATTTGAGGTCAATTCTTATGCCATAAAATATCACCTTAGGGTGCACAGTTAACTCAGTACATTCACAATGGCATAGGCCATCATCTTTACCACTTTTCAAATCTCTGTACTGGTTCATGTTAGTTTATATACATAAAGTTTCCTCTAAAATGTTGAGCTGGTATAGGCTCTGGAGTTAAGTTAGCTGTTCAAAGTGGAAGTACTGTGCCTTTAGTACTTGATATATGACTAGTAATAAGATAAATGTGGGTATTGTTGATAAGACAGTATTCTGGAGGAACTCTACTCCACTTCAGCTCATGAGAAATAATGAAAATATGTAATACTTAAAAACACTGTGTGTGTATCCAAGATCAGTTTGATTTTTGAGACAGGGTCTCACACTGTACCCTAGGTTGACCTGGAAGTTACAGCTATTGCCCTGCCTTGGTCCCCTGAAAGCTGGATTTACAGGTGTGAATGAGCACACAGAAGGAATGAACATACTCTTAACTGTAGAAAATTTAATTTCAACAAATGATTTTTAAATACAAACTTTAAAAGACTCCTTTCTCTCTCAAGGCAAGTAAACAAAAAACAAGCACATGCATATATGTGTACATATATTCACACATATTCACATACACTCCTACCCCTCATATACATACATATACTATATACACACATATACACATACATACATGCATATATACCCCCATTCCCCACATACACATATTTGCATACACACATTTGCATACATGCCTACCCCCACACATATACTCATATACACCCACATACACACATATATACATATATACATTCATATATACACTCATAAATACACATACATACACATATACACACATACATTCACATATATACACAGATACACACACATACACACATACACATACACATGTTCACATATACACATACATATACACACATTCACATAATACATATGTAGACATACATACATTCACATATACATACATACACATCATATACATGCATATATACACACATATATATTCACTTACACACCCATCCACACAATACACATGCATACACATACACATTTACACACAGACACACATATTTATGTATATACATATTCACATATGCATATACACACAGACACAAAGACACATATAATGCCTGGAATATTAGAACAAGTACTTTATTCCCTCTTCCACACCAGAAGTATGGCGGTGGCATAATCCTCTTCCTATGCACAGGATTAGTAAGAGGGAAAACACATATGCTTTCTCGGGAAGTTCCAACATTTGCAAACCTTTGTATTTCATGACTATAAGTGGAGTTGGTGAATAGATGGATGGATGGATTATAGCCCTGGATATTTTGTGAATATTAATGGTGTTAATGGGCAGGCAGATGGGTGGATCTTCTCATTAAATATTCATGCAAGTTTAGGGACATCTTGGGGCTTGAAGAAAGGGGTGGTTCCCTAGATCAAGTACCTCTCTCCAAAAGTCTTCACGGAGCCTGAATCACTATCGGAAGGTTAGGAAGTCTGGTTAGACCTTCAGCCTGCATCACGGAAGGTGCTGGCAACTGTTGAAGGGTTCCTGAAACAACGAGTGAATGGGAACACAGATGTGTACTGCCACACCTGGCTTCCTTCTTCCCTTTATGGCTTTTGCTCATAGTGAAGATCTGTCTTCTGGAGAGAAGGCACTGTTGAATGTTTCAGGCTTGTTGTGTTTGGTTTGCAGTTCAAAGCTGATGACTGCACATGGTGTATCTGTGATGTGAGGACCACAACGTCCTGTGAAACCCAGTGTACACATGTGTGAACGGGTGATAGGAGAGCCAGGTACAACAGTTGCACTCTTGTCTCCCTCCCAGAAGCCACGTTTACTGTTTCTATGCCTTGTGAAGTTTCTATGAGTATGAGAAAACTCTAGGCAGCTGCTCCTCCATTGGCCTCCTACAATGGCTGCTAGAAAACTAGATATGTCTCCACATCCCAGTTTTCAGCCTAAAAAATGCCAGTGGATCTGGGGTAAGCAGTGCCTGGGCAGAATCTGTCCTCATTTGCCCACAAAGACATTTGTGCAATAGTCTGTTCTAGTAAAGACAGAGAGTAGGATAGAACACTTTAGAAAGCTCTTGTGAAGGCCATGGCCACAGCCAGATGGCTCATTTGCACAGAGCAGTAATCTACAGAAGATTATTGGGGTTTATTCGGCAGGCCTCATCCTGGCTCCCTCACCCAGATTCAATGCAGCTGGAATATGGTGAGTGAGATTTGGGTCAGCTCAACCAAAGGCCTCCAGTTCCATCTCTAAATTGTTTGGCTCACTCACTGCTGCATCACTCACAAAGATCCTCGGGCTCTTGGCCTGGGTCAGTAGAGTAAGGTCACTAGTTTCAGAAGGTCTCCTCTGTTCCAGAAAAGATGGACTGTTGCTTCATTTGGTGAGATAAAACAGGCTACCTGTCAATCTTGCAAAACTCAGCTAAGGAAGGATAAGAGGTTAGCATGGCTAAATGGGATCACGGTAGTTTGTTCAAGAATACAGCTTTAAAGATTGAAGACACTCGGTGGAGAAGAGCACTTGCTTTGCTTGCACAGGCTCTGGGTTCAAGCCCCAGAACTGAGGAAAAATAATAATACTAATAATAGCCGGGCGGTGGTGGTGCACGCCTTCAATCCCAGCACTCGGGAGGCAGAGCCAGGCAGATCTCTGTGAGTTTGAGGCCAGCCTGGGCTACAGAGTGAGTTCCAGGAAAGGCACAAAGCTACACAGAGGAAACCTGTCTCCAAAAAAACCAAAAAAAAAAAAAACCCCCAAAAATACTAATAATAACAAATAGTTTTTGCCCCTTCCATAGCCAAATCTATCACTTGTATTTTTGAAAAAATATTAATGTGATTTATGAAAAATCAATCTTTTCCTGCCTCTTTTTCCCCTCTCCCTATATGCCCTCTCTCTACCATTGTTTTCAGTTACATTCTCTTGGGTAAAAAACAAGCCCAAATGGACACAGAGCAGGGAAGGCAGAGTGCAAACCAGCTTCAATGTTTGCACGTCAGATGAACAGTCTCAGCGACATCATGCTTGTGTGGCAAGCAGTTTTCTCATGGACCCAGTGTGTCTGTGGCGTGTGGAATGTGTTCACTGCAATGTCTTCAGACATTACGATGACAGCTGAGAAGCAGGGCAGTTCAGCATTCTGACTTCAGCTTCTAGGCGGGTCCTTAGCCAGATCTCCTATACTTTATTTTCTCTACATGAAAATGAGTTATTTTTTCCTTAAAGAGTTTTCTCTTTTCAAGTTTGAGAAATATGAGGCAAACTACACCAAACTGTTCCCAATATTGCCTCTGGCGAATGACATGTTTCACTGTTTATGTTTAAACTCAGCTGGAATTCTGATTCCTGAGCTTCAAAGGGTGTAATGTCAGGTGACTCTGAGAGAGAGACACATCAGAGTCTGGAAATTAAAACAAAAGGATTTCCTCCTTTAAAAATTTATTCTGTGGGCATGTATTTAGCACACATGTGTGTGCAAACCCCCGCCCACACACACATAGCACACATGCATGTAGCAGCCAGAGGTCAATGGCAGGTGTCCTCAGCTTCTCTCTACCTAGTTTTTTGAGACAAGGTTTCTCACTGAACTTGGAGTTCACTGATTCGGCTAGAGTGACTGACCAAGAAAGTTCTACAAGATAACTGTTTCCACCCCTCCGACACTGGGATTACAAGTGTGCACTGCCATGCCCACTTTTAATTCATGGGGGCTGGGGTTTTCATGATTGTGTGGCAAGAGGTTTACTCATGGAACTGCCCTCCCACCCTGGACTCCTTCCTGTAATAGTAATCTGTTTTGCTGTTACTGAAGCCCAAAAATCTTTTTATCTAATGGGAATCAAACCTTCCTTTTGATTTGCTAAGCTTCCCCACAAACCTTCATATAGGGAAACAGTAGTTGAGAGACATTTTAGAGATGAAGATATTAAACAATTATCTCAGGGCTGGAGATGGGGCACAGCACTTAAAAACACTGGCCATTCTTCCAGAGGACCCGGGTTCAGTTCCCAGCTCCCACATGGCAGCTCACAAACTGTCTATAACTCCAGTTCCAGGGGATCCAATGTGCTCCTCTCACTTCCTGGGGCATTTCATGCATGTAGTACACAGAAGACATGCATGCAGGCAAAACACTCATACACATAAGATCTAGAAAAGTTTAAAAACCAGTTACCTCCTGTGTTTAGCAGTTTTGGAGCTAACAAGGAAGCATTAGGAAGCCCTGTTTGAAATTTCCATCATTTAAAAGTTCCAGTTGCCATGGTTAGCTAGATTTTACATTTTGGGATTTTGTTTCATTTTTTAAATTTTCACTCTAGGATTTCAGTTGGGTGAACATGGAAATCCCATTGTTTTTAATCAAGATGACTTACTATTTGTTCAGTCCTGACCCGAGCTTCTGAGACATTAAGACAATCTCTGGATGAAGATGGGAGTCTCTTGGTGGCCACTTCATCATCAGGATCCTGTTCTCCATGTCCAGAAGTGGATGACTCAGACACCCCCAGGGCCACCTGCCAGTAGCCAAAGGTCCTCTTGTCCCCTCACAGTATTTTCAATCACAGTACTTTTCCTCCACCGATCCAGGGCACATCTAACCACTCTTTCCTCCCGTAGAGCTGAACCAAAGTTCACTAACTCCTGGGAGGTCTGGCCTTAAGCCGGGATCAGAGGAGGGGACTTCCCCAACATCTATGTTTGCTCTTCACTGACCCAATTATCAGGATCCTACCTTCTGGTACGTTCTGGAATCCTACATAAAGAACTACTTGTGGATTCCGACTTTGTGATGCGTCATCTTTTCAAGAACTCTGCGTTAGTCACCCAGTTTCCAGCACTATCCCAGCAGTCCTTGCTCTCTAAAAGAAGTTTAACCATGTGCAGGCTGACTATCTCCTGTCACAGGTTACAGTCACACATCAGGTCCACTTACTCATCTATAGTAAATGTCTTATTGAGTAAGTCAACACATGTCAATGTAGAGGAAAGTCACTACATAAATCAGCATGTTAAGTGTTAGAATAATTCATGGGCTGTATTTTGGATGTGGTATTTATTTGACAACTCTGTGAACAGATGACTTAATCAAAACAGCCAGAGGAAATCACCTCTGGGAGAATTCAGCTACAGGAGGAAAAGTGGTGTGGTAACAACAGAAGAATAAAAGGATACAAAGGTGTGTGGAAAGTCATTTGTTAGTAAAATGAGATGTAAGAGTTTATACATTGTCTGAGATGAATAGACAAGATAGAAGGGGGAAGAGTAAGTAGCTGAGGTTCTGTTGAATCTCAGAGTAAAATTATAGGAGAGATGGGCTGGGGATAGATAGCTGGGGAGAGATGGGCTGGGGAGAGATGGGCTGGGGAGATGATGGTTGGAGAGAGATGGGCTGGGGAGAGATGGCTGGGGAGAGATGGGCTGGGGAGAGATGGGCTGGGGAGAGATGGGCTGGGGAGAGATGGGCTGGGGAGAGATGGGCTGGGGAGAGATGGGCTGGGGAGAGATAGCTGGGGAGAGATGGGCTGGGGAGAGATGGGCTGGGGAGAGATGGGCTGGGGAGAGATGGGCTGGGGAGAGATGGCTGGGAAGAGATGGCTGGGGAGAGATGGGCTGGGGAGAGATGGCTGGGGAGAGATGGGCTGGGGAGAGATGGGCTGGGGAGAGATGGCTGGGGAGAGATGGCTGGGGAGAGATGGGCTGGGGAGAGATGGCTGGGGAGAGATGGCTGGGGAGAGATGGGCTGGGAGAGATGGCTGGGGAGAGATGGGCTGGGAGAGATGGGCTGGGGAGAGATGGCTGGGGAGAGATGGGCTGGGAGAGATGGGCTGGGGAGAGATGGGCTGGGGAGAGATGGGCTGGGGAGAGATGGGCTGGGGAGAGATGGGCTGGGAGAGATGGGCTGGGGAGAGATGGCTGGGGAGAGATGGGCTGGGAGAGATGGGCTGGGGAGAGATGGGCTGGGGAGAGATGGGCTGGGGAGAGATGGGCTGGGGAGAGATGGGCTGGGGAGAGATGGGCTGGGGAGAGATGGCTGGGGAGAGATGGGCTGGGAGAGATGGGCTGGGAGAGATGGGCTGGGGAGAGATGGGCTGGGGAGAGATGGCTGGGGAGAGATGGGCTGGGGAGATGATGGTTGGAGAGAGATGGGCTGGGGAGAGATGGGCTGGGAGAGATGGGCTGGGGAGAGATGGGCTGGGGAGAGATGGGCTGGGAGAGATGGGCTGGGAGAGATGGGCTGGGGAGAGATAGCTGGGGAGAGATGGGCTGGGGAGAGAGCTCAGTCATTGCCTTGTACAAGGACTTGGGTTTGATTTCCAGAGCACAGAGGAAGAATCTGAGGGCAGCGGTGCATGATTGTGATCCCTGTGCTGGGAAAGCAGAGCCAGGTTGATCTTTGGGGCTTGCTGGCTAGAAACTAGCACACTTAAGAAAGTTCTCATAAGAGAACTGTATTGAAAAAAAAAAAAACCATGATGGGAGGCTCCTGAAAAATAACACATTTTGGGATTTTAAAATTGCCTTCTGGTCTCTCTCTCTCTCTCTCTCTCTCTCTCTCTCTCTCTCTCTCTCTCTCTCCTCTCTCTCTGTCACACACACACACACACACACACACACACACACACACACACACACACTCTCACACAACCTTTAGGAAACAAGAGAAATTTCAATCCTGGACTGGAGAAGGTAACTTTCTTCTCTCAAATAAGAAGGAAGAGAAGTAGAAGTTGATGGGGGAGCCGAACAATGTGTGGACTGAACAGAACCTGCCGTAGCTCTCTGCTTCTGTGTAGGGTGGGACAGCATCCCATATTGCCAGTAGAGCTGAGGATAAAGGAAGGGAGCTTGGAGATGGGTAAATGTCTGTATAACTTCTCCAAACAAGATGTGAAACATGCCAGAAACCAATGAAGAGGCTGACAGCAGCCTGAAGTCCACCTGAGGGTAAAGATGCGTTTGCACTGTCTCTGTCTCCAATAAATATCATCTGTTTTTGTCTAGTAACACCCAACTGTTTCTATGAAGTTGGAGCAGAGAATACAGATGGTTGGCAAGGTCCAAATTCAGGGGCTGTAGTGATGGCTCCGCAGATATACAACACTCCTTTTGCAGAGGATCAGGGTTTGGGTCCTAGCTCACATAGTAGGAAGCTCACCCATCTAACTCCAGCTCCAGGGGATCTGACATCTTCTTCTGACTTCTGACAAAACCTGCTCTTACGTGTTGTGTATAAACTCACACAGGCATATACACATGCAAGTTAATAAATAATCTTAAAACATCCAAAATTAGAGAGAACGAATGGAAAAGAATAGGGTCCTCATTAAGGAAGGATTCACAATGTAGGCTACACAGAGGTGGAGTGGGGGTGTTGCTAAGATCAATAGGAAGATCCGGGTTCTGAGAGAGGTGTGTTTGCCTATGTGTTTATGTGTGTACTGAGGAGTCAAATGAATGACAGTATGTGACCTAGAACAGAGTGAGAAAGAAACATCTGAAAATAGTGTCCTTGCACAAGTGTGACGGTCAGATTTAGAGATTTCATAGAACACCATGCAGAATGGTGCTGAGACGAGGGCTGTCCTTTCATGTAGATTTCCAAAAATAGGAATCTTTGGTGCTCAAAATAAAAATGGGCAGAGATGCAAGGCTGCAGTGCTGGGGATCTCTGGAACTTGTTGTCAGGGTGCTCTCAGGAGTGGGAATGTAATGAAGCTGAAAACCAAACATCAAGGGATGGTCACAGCTGACAGCAGACTTCCTTTGGGAGAGACAGCAGAAGTCTGTGTTGGCATCATGGTCAAGGAAGACTACCCTGACTCATATTCTGGGGTGCACATAAAAGTCCTCCAAGGAGTGCAAAACACAGTCACAATGGGGAGGATTGTGAAGCATGGGATTTTGTGGCTGTTATCTGTGTAGAGCATGTGTGCACGTGCGCACACACACAAACCTTCACCCACCCTCAGGTCCACTTCCTACGCACACCAGCAACTCTTATATTAACAAGCTTTCATGCATTTCATGTACACATTTTAGTCTTTTGTCACAAGAACCCTGGGATATAAAAATGTGTGATTATCATTTACCAATCAAACTGAGGAAAGAAGACATTTTAGTGACTGGCTGAGGACAAGGTCAGGGACTGTGATGATTACTAACTTGACACAGTCTATAATCACTTTGGAAAAGAGTCTCAATGAGTCATTTTCTGTGTCAGGCTAGGCTGTGCACATGTCAGTGGGGAATTGTCTTGATTACATTAAATGATGTGGGAAGACTTACCCACTGTGGGTGGCACCATCGCCTAGACCCCTGGACTGTTTAAGAATGGAGAAAGTGTGCTGGGCCATGGTGGCACACACCTTTAATCCCAGCACGCAGGAGGCAGAGGCAGGCGGATCTCTGTGAGTTCCAGGCCAGCCTGGTCTACAGAGTGAGTTCTAGGACAGGCTCCAAAAACAACACAGAGAAACCCTGTCTCAGAAAAAACAAACAAACAAACAAAAACATGTGGAGAAAGTGAGCTGAGCACTAGCAGGCATGCATTAGTTCACCTCTCTCTGCTCTTGCCATGTTCTATGATCTGACCAGTTCACTCATTGAAAGACACTGAAGTCATCCAGTTACTGTC